>NW_006408536.1:31716074-31717973 GCF_000296735.1 Chrysochloris asiatica
ACATATATATCCACACATACATATATCTACACACATATATCTTTATAGATATGGATCTATAGATATAGATCTAGACACATACACATATCTATACACATACACATGTATATTTGTATGGGACTCTTGGTGTGGTACTGTAGGATAAACCCTTGACTCAAGATTGGTTTGAACCACAAGGATGGTGGTTCAAACTCACCAGTTGCTGCTTGGAAGCTCTACACAGGGTCACTGTGAGTCGGAACCTACTCAACAATGCTTAACAATAACAACAAGATGTTTGTTGTATATATGAATGCATATGTATGTGTATGTTTACAAGAAAGAAATGGACTGGCCCAATGACAATAGCAATGGGCTCAAATGTAGCACCAATTGTGAGGATGGTGCAGGACAGGGCACTGTTTCATTCTGTTGTGCATAATGTTGCTATGAGTTGGAACCGACTCGAAGGCACCTAACAACACAACAATAATATATTGACGGCTAATTACTAGGTCCGTGGTTCTAACCCACCAGCTTCTCTTTGAAAACCCTATACAGTGTCGCTATTGAATTGGAAGCAATTGGACGGCACTTAACAGCAACAGCAAATACATGCACATATTTATATACACAAACACACACACACACGTATGTATATATTGTTGTTGTTAGGTGCTGGTGAGTAAGTTCCAACTCATAGCGACCCCTCTACAAGATTTCCTGGTGTGGTGCTGTGGGTTAATGTGCTAGACTGCAAAGTCAGTTTGAATTGCAAGGTTGGTGGTGCAAGCTCACCAGTTGCTCCTTGGAAATCCTTTAGAGGGTCTCTATGGGTCGGAAACGACTCGACGGCACTTAACAACAACAACAGGATTTCTAAGGAGTAGCTGTTGGGTTTGAACCACTGACTTGGTGGCTTGCAGTCTAGTGCTTATCCTGAAGTTCCATACCAGGATTCCTTGTATTTGTTTATGTGTCTGTATGTATATATGTGTGTGTAAATGTATATATATATTGCTGTTGTTATATGTTGAGGACCACAAGTACTGAGATGCTGAGGACCAGTGTCATGGACGAAAATCCAACACAATGGCCGCTCTCAGGCTTGCTAGCCAGGGACCCTGAGGGCCCAAGAAAGTAACCTCCGGACGTCCCGGGTTCATCGGCTTTTACGAACTCACTGTTGGGCTAGCTCTGTATAATTTTCTTTGATCTTATTCGTTCTATGCTTCAAACTCCAGTAATTGTAGCTTCTGAGAAAATGGTTTCTTATGTGCCTCTCTTAATGTCTCCACTGTGTTGGCAGTGCTTAAGGTTCTGGGAACAAATCTCTCTGAGGAACAAACTCTGGCCACCTGGCAGACACGTCCAAACTGTTCTTTGTCGGATTATTCAGTTATGTTTGGTATTTACTTAATACATGAGCTCTTAGTATCCATGTACAATATTAATTTTAAACCAAAAACCTCTCCTAAAGCCAAGGCTGTAAAAAGTTCCTAAGGCAAGTTTGCTGGGATACGTTGGAGAAAATTCCCTGAAAGGAATTCACCCAAAGTAGATTGGCGACTTTCGGGTTTTGTTCAAAGAATAATAGTTGTCAGCCTTCTCAAAATAGTCCTCAGGTGCAGACCATTAACATAGGCGTCCTCCTTCCTCCTATAAGCCTTGGCCAGGTAGCTGAAACAGCTGGATTCCTTTCAGACCTTTTGAATCCTTTTCTCACTGAAGATTAGGTGCTATAGGTATGTTAATTAGGCGTGAGAAACCTCAAGTTGCTGTCTTGGGATTCGAACCTAAAAAGTACTATATAACAATTTGCTTGAATTTCTGGAAAATTAAGGATGTTAGATTATCAAGACAATTTGTGATGTATGTTTTAGAATTTGTTCCTATAAATCATTGTGTCCTGTTTTGAAC
>NW_006408536.1:31718198-31726996 GCF_000296735.1 Chrysochloris asiatica
CATCCACTCTGGTCTCGGGGTGTCTTCTTGTCTCTCTTGTTGTGTCTTTGTGTGTACTCTGTATCTGTCTCTGTCGCCTCCAGATCTCCCAACTTTGTGAACCAAACTCTCATGTCGAGGCCGGTTCTCAACAGTTATTTGGTTCCGACTCATAGCAACCCTGTCCAGGGTTTCCGAGGCTGTAAATCTTTACAGGAGCAGAAAACATCATCTTTCTTCCATGGAACAGCTGGTAGTTTCAAACTACTGACCCTGAGGTTAGCAGCCCAATTCATAACCACTACGCTACCAGAACTCCTTTACTCTGCAAATAGTCACTGAAATAACAGCAAAAAAGTTGTGTGTTTGTTTTTAAAAATTTTAATAAAAAGGATGGTTGTATTTTGAAGCATCTAAGTCAACTTGCTTCAGATCCTCTCCTTGGGTGAGGGAGAATCTTCGATAATCACAGAGAAGAAATCAGAAGGATGGAGCGTGTGCCCCCGAGTCCTGCCCTATTTTGTAGGAACCCAGCTTCAGGAGGGCTGGCCGCTCGGAGCACTCCCAAGGGAGCCTGGAATGTCTAGACACTCTGGGTAGTGATGGCCTTAATAACACACTCGGTGTCTCAAATTGACAGGTTATAGTTTCATCTCTTTTTCCTCCATTCTGATGGAAGTGCTAATAAGTAGAAAAACGGCCAACAGACTGTCAAAGCACACGAAAAAGAGAATAATAGGAAAAGAATCACTTGCCGAGACAGGGATGCATTTTTAAACAGCAAGGAAATGAAACCCTGCTATTTACACTGTGATGCCTTTGTTTCATTTCGTTTTGTTTTGTTTTGTTTCTCAGAGTGCCTTTTTGTACTTGATCCTCCCCAACAAAACCCCCAAACCAACTTGCGTACCTCTTGCTAGTTAATCAATTACAAAAGGAAGAGCGAGCGAGAGAAAAATGAATGGACTAGTACATCCACAGTCGTGATTTACAGCTGTGTCCGAGTGAGCTCATTGTTTCCTTGTCAAAGATTATTCATTTGTGATGAATAAATAGATCATCTGTAAGGGTTATTCGCAGAGCAAGTGGCAATGGATCAAGAAACATTTATAATAACCCATGGAAAAGGAAACATGTGGATAGTTGTTGTCCAGTTGGCTCTGTGTCAAGCGGAAAGATATATCGTCCCGTCCTGCACCACTTTCAGGATTTTTGTTTTTCTCAAGTCCGTAGTTGCATCCACTCTGCTCTGAGAGCCTTCCAGCCTCGTGGACTCATCTTCCAGCTCTGTATTGGGTAATGTTCTGTTGGGATTCCTCGGTTGTCATTGCCTGATTTTAAGGTATAGATTACCAGTAGTCTGGTTTAGTCTGGAAGCTCCCTTGAAACCTGTCCACCATGGGTGACCCTTCTGGTATTTGAAATCCCAGTGGCTCCCCCTTACGGCATCACACCAACACACTTGCCACCATAGTAGGATAGCAGATGTGATGGATGAGGGATGGCTTTTGTTCTAGATGGTACCAAAGGCATCAAAGTGGCAGGACCACATAGAGTGTGAGACAGAAATGGACTATGCAGAGAGAAACATGTCACTTCTGAATGAAAGCTTGACTCCACCTTACTTCTGTGATGCCAACCTACCATGTGTGAATCATTCATACCTGACCCTCATTTGCAATGAACTTGCCGTGGGAATGAGATGTAAGCCTTTGTAGTTTAAATCAGCATGCTTTCTGGATACTTGTTTTTAATACCTTAGCCTGTGCCATCCTTGCTGAGAAGAGTCTTGGGTGATGCAAACAAACAGTGTGCCTGCTGGTAACTGAAAGGTAGGAGGTTTGAGCCCAACCAGACGTGCATCAACAGAAAGAGTTGGCGATCTTCTGAAAAAATCAACTGCTGAACACCCCGTGGAAAACATTTCTACTCTGATGCACATGTGGTCAGGAATTGTGTTTTGTTGTTTTAAATTTTTGTTTGTTTGTTTGTATTTGCTGTGATGGCTAAGGTTGGCCATCAACTTTGGCCACATTCTCAGTGGCTTGTAAATTACATAATGGTGTACTTGTCCTTGGTGATGAAATTTGATACAATGTAATGATCAGTTATGAAAGGGAGTCTCCTCAGAGGTGTGGCTTGCATCCAATAGATACATATAGATATTCTGACTTTAAATCTTCCAGGAAGCAGAAGGCCGATTCTTTTCCCAGTAGAGTGACTGGCAGGCTCGAACAATGCACTTTGTGGTTGGCAATCCAATGCTTCTCATACAGAGTTCTACTTAATAGAATAAATATTTGACTAAAAAAATATTTTTTTGCAGGGAAAAGGTCATTATTTTACAAAGTGGCAAACGCAAAAATTGAAAATAATATGCTGTATTCATCTGTGATACATTTGGTATTTTTAATACGATTACATGGTTTTTCTCTCCCTTCTTTTCTTCAGATCTTCCTTTGACTCATCATTGACATCAAATTCACCAGTGTATCAAAATACAATGAGTAGACAGAAATGAAGCGAACGATTCCTCTGGCTAACACTGATTGCATACATTTCTTATTTTGATAATTTGTTACAGTGTTTACAATAAGGATCCCAGGTAGAGCTTTGGGATAAACACTGGACTGCTTGCTAACTGCAAGGTCGGTGGTTCAAAGCCACCAGCTGCTCCGAGAGAGAAAGATAAAACTGTCTGATCCCGTAAAGATTTGCAGCCTCAGAAATCCTATACCGGGTCACTATCAGTAGGAATCGACTTGCCGGCAGTGGCTTTTTTGGTTCCTGGTAGAACAAGTAAACACTGGACTTTGAAGAAAAAAGTTAGTGGTTCAAATCTACCAGCACCTCCACAGGAGAACTGACCTTGCAATTTTCATTCATAAAGTTTATAATCCTCCTGGGATATCTCTACTCAGTCATACATAATATCTATAAGTCAGGTTGGACTCATCAGCACCATATAACACATTAAGTGAAAATATTTGATGCATGTTGTTGTTAAGTGTGGTGGAATCAGTTCTGACTCATAGCCACCATGTATAGAATTTCTGAGAAGTGGCTGGTGGCTTGGAACCACCGACCTTGTGGTTAGTAGTCCAGTACTTATCCTACAGTGCCACACCTGGACCCCATGATGCATGCTCATAATTACAAAGTGACTTAGAAAATAACTGTGTTGAGAAATCCTACTCCTTTTATTCTTGCAGCTGTCTTATTCTTTGTAATCAAAAGGGCAGAAAGGAAACAGCTTTTGTGGCATATAAAGATGGAATCCCCAGTCTGTGCAAATGCTCACCCAAAGGTTGGAGGTTCAAAACCACCCAGGTGCGCCTCCAAAGAAAGGCCTGATGATCTGTTTCTGAAAAGTTGGTCTCTGATAACCCCAGGGAACACAGTTCTGCTCTGTCCACAGGGGAGCACCATGAGTTGATAGAAATGATAGTGTCTCATTCTCTCCTTGTTGCGATCTTGTGTTTCTGTATGTGGCTTTCCAGTATTCTTTTAAAATGTATTTAATTTAACTTTGTGCTGATGTGAGAGAAAAAGTAAAACCAAAAAACCAGAGTGACAGCATCAAACCTTTGCGTCCACGAAGCAGTCTGGTTTTACTATTTAAGCCTTTCGAGGCATATGTGTCAATGGAACCAGAAAATCATCAACATTGTTACAAGTTCATATGTTCCTGAGAGATCATTTCAAATGTGATTTTTCACACTAACATTGTTGTTCCTATACGAGCCGGGGAAAGCAATGATAGCTATTTTAAAGTTGTCCCAGATGAAGAAAATTATCCAAGTCTGACCCTCCATGTGTGTGTGTGTGTATGTGTGAGGGAAATTCATGCCACATGTGATGTCTGGGGTGTAATATACGCAGTGTACGTAAGTCTATCTGCCTTCCAAGCAGCAGAAATCTTCATAAACGGTTTGGATTTTCACCACCCTAAGTTATGAATTCACATTAAGAATAAGAACAGTGTGAATAATTTTTCGTGTTTCTGGATAATTGTATGTTTCATTACAATACTGATTGTGGGTTTTTTTTTTTGAAAGTCATTAAGATAGTTTGTGGCAACTGAAATTGACAACAAGGCTTCTAATTTTAAGTGTGGAAACTGATAAGCTCACCTCCAGGAGGCAGACTTCAACAGCTCCAGCGGCTAGCCTTTGTTTCTATCCTTTTCCCCGGCATTTCTAGGAGCCTGACGATGGTTGTCAGGAGGAATCTGCTTTCACAAGTGAGGGGAGTGGTTCCGTTACATTCTGAAGACTATTCCGTCATAGCACTGTAGGACAAAATTCAAATAAATCAATAAAAATCAGAATGTGAACTACACGCTCAGAGGCATTTTCTGAAGGTACTTGCATGGTGGAGAAAATTTGTGGTTGGCTGCTAACTGAAAGGGTGGAAGTTCAAACCCACTCAGGGGCATTGTGGAAGAAAAGTTTGGCAATCTGCTTCCCCAAAGATGCCCACCCACCAAGAAAATCCCACAGAGCTGAGTTCTGCTCTGTAACACACAGGGTTGCCATGAATTGGAGCTGACACATGGAACGGACTTTTGTTTTTCTGTTTTCTTAGCAAATTGAAGAACATGTGCCAATGGTATTTTTATAGGTACCTGACTTATTTTCATGTCTGCGGCATTGTAGGTTAATGCACCAGACTGCAAAGCTGTTTGAACTGCAAGGTTGGCGGTTCAAGCTCACCAGCTGCTCCTCGGAAACCAGGGTAGCTATGAGTCAGAACCAACTCAATGGCACTTAACAACAACAATGCCTCAAAAGTGATAAGAAATGAGTGTAGCAGTGTATTACCTGATGCAAGCTGTCTCAGTTCTGCAGAGTTGCTCTCCAGAGATACTACACATGGTTGTCTTTGATGACCAGAATGCAGGTTGGTGCCTTTAGATGAAGACTTCTATTGTCTCCCTGTTGGCTTTTGGGGAAGGTGTGTGTCTGTTTTCCAGCTGTTGTTTCCTGGCTCCTTGGTCTTGACATGATATAGCACCGTCTTTCTCATCTCTGTTTTTTCTCTATCCTAATCTGTTCTTAAGGAGCTCTGGTAGCGTAGTGGTTATGAATCAGGCTGCGAATCTCACGATCAGCAGTTCGAAACTACCAGCGGTTCCGCAGGAGAAAGATGAAGCTTTCTGCTCCTGTAAAGATTTACAGCCTCGGAAACCCTGTACAGGGTCAGTATGAGTCAGAACCGACTCCACAGCACATAACAACAACAACAATCTGTTCTTAACACTCACACAACACTGATATGGCTCCTTGACACAAGAAAGATAACCGATTCCCAACTGGAATGATAACCCCAAGCAGAGCCTTTAAGGTTTACAACCCACCTGTGGGGTCCACAACTCAGTCTGTAACACAGGGGTAACGTGTGCAGGACTTGTACGGATTTATACATCCAGGGTGGAATTCAATTGGTTGTTTTCATTCTCTCGATCATTTTGACCATTTAAATTAATTCATTGTTGTTGTGTTTGTTCTTAAATGTTGTCATGTCAATTCTGACTCATAACGACACTGTATAGTGTTCCTGAGAATCGACTGGTGGGTTTGAACCGCTGACCTTGTGGTTCAAATCAACCTTGCTGTCGAGCACATTAACCCACAGTACCAACCCCTGGACTCCATTAGTTAAATGGCTACCTTAAAATCAAGATGGATGAAATTTTCCCATGAACACACTCTTCCATAACCCAAACCAACATGATATTTCAGTAAAATGTACAAGTGTATTCAGTAAATGTGATATATTTGACTGTAAACACGCTATGTTTATCATCCAAGAGGGAAATAAGATGTGTTTCCTTTTTCTCCTTAAGTACCACTTTGTCATCCATAATGAATTTTGGCTTTTGAGATTTAAGTAATAGTTCAGTATTCAACTGCTCACTGAGTCTTGCTGAATTTTCTGAGCTGCATTGAGAATCTTCTGTAACTAGCTTCATTTCTATCAGTGCCCTGCTTCAGGTTCTTTAGTTACCGGTTCAAAAATGATAATGAAATTCTTTGCAGGTGACATTTCTATGGAGTTTTCTTGAGAACATTAAAACCAATAATAATAAGTGATCAGTTAGCAGGTGAAATTTCTACAGAGCTTTTCCGAGAATAGTAAAACTAACTAAGTCAACAACAACAACAAAAAAAAAAACAAGCCTTTGAACAAATTCCTACTCTTGGTGACCCAGGTGTTGCAGGGTAGAACAATGCTACACAGGGTTTTCTTTCGGATATAGGTTGCCAGGCCTTTCTTCTGAGGTACCTCGGGTGGGATCAGGCAAGGTCTCCATGTAAGTGAGCTGTGTTAGAATTTAAATTCCAAAGCACTGAATTCATGGCAGGCTGTGTTCTACAGCGGGAGCCTGAGACCTGTATATTACTTCCCCAATGTGTGATGAACTGAGGTGTCAAAGGTGAACAAGCATAATCACGTGACAATTCCTTTTGTTCTCTATTGAATATATTAAAAGTCAAGACTGAGTCAGCAGGCTCCATCGGCCTCTGCACTGATGGTTGTGCATGCTGATGACTTCCCTCATCCAGGAAGCTTTGTCTTTGTCCTGTTTAAGGCTTAAACGTGGTGTTATTTGTCACAGTTTTATTGTCTCACACACGTTTACTTTCTGATAGTTCAGGTCTGAATTCAGGGCTTTGGCTCTAGAGGAAGGCTCTCTCTCTCTCTGACAGCTCTAAGGAGAGGTCTTCGTCTCTTACAGCTTCTGAAGCCTCAGCATTCATCATTCCCTTGAAGATCGTCCTGAGACACTTGTCTTCTCCTACTTGTGTCTGTTTCTGTGTCAAATCTACTTTTCTATATCTCAGGAGTGATTAAAAGTAAGGGACACACCTACACAGATAGGTCCTGAGTAACAGAAGATGGTATTCCCCCAAACAGTCATTCATTCACAGATAAAGTGGCAAGGATGCCACCATGTCACTCAGGATGACATCATTTCATCCACAATACCTTCCCTCCTTGTTCTTGATGCCAGGACAGATCTCTCCTTGTCTTTGATCCCAGGGTGGATCTCTCCTTGTCTTCGATTCCAGGATGGATCTCTGCTTGTCCATGATCCTAAGACAGATCTCTCCTTGTCCTCAGTCGTAGGACACATCTCTGCTTGTCCTCGATCCCATGATGAATCTCTCCTTGTCCTCGATCCCAGGATGGATCTCTGCTTGTCCTCGATCCCATGACAGATCGCTGCTTGTCCTTGATCCCATGTTGGATCTCTCCTTGTCCTTGATCCCAGGATGGATCTCTGCTTGACCTCGATCCCATGGCAGATCGCTGCTTGTCCTCAATCCCATGATGAATCTCTCCTTGTCCTTGATCCCAGGAAGGATCTCTGCTTGTCTTTGATCCTAGAATGGATTTCTCCTTGTCCTCAATCCCAGGATGGAACACAGAGTGTGTTTTGTTGAAAAAGTTCACAGATTCCACACTTACCAGCGAACAATCCTAAGGGTTTGAGTGTGGCAAGTGTTATTCTTTATTATTTCATTTTATCAGAATGGGTTCACTCTCCCATGGCTCTCATGTTAGTATGTATCACAGTGGTTACTGAATCAGAAAGCTTAAACACATTAAGTACAGTGGAGCTTAAGAGCTGTGTGCAGAGATAGGACATGTGAGGGGATGCTTGGCTACCTGCTGTTGTAGTGATTTTCCGACTGTCCTGACTGAGTGACTTATAAAATAGAAAACCCTCAAATGTCTTCAGAGATCAATCCGACTTCTTTGACTTCAAGCTTGTTGAGCGAGACACAAACATGCGCAAAGTTGTGGGCTATTGTTGTGGTTGGCCTGCTCTTACCTGCCTGATGTTTCAGCTCCACAAACTTTCCCATGAGCATACACAGGGGAGCTTTAAAAACTCATGGGAAAAAGGAACATAGAGATAACAGAATATGCCCATCAATGTTTTGAAGCTCACCCACCCCACCTTTTATGTGTTGCTATGTATCTTTTCCTTTAGTTCTAAAGACGTTTTATTTAAATTCGTTTGTTATATATAAAAAAATCTACTTTAAATGAACAAATTTCATATAGAATCCTCATAACTGTTGAGGAGATCAGATGAAAGCCTCTGCTTTTTTCAGCATCTCCCTTTCAGTATTAAAGGAAGTACTCCTATTATTTCTGAACTGTTTTTCATGAGTTTACTTGAATGCAAGCAGGAATCTCACTTCAGCACATTCTGTATCGAGTGGACAAAATGACAATTCAAGGCTGAAGAGAATGGGACAGACACTAGACTAGGGTTCTGGGCCACATTTAGGACATTCTAGCCTTCAAATAGGATATTGGTGGTGCAGCAGTGAAATGCTCTGCTTATCTGTGAGAGTAACACCTGGGAATCAGTTCCTGTGAAGACCGTTGTTGTTGTTAGGTGCCATCAAGTTGGTACCGACTCATAGTGACCCAGTGTGCAACAGAACAAACCACTGCCCATTCCTTGTTCGTTGGTACCTTCGAGCCCATCGCTGCGGCCACTGTGCCAATCCACCTTGTTCGGGGTCTTCCTCTTTTTCTCTGACCCTCCACTTTACCAAACACGAGCTCTTTCTCCAGGGACTGGTACCATCTGACAATACGTTCAAATATGAGAGACTAAGTCTGGCCATCCTGGCCTTCAAGGAGCACTCTGGCTGTACTTCTTTCAGCACAGATCTGTTGGTTCTTTTGGCAGCCCATGGTACTTTTAATATGCTCCTCCAACACCATATGGTCTTCCTTATTCACTGTCCAGCTTTCACATGCATGTGAAGTTATTGAAAATACCATGGCTT
>NW_006408536.1:31729546-31742731 GCF_000296735.1 Chrysochloris asiatica
CTACTTATGAAAATCATCCACTGAGAACCCTGTGGGCACAGTTCTACTCTGACACACGCGGGGGCACCATGAGTGGAATCTACTTATGAAAAATCATCCACTGAGAACCCTGTGGGCACAGTTCTACTCTGATACACCTGAGACCACCATGAGTTGGATCTACTTATGAAAAGTCATCCACTGAGAACCCTGTGGGCACAGTTCTACTCTGACACACACAGGACACCATGAGCAGGATCTATTTATGAAACATCATCCACTGAGAACCCTGTGGACACAGTTCTACTCTGACATACACGGGGCACCATGAGCAGGATCTACTGATGGAACATCATCCACTGAGAACCCTGTGGAGCACAGTTCTAGTCTGACACATATGTGGGCACTATGAGTTGGATCTACTGATGGAACATCATCCACTGAGAACCCTGTGAAGCACAGTTCTAGTCTGACACATATGGGGGCACTATGAGTTGGAATTCATGTAATACAACTGTTTAACTATTAATATTATTATTGCTATTACTATAAGAACTCAATCTGGTTCATGTTTCAAAAAAAATGAGTCCATGCTTTTCCAGGTGCTAAATCAGGCAAATTTATATAATTGAATTATCTTAGCCCAAATCCAGAAGGACAACCCACTGAAAAATATGTTCGAAAATATGGAAGTGGGGGCAATAAATATATCAGTGACGCACACATTGTAGCTTGAAAAAAAACAGCAGATGGTCTCCTGAAACAAATGTCTTGAGATCATGTTTAACCCTTACACAAAGAAGTCTTCTTTGAACTCAACAATCATTTAGTTTAACTTGTAAAGAACATCTGCCTTGAGCATTATGCTCTTTGAAGAACTGTCTCTACAGGAGTCAATTTTCATTGGGTACTCAAATAGTCACATAGAAAGTTTAAGGGGCAGGGAGTTTTTGTTGGGGGTTAGGAAGTGCTCATATAAACAGTGTGAGATACCCAGAGAAGCAGTGAAGATAGAGATGGAGGCAGAGACGATGATATGTAGAGATGGAGCAGCTGGGGACTCTAGACCCAGAGAGGGAGAGGGGCTGTGTGCTGACGACTTGGGGGCAGGCTTGCAGGGTATACCCTTTGGTTGGTTGATGATGCATGGAGGGGATTGTAACTATGGCAATGAAATGATATACGACAGGATGAATGTAAAGTTAATGTTCTCCCATGTAAGCTATCTCATAAATCACAACATTAACAAAAAGAAAAGGGTCAGAAGGGGGCAAAGTTCAAAGGGCTGCATCCATGTCATTGGATCCTATGTGTAGCAACTGCTGTATGTATGTTCTTAGCAATGACAACAAAAAAATAAAGTAAGCTATTACTTTTTAATAAATAGTAATAAGACCAGGCTTACTGTTCAGATAGAGGCAGCAGGTACTCCAAAATATGACCCTCCTCCACCCTTCAGGTCAGTAACTGAACAAACCCACAATATACCCAAAGTATGCCTCTGTGTGTATGTCAGTATATGTGGTGGTGGTGGTTATGTGCTGTGGAATTTTTTCCGATCCATAGAGACCCTCTGCAGGATTTTTGGGGCTGTAAATCTTTATGGGAGCAGAAAGTATCATCTTTCTCCTGCGGAACAGCTGGTAGTTTCAAACTGCTGACCTTGAGGTTCACAGCCCGATTCATAATCACTACACTACCAGAGCTTTGTATGTGTGTATGTGTGTATATATGCATATATGTATGTACGTATGCATGTTGCTAAGTGCCGTCAAGTCGATTCCGATCCATAGCAACCCTGTACAGGGTTTTCCAAGGCTGGAAATCTTGACGAAGGTAGAAAGCCTCATCTTTCTCCAGTGAAGCGGCTGGTAGTTTTGAACTGCTGACCTTAAGGTTCTCAGCCCAATTCGTAACCACTACGATACCAGAGCGCCTATGTATATGTGTATATATATATGTGTGTATATATATATATACACACAAGTAAACAATGTGGATTCAGAAAGCTCATTGCAAAATTCAAGTATCTTTTAATTCCATGTTCCCATGAACTTTTTAACCACTTCTTATACGTATGTATATATATATTATGATTGAAACTTAATATATATATATATATAAAGTTAGTAACAACAACTTTAAATGTATGTGTTCCTGCTTCTCGGAAACCCTATATAGGGTCTCTTTGAGTTGGGACATATTTGAAAGCACTTAACAATCACAACAATGTATATGTGTATATGTATGGATGTGTGTGTGTATAGATAGATAGATAGACAGATATAGATATGCAGTTGCTGTTATTATAAGTGATTTCTAGTTGGTTCCAACTCATAGCGATCCTGTATAGGGTTTGAACAACCATCCTTGTGGCTAGCAGTCCAGTCCAGGAGCCCTGGTGTGGCGCTCTGAGATAAAGCTCTGGACCACAAAGTTGGTTTGAACCATAAGGTAGTTCAAATTCACCAGCCTCTCCTTGAAAACCCTATATAGGGTTTCTGTGAGTCAGAACTAACTTGATGGCATGTACAACAGCATATAGCTCAACCTGCTCTAAAGCACAGAGAAACAATCCTATATGTGGCCTTGAAAAATGAAAATGTAACCAGAAAATTACCGTTCCCCACATCCTGTAAACATGTTTATAAATCATTTTTGAGCAAAATGTAAAAGAAACAAGACAGTGATCTGGCTCCAGCCAAATGACTATAAAACTTCACCTGAGTTACTGGAAAACTTTTCACTGTTCAGAGAATGCAGTAACAATCGTCTGTTGTTATATGTGAACCAGTTAGAGTAATCTTTATATTTTAAAAAAGCAATATATTCTGTACCCACAGATTAAAATCCTCTTTGGTAGTTTTTAAAACTCTTCTTAGGTTATGTAAAAGACATATTTTTGTACCGAAGTATGTTTGTTTTGGAGTTCTGGTGTGGCACTGTAGGATAAAGCTCTAGACCACAAGGTCATTTTGAACCGCAAGGTTGATGGTTCAAACTCACCAGCTGCTGCTTGGACACCATCTACAGGGCTGCTTTGGGGCTGAACCGACTCTACGGCGCTTCACAACATCATCACTGTGATGGTGGTGGTTGTGTGCCTTTGAGACACCATCTTGGTCGGTTCCTTGTAGGCCCAGGACATCACTGTTCCCTGCATTCTTGGTTTGTAGATACTGTTCTGTCGACGCTTGCCCCTAACTCAGGTGTGTGTCTTTGTGTCTATTTTGATGGATTCATAACTCAAGAAACAATTGCATTTAGAACAGAGTTTCCTAGGGCATAAGGAGCACTGTTGGTGCTTTAGGATAAGCACTGGACCGTTAACCACAAGGTCAGCAGTTGAACTCTACCAGAAGCTCTTGGGGAAAAACATGAGTCTGCACTCTTCCACAGTTTAGTGGTTAGGAGTCAGGTTGCTAACCTTAGGGTCAGTAGTTTGAAAGTACAAGCCATCTCACAGGAGAAAGATGAGGCTTTCCCCTCCTGTAAAGATTTACAGCCTCAGAAACCCAACAAAGTCTACTCACAAAGAATCAGAACCAACTGCAAGACAGCCCACCACCATCATCTGCTCCCCTAAAGTGGGACAATCTCAGAAAGCCTGCTGTACTGGGAAGCTGGGTGTCAGAACCGACTTGAGGGCAGGGATTTGGTGGTTTTGTTTGTCTGTTGGTTGGCTACCTAGAGCATGAACTACGTAACACAACAACAACAAAAAAACCAGGATGGAATCCAGAAACAGTCTTCAGGATCCCAATGTAGATTCTTGTTTCCCCTGTTGATCTCCACTTCATTCCTTTTTCATTCAACCGCTCACGCACATTTTGTTTCAAGACATGGATTTCAATCTTCACAATGTAACAGTACTATTTTTTGTTTGTTTGTTTAATGTTTTACTATGAATTATGTGATAGTTTACATGGGAGAACATTCGTTGTACATTCATCCTATCTTACATCGTTTCATTGCCATGGTTACAAACCCCTTCATGCAGCATCAACCAACCAAAGGGTTTACCCTGCAAGCCTGCCCCCTGGTTGTCAGCACACAGTCCCTCTCCGTCTCTGGGTCTAAAGTCCCCAGCCGCTCCATCTCTCCACGTCATCGTCTCTGCCTCCATCTCAGGCATCACTGCTTCTCTGGGTAGGGACCTGCACTTTGCTCTTCTCATTTGATGGTCCCAGGGTCCTCTGCTCCTTGACTGCAAAGTCAATCACTCCCTTCCTTTTGTGTAGTGGTACTCGTCCTCCTTCCTCTTGTGGGCCCCATTTCCTTGTGTCCTTTTTTGCTATCCTGTCCTGCCATCCAACCATCCTCCCTGAGCAAATGCTGTCCTTTTGAACCCTATTGCTGATTGTTCTTGAGTGAGCACCTGTGTCTCCCTGGGGTTACGTTATAAGACTGTCTATGACTTAGCTGAAATTCGACACACTGGAGTGAGTTCCGCTCCAGGCCTGAATTATCCAAGCCAGCAATCATCCTTGGGGAACACAATCCAATTTGTAAAATTGCCCTATTGTACAGCTCAGATATAGAACATTCCCATCATTCCAGAGACCTCAGCTATAGAGTGCACGGCTCTACAAGATTAAATCATTTCTTTAAAAAAAAAAAGACGAAAGAACATAAATTCTGTTTTTTAAAAGGCATATTGTTGGTATTTTTCAACACTGTGGCAAAAGTAAATTCCGAAAATAAGAACTCTTCTCTTTTAAATGCACTGATCAATCTTATTAGCTGCCGACGTTTAAAGAATTGTGATGATTTGTAAAATGCATCGGGGACCACGGTTTAAGCTTGTTACCTTTTTTGAGAACAGATTCGTTTTTTGTTGCTGATTTAAAAAAAAAAAAAAGAATTCTTGTGTGTATTATCAGTTTTGAAATATATACCCTATGTGTCTGGGTACTTCATTTGAATGTACTGAAGCCTCTGAAAATGACCTTTTTGTGTAAGATAAGTTACCATGTTGGCATGATCATATCCTATGGTTTATTATTGTCTGTTTCTCAGTTTTGTACAGACTGAAACATGATGGCACGGTTCCTTCCTAGAACTCAATAAAGTGTTATTGAGTGGACCTTGGAAGGCATTTATTAAACCTCTACAAGACGGCTGGCTGGTTATTCATAACGCTGGTTACCTATTTCTAACAGCCTAACTTGGTAATGCAAATCCATGTCTATGTGTCCGCTCCTTGGATTTGATTTGCAATGGAAAGAGGTCCATTTCTGCAGATGGTGCCATCTTTCAGACCCAAATGGCCATTCCACATGCATTTTGAATGACTCGTTGTTGTTGTTGTTATGTGCCGTGGAGTCGGTTCCAACTCATAGCGACCCTGTACAGGGTTTCCGAGGCTGTCAATCTTTACGGGCCAGACAGCCTCATCTTTCTCCTGCAGAACAGCTGGTAGTTCCAAACTGCTGACCCTGAGGTTCGCAGCCGGTTCATAACCACTATGCTAATGACTCTTAGTCATTTAAAAATCAACAACCTGATTCAGGGCCAGAGACTTCATCTCACTACCAACAACAGTGCTTACAGATCAGAAACATGCAGACGTGGGTTCTCAGGGAGAAGTGTCCACCTGCCTAGGGAATGAAGGAAATGAAAACAAAGCCAGAAAATGAAAATAAAGAGCCTGTGCCTATTTCCATGGTTTCTAACACAAAATGTGTGTGTGTTTTCTTTTGATGCCCTAGAAAGATGTTCTATGTATCTCTATTAATTATTGTTTGTCTTATATATTGTCTTAGGCTGGGTTTTCTAGAGAAGCAAAACCATTGAAACATATATATATTGTTGTTAAGTGCAGTGAAGTCAGTTCTAACCCATAGCGACCCAGTATAGGGTTTCTGAGGAGCAGCTGATGAGCTTGAACCACCGACCTTGCAGTTCAAACTGACTTTGCAATTGAGCACATTAACGCACAATGCCACACCAGGACTCTCTCTCTCTCTCTACAAACATATGTAAATATGTGCATATGTATATATATATATATGTATCTTATTATATATACACACGTATATTATATATACATATATATTATATATGGAGTCCTGGTGTGGCACTGTGGGTTAATGAGCCAGACTGCAAAGCTATTTGAACTGCAAGCTCGGTGGTTCAAGCTCACCAGCTGTTCCTTGGAAACCCTATACAGGGTTGCTATGGGTCATAGCTGACTTGATGGCACTTAACAACAACAACATATTATATATACATATATATT
Organism: Chrysochloris asiatica; assembly: GCF_000296735.1. Taxonomy (NCBI): domain Eukaryota; kingdom Metazoa; phylum Chordata; class Mammalia; order Afrosoricida; family Chrysochloridae; genus Chrysochloris; species Chrysochloris asiatica. The sequence continues at coordinate 31,735,767 of NW_006408536.1, forward strand.
AAATATATGTATTATCAAGAAAATGGCTTAAAATTGCAGAGTCCCAGGTCCCCAGCAGAAAATTAAGAGAATCCTTCCCATGTGTCTATTATATTGGGAGCAGGCCACACTTCCAAGGAAGAATCCCTTCAATTGATTGTTTTCTCATAGCCAATCATCATAGACTTAACTATGCTGGTAATAGGTTTCATCACCATGGGAATAAGCGCATCCCAACTGCTAAACTTCGGAAATGCTGGCATAGTTAAGTTGGTACAGACCCCTATTACATATATAGATTTAACTGATAAACAGAGCAGACTTGACTTAACAACACCAACCTTTATCTTGTGGAATCTTTAATTAAAAAAAGTAATTCCCTTTCCATGACTCTGGTCTATCTCCTAGGGAATACAGAGTGAGACCAGAAAAGAAATTTAAAAAAACAAAACAAAACCCAGATTAGGAACACAGTAATTAAATATTCTTCTAGGGTGTTGTTGAGAACATCTGCCTCCGTTGCCACGAGATCAGAAGGTTTAGACAATGTCCAACTACCATAACTGAATGTTCTCATGAACGATCCCAATAAGAATCCTGACCAAAAGGGGAGACATGCAGACAGCCCGTCCTCTCTGTCATCCAGTGGCTACTGACTCAGTGTGATCCTATAGGCCACCGTAGAAAGATCCCACAGGATGTCCAAGCTTTTAAGTCTTTATGGAAGCTGACAGCCATGTCTTTCTTTGGTGGAGCTGATAGTGGGTTGGAACAGCTGACCTTTTGCTTACTGACGGATGGCTTTTATTGCTACAATCCCATCCACTGCCACCAAGTTGATTCCAACTCATAGCCACTCTACACAGGGTTTCAAAGGATGAAAATCTTTACAGGAGCAGACAGCCTCATCTTTCTCCTTTGGAGAGGCTGATGGGTTTGAACTGCTGATAAGTAGTCCAGTGTTTATTCTACAGCACCACCAGGGCTCCTTGCTGCAGTATCTGAACTTCCTAAATGCAGAACAGAATTTCACATTCTCATGGCTCCTCTCCTTTCTGGAGCCACTGTGGGCGGGTGAACCCCTGAAACTGTTGTGATTTGAACCCACCAGCTGCTCCACAGGAAACCGACATGGCAGCCAGATTCTATAAACTTGACAGCCTTGAAGAGTCTATAGGGGTGGATGAGTGGAATTTGATTTGACAACTATGGATTGGTTAGATTATGTGTATTGAGGACAAGTCATAAACATATCCACTGTCCGACTTTCACATGCAGATGAGGCAATTGAAAATACCATGGCTTGAGGTCAGGTGGGCCTTAGTCCTCTAAGTGATAGCTTTGGTTTTTAACACTTTAAAGAGATCTTCTCCAGCAGATTTACCTAATGCAATATGTCCTTTGATTTCTTGACTGCTGCTTTCTTGAGTGTTGATGGCTGATCTCAGCAAAATGAAGTCTTCATGTTCTTTATTGATCAATTTGTCTAGAGTTTTGTTTTCTTTATACTGAAGTGCAATGGTCTTTGATCCTCATCAGTAAATATTGCAAGTCCTCTTCACTTCCAGAAAGCAAGGTTGTATCATCTGCATATCGCAGGTTGCTAGTGAATCTTCCTCCAAACCTGATACCACGTTCATCTTCATATAATCCAGCTTTGTGGAATAATTGTTCAGCGTACAGGTCTGAATAAGTATGGTGAAAGGATGCAACCCTGATGTACACCTTTCCTGATTTTAAATCATTCAATATCCACATGTGTTCTAATAACTGCTTCTTAGTCTATGTACAGGTTTGTCATGAGCACAATTAAGTGTTTTGGAATTTCTATGCTTCTGACTGTTGTCCACATTTTGCCATGATCCACACAGTTTAATGCCTATGTGCAGTTGATAGAGCACAAGTACATATCTCAGTAAAGTTGACAGACTTGGAAATCCTATGGGGCTGTTCTACTCTGTCCTGTAGCGTTACTATGAGTACAGAATCCACTCCAGGCTCTGTGTGGGAGGACTTAGACTTGGGAGCCATTACAATTCAATCATCCCACTAGATACATTCCTTCCGCCATTTTTGACTTGTCTCTCATCCTAAATGAGACGTAGTTTACCTTCCTTTGGAGGGCAATTGCCTAACTATTTTACTCCCATTTTTTGGTTATTTAATTTTGATTTTTTCATATGCATGTGAAATTCATGCACGTGGAAGCTTCTTTGTGTGAATGAGGAAGCCAGAAGAAAACGGATGCCTCTGAATTAAGGTATTGGTGAAGAATATTGCAAGTATAATGGACAGCCAGAGGAATGAAGAAATCTGTCTCCGAAGAACTACAACTCGTTAGAAATGAAAATGGTGAGACTCGGTCTCTTGTTCTTTGGATGTGTCATCAAGAGGGACCAGTCCCTGGAGAAGAACATCATGCTTGGTAAAGTGGAGGGTCAATGAAAAGGAGGAAGACTCCCAGTGGAATGGATTGGCACAGTGGCAGCCGCAATGGACACAAGTATAACAACAATTGTGAAGATGGTGTGGGATGGGGCAGTGTTTTGTTCAGTTGTGCCTAGGGTGGTCACTATGGGTTATAACTGACTCGACAGCACTCAACAACAACAAACTTTTAATTTCTGGATACCATTTATTGGCTAGTTTTCTCTCTGTACCATGTTTTTGAATTTCCCTTTTTACATTCAGAAATGCAAAATTTGCATTGACGGATTGTACGTTGATAACAGAAACTATTAGGAAATTTGTTCTTGAATATCTGCTTGCTTTATTGCCTTCTTTGAATATTGCATCACTTGAATTGTTAAAATAATAAAACATCACCTAGAGGAAAATGATGTAAAAGTGTCCAGCAATCTGTACCATGTTTGCATAAGTAACCCCCGGGTGGTACAAAGAGTTAACATGCTCCGCTCCTAACCTAAAGTGGTTAGAGGCTCGAGGTGCCTAGGAAGAATGGCCTGGGAATCTTCTGTTGGCAAAAATCATCTTCTATAAACTCCTAGGGAGGACTGCTCTCCTTTGGCAGATAAGGATTCTCCATAAGTTAGAGTTAACTCTACTACAGCTAGACTTTGGTTGTTTTTGCTGTAATGAACTATACCACAATTCATGCCATTCGTAAGTCTTTTATTGTCCCTTGTCTCCAAGTCTAACCCGATAGTTCAGCATGGCAGCCTGACATTTTCATGAGATGTTTGATGGCTCATTTCTTCTTACACTGTCCATGTGAAGACCAGCATGTTCAGAATCCCCAGGTCGTTAGGGTTTCATTTTGATCACACCCATACCTGTTCAGCTCAACATCCTAAATATGCTCACCTGCTCAGGTCTCAGAATTATTTAAAGGCATTCGCTGTAAATGTGATCTTTTATGTACATTTTCATGTGTGTGTACACGGATACAGCGTTGCTGTAAATAGGCATGGATTCTTTAAAGATGGTTGTTGTTTCAACTGGAAATGAAAAATCACATAGCTGGCTACTACTTGCAAAATATCCAGAGAATTTCCTGGTGGGTGTAGGCTGTTGATACTCTGTTTTGCTTTGGGTTTAATTGAGTCAAACATCTAGCTTGAATCTAGTTTGTCTCTTTCTACATTTATTGTATCCTTTTTGAAATATCAATGTACAAACCAACCTTTTCAGATATAGATGATAGATATAAAGATACACAGATGATAGATGGAAGGATGAATGGATGGATAGATAGACAGAGAGATGTATGTTTGCTCTTTGGAAGCCAGGGTGGCCAGACTTCGTCTCTCATACTTGGGTCATATTGTCAGGAGGGACCTGTGACTGGAGAAGGATATCATGTTTAGAAAAGTGGAGGGTCGGAGGAAAAAAAGGAAGACCCCCCCAGCGAGATGGGTTGGCACAATGGCAACAGCAATGGGTTCAAATATAGCAATGATTGTGAGGTTGGTCCAGGACTCGGCAGCACTTCGTTCTGTTGTGCTTAGGGTCGCTATGAGTCGGTACCTAGTCTATGGCACCTAACAGCAACAATAACAACAGTGTATCTTGTGAAGTCCTGGGTGATACAATAGTGCTAGCTGTAAGATTAGTGGTTTGATTCCACTCAGAGGTGTGTTGGCAGAAATGCCTGGTGATTTACTTCTACAAAACCAAACATTGTAAACTCTGTGGAGCACTCTTCTACTCTGACACACATGGGTCAACATAAGTCAGACCTGACCTAACAACAACTGGTTTGTGTTAGGTAGATACATATTTGATACATAGATACATACATACATACATAGATGGCAGACACATACATGAAAAATGATAGGTAGGTAGGTAGATAGATGATAGATAGATAGATTGATAGATGAGATAGATAGATAGATAGATAGATAGATAGATAGATAGATAGATAGATGAGATAGATAGATAGATAGATTGATAGATGAGATAGATAGATTGATTGATAGATGAGATAGATAGATAGATGATAGATAGATAGATAGATGAGATAGATAGATAGATAGATAGATGAGATGGTAGATAGATAGATAGATAGATAGATAGATAGATAGATAGATAGATAGATAGATAGATGAGGTGATAGATAGATAGATTGATAGATAGATAGATAGATAGATAGATAGATAGATAGATAGATAGATTGATAGATAGATGAGGTGATAGATAGATAGATAGATAGATTGATAGATTGATAGATTGATAGATTGATAGATGAGATAGATAGATAGATAGATAGATAGATAGATAGATAGATGAGATGATAGATAGATAGATAGATAGATAGATAGATAGATAGATAGATAGATAGATTGATAGATGGCACATGGATATTTGACTGATATACAATGTGGAGAACAAGGGAAGCTTAGATAAATGAATAGACAGATAATACATAGATGACTGATGGATTTGAAAGATGGAGGCTAGGTGGAGCATAGATCAATGGATAGGTGGATGGATGGATGGCTAGATGGATGCATGGATGGATGGATGGACAGATGATGCATAGATGACACATAGATGATTGTTGTTGTTGTTGCTAAGTGCCTTCGAGTCGGTTCCGACCCATAGTGACCCTGTACAGGGTTTCCGAGGGTGTAAATCCTTACGGGAGTAGAAAGACTCATCTTTCTCCCGCGGAGCAGCTGGTAGTTTCGAACTGCTGACCTTATGGTTCGCAGCCCGATTCGTAACCACTATGCTACCAGAGCTCCTTGGTGGATATAAAATACAGAAGATTGGAGGATACATAGATAGATAGACAAACAGATAGATGTTGGATGACACATAGAGAGGTGGTTGATAGATATAAAATACAGAATATTGGTGGAAGCCTAGATGGATAGATGTTGGATGACACATAGAGAGATGGCTGATGTCTATAAAATACGGAGGAGAGGTGGGACATGGATCAATGGATAGATGTATGGATGAACAGGTTGAGCTGGACTGCTGTTGAGCTGACTCTGAATCATGGTGGCTGTATACAGAACAGAAGAAATGTCCAGTCCTGTGACATCTTCTTCAGCACTAGGATGCTTCCTTCATTCTATCCTGGGACTGTTGTTCCAATCAAACTCATCGAAAGTGTGTCCGGTAGAAACTTGATTTGAACAGAAAACTATACGTTCTCTTACTTCATTTCTGCAAGCAGAAATAAATAACTCCTATCAAAGGATGGTAGTGTGTTGTTTGGTGCCATGGAGGCCATGCTAAACAACAAAGCACTGCCTATCTCTGCACCATACTCACAACTGTTGTGTTCGAGCCCATTGCTGTGGTCACTGTGCCAATCCATCTCGTTGGGGGTCTTTCTCTTTGGGGGGGACCTTCTATGTTCCCAAGCATGGTGCCTTTCTCAGGGTCTGGTAACCAAAGGTGCAAGGAGCACACAGAACCCAGAGAAAGGGAGGATGAAAGAATAATAGAGGTTTGTTGTTTTTCTGACAAGGTCGTTGTGGATGTTTTTAGATGCAGATTTGTGGCTATTGTTTTTCACAACCACGTCTACACACACATATACCTACTCACTCCTCACCACTCACTGTACAAACCACCACCAGACTCTCTGTCAGTTTCATATTCCCCACAGCCTCACTGAACGGTCCTGTTGTTTGACAGCTATTTTGGAAGTGACCTATATTCCATTGTATCATTTTATTCCTCCAGGCAATTTTATTTAGATGTAAGTTGTTGCTACAGTGGAAATCAATACGAAGGCTCATATGCTTGGCTGCTCAATGGAAGGTTGCTTGTTTGAATCCACATCAGAAGAAAGGCCTGGAAATCTATGCCTGAAAAATCAGGAACTGAAAACTCGATGGAGCAGAGCTCTACTCTGACACACCTGGGGTGACCGCACCTGGTTTCTTATTTATTGCTGATATACAAGACATCAGTGGGGCCATGACTGAATTATGAGATAGGTATGGAACTACTTACCACAATGCCAGTGGTTCAAACCCACCAGTCGCTCCTCAGGAGAAAGATGAGGCTGTCTACTCCCATAAAGATCAACAGTCTCTGAATCCCAGTGTAGGGTTGTTATGAGTAGGAATCGACTTCATGGTGAAGACATCCATTACCCCAAACATTTATTTATCATTTCCTTCAAATAGTTTCTTCAAGCTCTTAGTTTTCATTCCTCTTGTTTGCTTCTTGTCTGATTACACGTGGGTGTATATTCTAGTGCTTGTGTCTTAGAATTTCCTAAAGAAAAAGAAGTAGGTCATAAAACTTGAATTCTCTTCAAACTGGAAAATTCTTTTGACATTTCATAACTTTTTTTTCCTCTCTATTTCTGTTTCTCTGTCATTCTGTTTTTTTCTCTCTCTGTTTTTATCTCCATTTCTATCTCTCTGTTTCTCTGTCTCTGTTTCTATCTCTGTTTTTCTTTCTCCATTTCTATCAATTTCTGTGCTTTTATGTCTCTGTTGCTCTCTGTCTCTGCTTGTCTCTCTATCTCTGTTTCGGATTCTCTCTCCATTTCT
>NW_006408536.1:31743221-31762132 GCF_000296735.1 Chrysochloris asiatica
CTCTATCTGTTTCTGATTCTCTCTCCATTTCTATCAATTTCTGTGTTTTTATGTCTCTGTTGCTGTCTGTCTCTGCTTGTCTCTCTATCTGTTTCGGATTCTCTCTCCATTTCTATCAATTTCTGTGTTTCTATCTCTCTGTTTCTGTGTGTGTGTTTCATGTCTCTGTTTCTATTTCTTTCTGTTTTTCTCTCCGTCTTTGTTTCTCTCTGTCTTTCTCTCTGTTTCTATCTCTCTAACTGTTTCTCTGTGTGTCTCTGTTTCTCTCTGTCTCTCTGTTTTGATCTCTTTGCCTCTGTTTCTCTGTGTGTCTGTTTCTCTCTGTATGTCTCTGTTTTTCTCTCTGTATGCCTGTTTCTCTGTGTGTCTCCATTTCTCTTTCTCTCTATCTCGGTTTCTCTCTCTGTCTGTCCGGGTACACAATAAGCGGCATCTCTTGCTTTGGAGGTGCTGGATTTGCTGCAATAAGGTATTATTGCTGTTACTTCTGTAACTTTGTCCTTAAATGCCCATGGTCATCGAGTCAATTCTGGCTCATGGCAGCCTCACAGGACAGTGTAGAATTGCTCTATGTGGTTCTCAAGGCCCTTATCTTTACACAGATGGATTGCCACACCTTTCTCCCACAGACCAGCTGGTGGGTTCAAACCACCTTCCTTTCAGTTAGCTGACAAGCACTTAACCCACTGTACCACCATTGGTTCCGCATAAATACCTGCTGGTTGTGCAAATCAAGTGTCAATGACATATTCACACATGGTCCATGCTGTAAGGAGCACTGGTGGTGGAGTGGTTTAAGCATTGGGCTGCTAATCACAAGGTTGTCAGCTCAAACCCATTGGCTGTTGCATGGTTACTTCTGTTACCATGGAAACCCTACAGAGCAGTTCTACCCTGTCTGACTGGGTCACTGTGAGCCCGAATCCATCCACCATCACTCATAATGAGCGACTGATCTTACGTTTTCAATTAACTGCTTTCCTGAGATGTGAATATATAAGACTTGCCATTTCCAAATGAATTCATGGCTGTCAAGTCCATTCCAACTCACAGAGACCCTACAGGACCAGGTAGGAACTACCTCATAGGGATTCTGAGGCTGTTGATTTCTGTGGGAGCAGACAGCTTCATTTTCCCTCCTAGGAGTGGATGGTGGCCTTGAACCACCGACCTTTCTGTTAGCAGCCCAATGCTTGACCTCCACCCTCCACCAGGTCCCCCATTATTTTCAAGGAAACACTATTTTAGTGACCTCACTCAGTGCACCAGGGGGCTTCAAAAAGTATATGGGAAAATGGAATTAAGAGGTAATAGAATTTTTCTAGGAACTCTTTAAAGACATTTCAGAATGTCTGATGTCTCTGCTTAAACCTCAAACCAAACTGAATGCCTTCAACTTAATTCCAACTTATAGCAACCATTATAAATATCGTATTTTATTGTCTCAACTGAAAAAACAAACCCCAAACGAAATACTGATGAGTTTTTAAAGAATGAATAATACAACAGCACAGATGGAATTGAGATGTGTCTAGAAGAAACAGAAATATGTATCTTCTGATTTTTCAGTAAATATCACTCAAAACATCTTCAGATGCAGAATTCTTTTGTCTTTCCTTTCTCTCCCTGGTGGGTTTCATGGGGAGACACCAGGACAATATTATTTTATCTAGCCCATGCCTTCCAATAGCTTTTCATGGGCTCATGCAAATATCTGCGTGGGTTGATTTTGGAATACCAGGGCACTCAACAAAGTGAGCTTTTATGAAAGGATTAAGTCGTTGAGAAAACTGAGAGTGTGTATCCGCAGATGAGCTTGAAAGCCGGTTTTGATGAGGATGAGCTGGCTTGTCCACTGCAGCTGGCCCGGGCTGCCCATGGAGGGGTCCTGGCGGGGGTCCAGGGAAGAAGGAGGGGGAGAAGTCTGTGGCTGTAGGCTAGGTCTGCTTGCAGGTGCAGAACGAGCTCAGAACTCACTGGTAAGCTGGAGACTGCTTCCTCTCCTTTCAGGCCACTTGACTGCCTTTGATTCTAAAAGTCAGGTGCATCTGGATAGAAATATTCATACATGGGTACACACACACAAAATACATGTTCTATTGCTTAATATGAGAGAAAATGGAGAAAGCATACATGGCTTAATGGTTTGTCAGAATTTTCTTGATGTTTAGATAACAAAGGGACTTCAAAATGTTCCTGGAAAAATTCCACTATCTTTTCATTCTGTTGTTTTTTTTTTTCTTTCTCACGCGCATTTTGAAGTCACCTGGTACATCGTCATTGTTGTTAGGTGCCGTGGAATCAATTCTGACTCATAGTGACCCTGTATACAGTTTCCACGGAGAGGCTGGTGGGTTTGAACCATCGAACTTGCTGGTAGCTGTCTAGCGTTTGTCCTACAGTACCACACCAGGATTTGCAAAATCAGATGGGGAAGAAAAAATCGACAGGATACGAGCAGTGTTGTTCCTGTTGTTAGGAGCCATTAAATCAGTTAAAACTCAGAGCAATTTTATGGACAACAGAACAAAGCACCACCCAAGCCTTCAGCAGCCTCACAATTCTTGTTATATTTGAGTCCATTGTTGCTGTCACTGGGCCAATCCATCTCGTTGAGGGTCTTCCTCATATTCACTGACCCTCCAGTATACCAAGCATGATGTCCTTCTTCAGATCCTGGTCCCTCCTGATAACAATCAACATTACCAGCAAAAAAATATCAATTCTAAGTGTCTACACAACACTGTGGATTGATAAATAGCATCATGCTCAATAGAAGAAGTTGAACTTGTCAATTATTTCATTCTATTTGGGTCAACAACTCTGGTAGCGTAGTGGTTACGAATCAGGCTGCAAACCACAGGGTCAGCAGTTCGAAACTACCAGCTGCTCCATGGGAGAAAGATGAGGCTTTCTGCTCCCGTAAAGATTTACAGCCTTGGAAACCCTGTACAGGGTCGCTATGGGTCGGAACCGACTCGAGACGGCACATAACAACAATAGCAACATTTGGGTCAACAGCCATGGAAGCAGCAGTCAAGAAATCAAGCGATGTATTGCATTGGGTAAACCTGGTGCTACAACAGCAACAAAAAACCCCCCAGCAGCAACAAGAAACTTCTTTAAAGAGTTGAAGAGCAAAGATGTCACTTTGAAGACTAAGGCATGCCTGACCCAAGCCATGGTATTTTCAATGGCCTCATATGCTGGTGTGAAAGTGTAAGATGCTAACTGTGAGATTGGCAGTTCAAATCCACCAGCTGCTTCCATACAGGGTCGCTGTGTGTTGGAACTAACATGATGACATTCAATAAGAATACCAATATATGCAAGGAGCTCTGGTAGCGTAGTGGTTACGAATCTGGCTGCGAACCTTAAGGTCAGCAGTTCGAAACTACCAGCCGCTCCGCGGGAGAAAGATGAGGCTTTCTACTCCCGTAAAGATTTACACCCTTGGAAACCCTGTACAGGGTCGCTATGGGTCGGAACCGACTCGACGGCACTTCACAACAACAACAACCAATATACGCATCTGAAATCTGAACTGTGAATAAGGATAAGGAAGACTTTTGAGTTATGCTGCTGGTAACAACTATTGAAGATTCCAGGGACTTCCAGAAGAACAAACAATCTGTGTGGGAAGAAATAGAGTCAGGATACTCCTGAGAAGCCAGGATGGTGAGACTTTGTCTTGCTTACTTTGGGTAAGTCATGAGACAGCATCAATCACTAGAAAAACTCTTCATATTTGATTAAGTAGAGGGTCGTAGATGAAGAGGAAGGGAATCCATGAGTTTGCTTAACAAAATGGTCACAACAATAGGTCCAGGTACAACAGATCTCCTGAGGATGACGTAGGACTGGGCAGCGTTTTGTTCTGTTGTGCCCAGTCGCCTCGCCGTGATTCAGAACACACTTGATGCCAACAATAAAGTAACACTCTTCCAAACGTTGCTGATAAGAACAAGAATGCTATTAACTGGCAGCATCCTGAATGATCAAACAGAAAGTTACCCTTGAATTGTTAGAGATGATTTTTTTAAAGCTTTTTATTGTGACTTGGATTAATAGATCACCCATCTTACATTCAACAAATCAGACACTTCATTTTATTGCAACAATTGCACATCCCTTCCATGTAACATCTCTTGTCCCAACTTCCTTCCTGTACCTCTTGTCTCTATTCCTCCTTCTTCCCCAACCCTTCGGAATTTTGTCTTTCAGTAAATGCTGACCTTTGGAACTCGAATGGCGGGCCATTCTATGGTGTACACATCTCACTAGTGTTGTTATCTCTCCTATAAACATATCTGTTGTTACTGTTAGGTGCCACCAAGTTGGTACCGACTCATAGTGACCAAACCACTGCCCAGTTCTGGGCCAACTTCACGATCATTGCTTCGTTTGAGCCCATTGCTGCTGCCATTAAGCCAACCCATCTCATTGTAGAGTCTTCCATTTTTTCTCCGACCCTCCACTTTACCAAACATGATCTCCTTCTCCAGTGACTGGTCCCTCCTGACAATATGGCCAAAGTGTGAGAGACAAAGCCTGGTCATCCTGGCCTCCAAGGAGCACTCTGGCTGCACTTCTTCCAACACAAATCTATTTGTTCTTTTGGCAGCCCATGGTACTTTCAATATTCTTCTCCATAACTCAAATGCATCAATTCTTCTAATAGCTTCCTTATTCACTGTCCAACTTTCAAATCCATATGAGGTTATTGAAAATACCATGACTTGAGTCAGGAGTACCTTAGTCCTCAAGCTGACATCTTTGCTCTTCAGCACTTAAAAAAAAAAAAAGGTATTGTGCAGCAGATTTGCCTAATGCAACACGTCGCTTGATGTTTTGACTGCTGCTTCCATGAGTGTTGATGGTTGATCCAAGAAAAAAATTTCATTACGTGATAGAAAGTTATTACATCAGCGAAGTTCATTACATCAGGGTTGATATTTATGTTAATGAATGTCATGATGTCATGGAATTTCATGACTCCAGAGAACATCTTGTTGTCATGGAATGTCATGATGTCATGGAACCCCACGAGTTCATAGAACATTATGACATCATTTAACCTCATGAGGTCATGGAACCTCACAACATCTTGGAATGCCATGATGTCATTGAACCTCAAGATGTCCTGGAATGTCATGATGTCATGGAACATCATAACGTCAGGGAAGGTCATTGCATCATGGGAGGCCATTATGTGAGGAAAAGCCATTGTCTCAGAGAAGGTCATGAAGTCCAGGAAGGTCATGACGTTATGGAATGTCATGACGTCTTGGAAACGTAAGACATCATGGAACCTGAAGCTGTCATGGAACAAAAAAGCACCTTAAAACATCATGACGTCATGTAACCTCATGAGGTCATAGTAGGTCAAGATGCCGTGGGACATCTTGGGATGCCATGACATCGTTGAACCTCAAGACGTCCTAGAATGTCATGATGTCATGGAACGTCATAACGTCAGGGAAGGTCATTATGTCATGGGAGGCCATTATGTTAGAATAGGTCATTAAGTCAGGGAAGGTCATGATGTCATCAAACAACAACAGCATGCTGGTTATAATACTTCCAAGATAGATTAGTTTGTTCTTCTGGCAACCAATGGTACTTTCAATATTCTCCTACAACACCATAATTGAAAGCATCAATTATTCTACGGTCTTTCTTATTCACTGTCCAGCTTTCACATGCATATGAGGTTGTTGAAAATACCATGGCTTGGGTCAGGAGTACCTTAGTCCTCAAGCTGACATCTTCATTCTTCAACACTTTAAAAAAAATCTTGTGCAGCAAATTTACCTAATGCAATACGTTGTTTAATTTCTTGACATGGAATGTCATGACATCATGGGACATCAAAGAGTCTTGTAACGATGTGATGTCATTGAATTATAAGATGTCTTTGAATGTCATGATGTCATTGAACGTCGGGAAGTCATTGAACATCAAGACGTCTTTGAAAGTCATGACACCAGAGACTAACTGACTCCACAGTTTTAAAAATCAACAACCTATGTATATGCATGTGAATGCATTTGAGTTAGATGCATTGGAGGATATTGAAAATGCCATGTCGTCATGTTTTCCTGGAGTGACATGGCATCATAGAACATTATGATGCCATGGAACATTATGGTGTCATGGAACAGCATGACATCATGGAATGTCATGGCGTCATGGAATGTCATGGCATCGTTGATCGTCGTGACACCATGGAACATCATGACTCTGTGGAACATCATGTCGTTATGTTTTCCTGAAACGTTATTGTGTCATGGGACATTGTGATGTCATTTAATGTCACGACGTGATTGAACAACATGACTTCATTGAACATCTTGACATCATTGAACGTCAGGAAGTCATTGAAAGTCAGGATATCATTGAACGTCATGATGCCTTGGAACATCATGACAGTAGAGAATAACCAACTCCATGGTACTTATAAACAACAACCTATGTATGTGCATGTAAATGCATTTGAGTAAGATGCATTGGAGGATATTAAAAGTGTCATGTTGTCATGTTTTCCTGGAATGATATGGCATCATGGAACATTATGAAGTCATGGAACATTAGGATGTCAAGGGATGTCATTAAGTAATTTAATGTCATGACGTCATTGAAGTCACCAAATGTCATGACGTCATTGAATGACGAAATGTCACCGAAAGCTGTGATGTCATCAACATCCTGATGTCATCAAATGGCATGATATCATCAGATGTCACGATGTCCATGAATGTCTTCAAATGTCATTGAACGTCATGACGTCATTGAATGTCACAGCATCATTGAACATCAGGAAGCCATTGAACGTCACAACATCATTGAAGGTCATTGAACATCATGACATCATTGAACGTTGGGAAGACCCCCAATGAGATGAATTGGCCAGGTGGCAGCATTGATGGACTCAAGTGTGGCAATAATAATGAGGTTGGCCCAGGATAGGGCAGTATTTTGTTCTGTTGTGCTTAAGGTTGCTATGAGTCGGTACCTACTCGATGGCACCTAACAACAACAACTCCAATGGAAGGTCATGACATCAGGTAATATCATTGCATTACATAATAAAGTGTCATTATGTCATGAAAAGTTATACAACAGCAAAGGTCATTACATCAGAGGAGACATTTATGTTAAGGAATATAATGATGTCATGGAATGTCATGACGCCAGAGAATATCATGTCGCCATGGAATGTCATGACATCATGGAACCCCACAAGGTCATAGAACACCATGACATCATGTAGCCTCATGAGGTCATGAAACGTCAAGATGTCTTGAAACGCCATGATGTCATAGAACCTGGAATGTCATGATGACCAGAAGTGCAGCCAGAATGCTCCTTGGAAGCCAGGATGGCTAGACTTTGTCTCTCATACTTTGGACATATTGTCAGGATGGACCAGTCCATGGAGAAGGACATCATGCTTGGTCAAGTGGAGGAGCAGCAGAAAACAGGAAGACCTGCCTATCACAATGGCTGGAACGATGGGGTCAAGTAGTGATTGTGAGGATAGTGCAGGACTGGGTAGTGCATCACTCTGTTGTGCATGGGGTCAGTAGGAATTGGAACTGACTCAATGGCACCGCACAACAACAACACTATCAAATTACCTAAAGTTTGGAGGTCCAAACCCACCAACTCCCCTCAGAGTAGATGCCCAGCAATTTGCTTCTGAAAATATGGCATCCAAGAAAACCCAGCGAACAGTTGTACTCTGAGCTAAATGGAATTGTCATGAGTTGGGATCGATTTGACACTAATGGGTTTTACTTTTTTTTAAATGATTTTTTAAAAAAATTAAACTTAGCATGTTGAAAACATTGAGTGTTCCCAAAACCTCACCAAGAAGTGAACAGATATATCTACTTAAAAGGCAAATGTTCATGAGAAAGAAAGGGGGAAACAGATGACAATGTATTAAAGATTTCCACAAAATTACCCAAGCTGGGAAGCAGACTGATGAATCTCGATGTAAGCGGATTAGAGAAACTTAGAAGTTATCTGCTTGCTGGGGAACAAAACCAGTAAATAAGCCAATTGTTGGCCAAAATACCGTAACTGTCTGAGAATTGATCACAAGAGACTACAAAAGTTGGTGTTCCAGGTGGGCGTAAAATGATTGTTTGAATGATTGAACACTTAGTTGCTAGAGCTCAGTCCTCAAACCAGGTGGTCTAGTTTGATGGTATCCCAATTCTTGGTTTGGCAATTTACCCACTAGATACTCATTCTCTTTTAAGAATTCTCCAGTCTGTGGACCCCAACCATGGCGAGTAGGTGGGAGAAGAGGATCATAATGAAAATGAATTCGGTGCAAGACCACCCAGCCTTTGTTGATGCATCCATCTGTGGATGGACGTTTAGATGGTGATCCATCCATACAATGGAGTCTGAGCCATCAAGAGAAACAGAGTCCAGATGCATGTCACAACATGACTACATCTTGAAATCAATGTGCTGGGTGAAATAATTCAAAGAAAAAGGATACAAACTGGATGACCACACTTGAGTGAAGTAACAAGAATAGACAGTGTGTAGAGATCAAATTTCAGACACGGAAGGAGGGGAAGTGGAGCAGTGATTTATGCTGATGGAAAATTGGCCAGGGGGTATAGTGCAGGTCACCCAGCATGACTGATCAACTGATAATGTTGTTGGTAGATGTCTTGCCATCATTTCTAACCCACAGAGATCCAATGCACAACAACATGAAACACTGCCCAGTCCTATGCCAGTTTTACAATCATTGCGATGCTTGAGTCCATGTTGCCAACACTGTGACAATTCATCTCATTGTGGTTCTTCCTCTTTCTCACGGACCCTCCACTTTATCAAGCATTTTCTAGGGACTGGTCCCTCCTGATAATATGTTCAAAAGTATAAGAGACAAAGTCTCTCGCCATCTTTGCTTCTAAGGAACATTCTGGCTGGACCTCTTCCAAAATAGATTTATTTGCTCATATTCATGGCAATCCATTATGCACTTAATCTGGTGTCACTGACTTGTACATATTGAAAACTGCTGAACTGGCCAATGTGTGAGATGATGCAAACATATGTATACATGTATACACACATATATGTACATATGTACATATATGTATAACCATGCATGGAGTCCTGGTGTGGCGCTGTAGGATAAAGCATTGGACCACAAGGTAGGTTTGAACCACAAGGTCAAGAACTCAAACTCAACATCTGCTCCTCAGAATCCCTAAACAGGGTCACTATGAGCTGGAATCGACTCAATGGCACTTAACAACAACAACATGTATCCATATTGGCATCTGCATTGGCATTTGCATACACATATATAGGAGTCCTTGTACAGCACTGTAGGATAATCACTGAACTTCAAGGTCAGTCAACAACACAATAGTTGTTTTTGTCGCTAAGTGCCATTGAGTCAGTTCCAACTCATAGTAACCCTGTCTAGGGTTTCCAAGGAGCAGCTGATGTTTTTGCACCACTGACCTTGGGGTTAGTAGTCCAGTGTATATCTCCCAGTGTTAAACCACCAGGACTTCTATATGTATACATATATAGATATATAGTGTATACCTATATAGCTATAGATATACATAGTGTATACATAGAGATACACTATATATATAGTGTAGTGCTGTAGAATCAGCACTGGACTGAGAACCACAAGGTCAGAAGTTCAAACTCACCAGCTGCTCCTAAGAAACCCTATACAGGGTCTCTTTGAGTCGGAACGGACTCCAAGCCACTTAACAACAACGATGTGTACACCTTGTTATTATTAAGTGCTGTTGAGTCTGTTTCGACCCATAGCGACCCTGTACTGGGTTTCCGAGGCTGTAAATCTTTACGGGAGCTGAAAGCCTCATCTTTCTCCCACAGAGCAGCTGGTAGTTTTGAACTGCTGACCTTAAGGTTCGCAGTCCAATTTGTAACCACTATGCTACCAGAGCTCCTTCTCTCTCTCTCTCTCTCTCTCTCTCTCTCTCTCTCTCTCTCTCTCTCTCTCTATATATATATATATATATATATATATATATATATATATATATATTTTGTTGTTGTTAAGTGCCTTCGAGTAGGTTCCGACCCATAGCGACCCTGTACAGGATAGCGACCCTGTACAGGGTTTCCGAGGGTGTAAATCCTTACGGGAGTAGAAAGCCTCATCTTTCTCCCGCAGAGCAGCTGGTAGTTTCGAACTGCTGACCTTATGGTTCACAGCCCGATTCGTAACCACTACGCTACCAGAGCTCCTTATATATAAAGTGTTTATTGTGAATTGGGTGAAGACTTACAGAGCAAATCTGCTTTCCATCTAACACCTTCACGTACACTTTGCTTCTTTCCTCTCATTGACAACAATCCCGACAATTCCCATCCCACCTCCTTCTCTAGTCCCTCTTTCCATTCTGCCTCCTTTTCTAACTCTTAGTCCCCACACGGAACATTAAATGTTTCAGCCTACTTCCACTGTTGGACTTTAAAAACACTAAATTATAATGATAATGATGATAATAATAATACGCAACAGAAATCTGGCCACTGGAAATCCAAGAAGCCAAGATAAGAGGTATTTCTAGCAGAAGACACAGATATTTGCCTGTCCCCATTGAAAATGCATGTCCCCACTGGATATGAGGGTCCCAACTTACAACAAAGCCAGCTGGATCCTGTACAACATTTTTGTATGCCCTTCATAAATATGAAAAGACATTGGAGGAAGGCCTAACATTTCGGGAAGAACTCAAACACAGAGGAGACAGACAGATGGATGTGGAGAAGAACCAGCCCCAAAGAGTGTTCCAAGAAATGGTGGCCCTTATTCACCCTTCAAGCCTGGTACTGAATTCACCCTCGTGGTTCAACTTTCAGCCAAATAAGAGACAAATCTGTCAGGGCAGGGATAACACCAAAGAAGGATGCAGTCTTTAGAACAAGCAACCCTGCGTGATCAGAAGGGCAGTGTTTGCCAGGGAGAAAGCTCGAAGGCTGGAAGGGACAGGAAGGATGAATAGAAATGGGGAACAAAAGGAAGGAAGTGGTAAGAGTGATACTACATTGTTGGGTTGCAACCAATGGCACAAAATACAATGCATATGGATTGTTGAATGGGAAACCAATTTGCTCTGTAAAATTTCCCCCACACTTCAGTAAAAAAAATAAAAATAAAAAAAGTATTCTGGGAACCTAAAACGATTTGCAGGTGCAAAACTATATCCATAACAATGCTATGTTTTGATGTACTGTTTGAGCTCTTCACCCAACCCCAGAAATACTCACTGACATTTTCCAGGTACTCCAAACCAAAACCAAATTCCACAGCTCTCCAGTTGATTCAGATTCATCGAGACCTGATAGGACAGAGTCAAACTGCCTCATGGGGGTCTCCAAGGCCATACAGTCTTATAGGAGCAAATCTGCAGGACTTTCTCTTACTTCCAGACCTCAGAGTTTGTAAGACCACAACATAGGACAATGACACCAGACAGAAGGAACCAACTGCATTTCACAAATTGAAGCATCAAAGGATCTACTCGTGTGGTACTGTTAGGTAAGCACTGGACTGCTAACCACAATGTCAGTGGTTCAAAACCACTAACTGCTCCTTGGCAGCCTTTTTGTTGTTCGTAAGTGCATTAGCATTGGTTCAGACTCATAGACCCTGTATAGAGTTTCCAAGGAGAAGCTGGTGAGCTTGACCCGCCAACTGTGCAGTTTGAACTGACCTTGCAGCCCAGCGTAGACAGGGTATTTATGAGTCAGAACCAACGCGACAACTCTTAACAACAACAAGATGTGCCTAGCCAACACAAGGTTGCTGTATGTCAGAATCTACAACACAGCAACTAACAACATTGCTGACCCTTTTGTGAATCAAATGCTCATACACTCAGCTCCTCACTCAAAGATTGGATGTTTGAGCCCACTCAGAGGTGTATGGGAAGAAAAACCTGGTGATCAATTTTCAATGATCAGTCCTTGGAAATCCTTGGTGCATAGTTCTACTCTGACACACATGAGGATGCCATGAGTCAAAATTGGCAAGACCAGCAACTGTTTTTTGTTCTTTTGTTTGTTTTTATAAAAAGTAGAATTTAATATTATGTTTTTAGAACAGGGTATCCAATTTGTAGCATGTGGGTCCTCCCAGACAAAATGAATGTTAGTTCTTAACATTGGAAAGAATTCTCTCCCCATCTAATCATTCATGCAAATTTTGTTTTCAATCCATCTTTTAAAAAATTCTCATGGTATTTCCAACTAAAATCTTCAAAGCAAGCCTTGAGTTAAAAGTCTTCCTTAACCTGGAACTTTTTGGTGGCTCCTTTCAGATATAAATACAGATCAGTCGGTAAACATTTTCGAATCATGAAATACAATTCTGTTTGAAATAGTGAGTGGAACAGACTCCAAGAGAAAGAAATGAATGTCCACACCCAAAGGCACCAAGCAATTATTTTCCAAAGAGGGTGCCTGCTAATCTTTAACTTACAGATGCACCACGCTTTAATTAGGGACCCAACCTAGAGGGAATATTAAACAATTGCTCTTGGAACGCATCAAATCCTCCTCTTGTACTATGGCTCAGAATGCAAAGTTCTATCAACATCATTAAAATTCTTTTATTTATTAAAAGAAAGAGAGAGAGTGAGCTGTACTTTGGTATCTTCTAATCCAATCATCTATTGTTTCACCTGCCTGCAGAGCTAGCATTTGTTTACATTTGAGTGGATTGCAAAGCTGTGAATGTCTGCTAGGGATCAAGGAGAGATAGGACTCACAAAAGAATGGAAAGCAGAGGAATACAGTGCAGTGGGCAGGTGAAGAAACAGAGACTGTTCTGGGTAGCTGCTGGCTGGTCAAAAGGTTGTGCTGGATCCCACAAGCACCCATCACAGAAAAAAAAGTGTCCAGTCTTCTGCCATCCCCAGAATCAGTGAGGGCTTGAATCATGATCCAAAGGGATTTTGTGAGGGCAAATGTCCTGTATCACCTTGGATAGGCTGTGGTTTGCAGTGGCTTGGCAGACGTTGAACTGCTTGCTCTTCCATAGTGTGGTATAATCAGTTTCCACGATGTGACATAATACACTGGAATGGAATGGAATCACTCTCCACCATGTTGGGTACAGTAATCGCCCTCCATAAGTGATGGAGTTTCATGTCCCTCCATGATGTAATGACCTTCCATGATGTAATAACCTTTCCTCACATAATGGCCTTCCATGACGTAATTACCATCTATGACATAATTTCCTTCCGTGATGTAATGGACTTCCATAAGGCAATGACCTTCCCTGATTTAATGAGATTTCATGATGTCATGACGTTCCATGATATAATAGCATTTGTGACGTAATGATATTTCCTAATGTAATAACCTTCTCTAATGAGATGGCTTTCTATGATGCAATGATCTTTCATCACGTAACGACTCTGCTGGCTGTCATAACATTCCCTGACATCATGATGGCCCATGATGTCACACCGTTACAAGATGCCATGGTGTTCCATGACGTAATTGCGTTTCATGACATCATGACTTTCAATATGTCATGACCGTCCTTGATGTATTGACTTTCCAAGACATAATGGCATTCCATGACATAATGACTTTCCAGGATGAGATAACCTTCCCGGACGTCATGATCTTTCCTGACTTCTTGATGGTCCATGCCTTCATGAGGTTCCAAGATATCATGATGTTCCATGATGTCATGACATTCCAGGAAAACATAATGACATGATGTTCACTGGAGTCATGATGTTCCATGACATCATGTCATTCCTCTACGTAATGATCTTCCCTGACATAATAATCTTCCAAGACATAATAACATCTCATTACGTAATGCAGTGACCTTCCACTGTATCCTGACCTTCTGTGACATAATACTGAAATTCAAATAATGTAATGATCTGCTATGGCGTAATGACCTACCATGATGTAGTGACATTTCATTATGTAAGCAATTAACTTCCCTGATGTTATGACCTTCCAATTGCATAGTGGCCATCAATGACCTAATGACCTTCCCTGATATAATTACTTTCTCTCACATAATGGCCTTCCCTGACATCATGATGTTCCATGACATCACGATGTTCCACAGTGACTTAAGGATCTACGACGTCATGATGTTCCAGGATGTGAAATTTCCTGGCGTCATAGCGTTCCATGATGTCATGACATTCTAGGGTGTCTTGAGGTTCTATGATGTCAGGGTATTCCTAATCCTGTAATGTTCCATGATGTCGTGAAAGTCCACGACATCATGGCATTTCATGACATCATGATCTATCCTGGTGTCATGAGGTTCCACGACGTCTGCAGGTTCCATGACGTCATGTTAGTCCATGACTTCATGACCTTCCCTGACTTAATGACCTTTCCTTACATAATGGCTCCCATGGCGTAATGATCTTCCCTGATGTTGTGATGTTCTATGACGTCATGATGTTCTCTGGTCTCATGACATTCCATGACATCATGACATTCCTTAACATAAATATCTCCTCTGATGTAATGACCTTCGCTGATTGTAATAACTTTCCATGACATAATGACATTATCCCACAGCGCCACACCAGGTCCCCTCAAATGCATATGTTGCTGTTGTTGTGAAGTGCCGTCAAATTGGTTGTGACCCATGGTGATCCTGTATAAGGTTTCTGAGGAGTGACTGGTAAGCTTGAACTGCCTACCTAAGAGTTCAAACGGCTTTGCAGTCTGGTGCATTAACTCACGGCTCCACACCAGGATTCCCAAATGCATATACACACATAAAAATAGGTTGTTGTTAAGTACCTTCGAGTTGGTTCTGAATCAGTTCTAACTCACAACGACTAGTGAGTTCGAACCACCAACCTTGTGGTTCAAACCAACCTTGTGGCCCAGTGCTTATCTTACAAATGCACAGCAGTACTCTACACATGCATATACCTAATGCATATATACATATACCAAAGTAAACCCATTGCTATCAGTCAACTCAATCCCAACTCACAGTGACCCTACAGGACAGTGGAACTACCCCATAAGGTTTCCGAGGCTGCCAATTCTTATGGACACAGACTGCCTCATCTTTCTCCTTTGGAGTGCCTGGTGGGTTTGAACCACCAAAGTTTGTGGTCAGCAGTTGAGTACCATCAGAGCTCCTGTCTTATATGTATACATACATGCTGTTGTTAAGTGCCATTGAGTTGGTTCTAATTCATGGTGACTCTGTGTAGGGTTTCTGAGGAGCTGCTGATGGGTTTGAACAGCCAATCTTGAGGTTAGCAGTCCAGCGTTTATCCTCCAGTGCTAACACCAGGACTCCGTGTATACAAACTTGCAAACATACATATACGAAAAAGAACTCCAAACCCATGGTCTTCAAGTCAATTGGAACACATACCACCCCCATAGGACAACGGAGAACAGCCCCAGAGTGTTTCTAAGGCTGTCAATCTTAATGGAACAGCTGTTCCAAGATGTCTTGGGAGTCGATGATGTTCCAAAACACTGTGATGTTCCAAGATGTCGTGACATTCCATGACATCATGACATTTCAGGACATCTTGAGGTTCAATGACGTCATGGTGTTCAAAGGCTTTTTGTTGTTCCATGACATCTTAAAGTTCCATGACGTCATGGAATGTAATGACATCATGAAATTTCCTGATTTGATAACCTTTGTCCCTTGGAACAGCTGGTGGCTTTGAACCACCAAAGCTTTTGGTTAGCAGCTGACTGTATCACCCCGTAGGCCACTAGGACTCCTTAGCTTCCCACCAGACACCCACTATCACACAAAGACCCCTGCCAGTCTCTGGACATCACTGTTCCCAAATAGAAGATGATGTCAGCAGTGTCTTTGGTTCCGAGAAGCCTATACTCGGCTGATTCCTGGCCGATCTGAGTGGCCACGTCTTGCTAGAAACAATGTCATCTGAAGTCACTCTGGAAACTACATCCTGACAGGGGATTGAGAGTTTGAAGATTTGCAGGCCACCCCTTCTTGTCTCTCAACCCTTGAGTTTGAGTTGGCTGTGTTGTGACTGGAAGGGACATGCCCAGCAGCTTTTCTTGGTTTTCTTTTTTTTTTTTTTTTACTGTTGTGAAAACATATACACCAAAGCATCTGACGGCACAACTTTAAGGTTTGTGGTGCCGCACCACGGTTTGCAATTTTGATGGTTTGTCATCGTCACCATCTCAATCCTTTTCCAAATTAGTCCTTAACCACTGATGTGTGGAGTCCTGGTGTGGCACTGCGGGTTAATACTCTGCACCACAAGGCCAGTTTGAGCTTCAAGGTTGGTGGTTCAAACCTAGCAGCCGTTCCTTGGAAACCCTAGACAGGGTCGCTATGAGTTGCAACCGACTCGAAGGCACTTAGCAACAACAACAACTTTGTGTGTACTCAGTGATCCCCTTTTCCCCCAAACACACACAGATCCGTAAAGCCATGGCTAATGTTTCTGGACTTTGCTCTCTTAAACTCTTCAATTTTTTAGAAAATCAAGATGGTAACACCCCCAGAGCTAAAATGTCCAGACCATTGATGGAGAAAAGGTCAACACAAAGTTTTTCCCCATTCACCTCCAAACCTAAGCAAGCCAGAGGCCACAGAAAACATTCTGAGTGCTGGTGCCGTCATGTGTGTCGGAGTAAAACGGGGATCCATCCGTTTTCATTCGGTGATTATTTGGAAGGTGTCAACCAGGCATTTCTTATACGTGCCAACATTTTCATTAGCAGCTGAGTGTTTTAACTGTTTGCAAATTCCCACCTGGGAATTCAAGAAATTGAATAATCAGAGGTTCAGTTGGACTGTTTATGATGGGATATGTTATTGTTGTTGTTAAGTGCTGTTGAGTTGGTACTGACTCAACTTGGTGCACAACAGAAAAAATTGCTGCCTGGCTCACAATCATTGCTATGCTTGAGTTCATTGCTGCTTCCACTGTGCCAGTCCATCTCGTTGGGGGTCTTTCTCTTCTTTACTGACCCTCCACTTTACCAACCATGATGTCCTTCTCCATGGATTGGTCCCTTTTGATAATATGTCTAAACTATGAGAGACAAAGTCTGGCTATCCTGGTTTCTAAGGACTACTCTGCTGTTCTTCATGCAACACAGAATTGTGTGTTCTCCGGACAGTCCATGTATGTTTATGAGTAGTACACAAATTGCATGAGCAGTTGTTCTTGTAAGTGCCGTTGAGTAGACCCAACTCATAGCAAACCTCTATAGGGTTTTCAAGGAGTGACTGGTGGATTTGAACCACTAACCTTATAATTGGCAGTCCAGTGCTTATCTTAGAGTACCACAGGCATGTAAATCTCTCTTAACAAGTTGTCGACTGTGGCTCATGTTGTTGATAGGTACCATCAAGACAATTACGCCTCACAGTGACCCTATACACAACAGAACAAAACAGTATCTAGTCCTGCGCTAACTTCACAATCCTTGGCACGCTTAAGCCCACTGCTGCTGCCACTGTGCCAATCCATCTCGTTGGAGGTCTTCCTCTTTTTCTCTGACCCTCAAGCTTACCAAACATGATATCCTTCTCCAGCGACTGGTCCCTCCTGACACTATGTCCAGAGTATGAGAGACGAAGTGTGACCATTTGGGCCTTTAAGGAACACTCTGGCTGCACATCTTCAAAAACAGGTCTTTTGGCAGCCCACGGTACTTTCAATATTCTCCTCCAACACCATAACTCAAATGCATCAATTCTTCTATGGTCTTCCTTATTCACTGTCCAGCTTTCGCATGCATATAAGGGTATTGGAAATACCATGGCTTGGGTCAGGTGCATCTTAGTCCTCAAGCTGACATCTTTGCTGTTGAACACTTGAAAGATCTTGTACAGCAGTTGTGACCACTACCTCTCCCTTCCTCCCTGTTTGTGTTTCTATCTTCAAAACAGAATTATTTTGGAAGTACAACTAATAAACATCCTTCAGAACGTACAACCAGGAACTTTACGTATGTCTTCCTCTCCCTGCTCCCTTCTGTCTGTCTTTCTCTTCCTCCACCTTGCTCCCTCTCTTGCTCCTGTGTTCTTTTACTTTCATCTTTCTTCCTTTCTATCAATTTTTCCCTCCTTCCCTCTCTCTTCCCTGTTTTGTTTTCTGTGCAGAAATGGAATGAAAAGACTTGATTCTTCCACTAAGTTTTTTAAGACACCCTATGTCTTCGTTGCATGTGTGTTCCTGACCAAGGGTCCACAGAGTCGCACATGTCTTATTTTTTACACAGGTCTCCAAAATGTCATCTTTCACACTTGCATCCGATTCGACTCTTTGCGTATCTTCTTGCATTCCACCCAAAATCTCACTGCAGGGTTTTGAAGACACATACAAGCTCAGTGGAAAGTCAGTCTGCAGCCCCGTCCTGGGTGTCTATGGAGACGTGGCAGACAGGTAATTGGGTTTTTCTTCCTTCCTCTGAGTTTACAAAGACAGCCCCACTGTGCTAATGGGGTTCACCTGATGTGTTCCAGTTGGCAGACCCAATACAGCTACCCACAGAGAGACCTGGAACACTGGGACATGTAATAGGATTCCTAGTGGTAGCCTACAAAAGCATTATTATTATTCCTAGTATGGTGGCAAGCTACAAGTATTGTTCATTCATCCTCATTCCTTCTGACCTGCTTTTTATTTGGCTACACAGGGCAGGAAGTAGGAACCCAATAACTTTGGTTTGAATGTACCGGTAGTAATTCATTCCAGTGTCTCTTCCACTGTTTCTCAAATTAACCAAATATTGCAAAACAAAAACAAAAACAAAACAAATACATTGTTTTCTTAAAGGTCTTCTTCTTCTTGTGTGCCGTTGAGTCAGTTATGACTCATAGCACTCATGTATATGTTTCAGAGCCTCATCTTTCTCCC
>NW_006408536.1:31762265-31766298 GCF_000296735.1 Chrysochloris asiatica
TCATAGCGACCCTGTGCAGGGTTTCTGAGGCTGCAAATCTTTACGGGAGCAGAAAGCCTCATCTTTGTCACACAGAACAGCTGGTAGTTTCGAACTGCTTACCCTGAGGTTCGCAGCCCGATTTATAACCAATACCCTACCAGAGTTAGTTCCATATATATATCTTCCATAACCACTCTCTGGTAGCATAGTGGTTGTGAATCAGGATATATATATATGAAACCACTATCTGGTAGCATATGTGGCACTATAGGATAAGCACTGGACTGTTAACCACAAGATCATCAGTTCAAACCTACCAGTCGCTCCTCAGAAGTCCTATCCAGGGTTGCTGTGAGTTGGAACCAACACCAACTCCAAGGCGCTTAACAACAACAGCACAGGGTCACCATGAATCAGAACCCATCTCAATTACATTGGGGTTCATCTTTACTAAAATACATTGTCAGGAGCTGATTGATGAATGTGCTCCAACCACCAACCTGTTAGTTACCTGCTGAGCACTTAATCTCTGTGCCACCAGGGAAAGCTTCCTGTTGAGATTAGCTCCAAATCTGGTGTCTTTAACTCCACTAGAAAATGAACTTGAATGAAAAGGGGTGGGGGGAGGCAAAAAACAAATGGTGGAAAAGAGG
This sequence comes from Chrysochloris asiatica, assembly GCF_000296735.1. NCBI lineage: Eukaryota > Metazoa > Chordata > Mammalia > Afrosoricida > Chrysochloridae > Chrysochloris > Chrysochloris asiatica. The sequence continues at coordinate 31,762,901 of NW_006408536.1, forward strand.
AAAGGAAATGTACGGAGACACAATATCTTCATGGGCACTTGTCACCCTGGGTATAAATTCTCCAAAATCACAAATAGGTAGCTGTCAAAATGTGTCATTTCTTGCTGATGGCAGGCTGACAACGTGTGAGGTATTGCAGGTGTGTTTTGACAACAGGGAGTATCTTAAGGGGTTGAGGGATGCATTTAGGGAAGGTTTTTGTGGAGAAACTCAATGGGACCAGTCTGTCCAGGTAGTGAGTCACAATATCAGCGATGACAGATTGCTCTGCAGATCTCAACCTTCTTGCCCAGTACTGGCAGCATGCAAAAATGTGCAAAAAGGGGAAAAAGAAAATCAGGCTTTTACTTGAAAACAAAAAGTGATCCAGGCCAGTTTGCAGCTGATTTCTTTGTCCCCGTTTTTTGAAGTTCTTCTAGGAACTAGATAGACATGAGTTTGGAACACATAGGATAAGTCGTGGGCGTATGCTTGATGTTTCGTATCTACCTATCATTTCTCTGGGGTTTATGATAGATATAAAAAAAGACATCATAAATAGGAAAAAAGAAAGAAAGAGAGAACATACAAGCAAAAAACCAAGGATTTGACTGTAAACCAAATACAGTGACAAGTACACTTCTCATATTCCTTCATGTTTTGGGGATGGTATTTATAGAAGATATGTAATATGTCTTTTATTTTCAGGTCATATTAAGTTTACGGTCTGTGTCAGTTTCCTACGGTGATCGTAACAGGATATTCATAAAACCGAGGGCATGAAACAATGGGATTTAGTTTCTCACAGTTCCTTGCTGTTGCTCTTAGGTGCCATGGAGTCAGTACCGACTCATAGCGACCTTATGCACAGCAGAACGAAACACTGCCCGATCCTGGGCCAACCTCACTACTGTTGCCATGCTTGAGTCCATCGATGCTGCCACTAGGTCAATCCATCTCACTGGGGGTCTTCTTCTTTTTCTTTGACCCTCCACCTTACCAAGCATGACATCCTTCTCCAGTGACTGGTCCCTACTGACAATATGCCCAAAGTATGAGAGACGAAGTTTGGCCATCCTGGCTTCCAAGGAGCACTCTGGCTGCACTTCTTCCTACATAGATCTGTTGGTTTTATGGGTAGCCCATGGCACTTTCATTATTCTCCTCCAACACCATAACTCAAAAGCATCAATTATTCTATGGTCCACAGTTCCTTGTTGTTGTTGTTGTTAAGTGCTATGGAGTCAATTCTGACCCATAGTGACCCTGTATAGGGTTTCTGAGGAGCAGCTGGTGAGCTTGAACTGCTGACCTTGCAGTTCAAATGGCTTTGCAATCTGGCATCAACGCACAGCGCCACACCAAGACTTCTGGAGTTCCTTAGGTAGCTGGAAATCCAATTCAGGATGTCAGCCTGTTGGTTCCTTCTGGAGCTTCTTTGCTAGTTTTGGGAGTCTATCAGAAATCCTGGATGTTGCTTGGCTTGCAGATGATGTTCTCATGACTTTCATCTTCTCTGTCTCTCTTTCTGTGTCTTATTTTATAAAACATCAGAAGCGATTAGGTTTAGGACTCAGATTATTTTGACATAACCTCATTCCTACAACTAAAGAAAAGCCCTATTACTATCCATTGTTTAACAGGTTCCTTGTCTTAATTCTCTAGTGATGCTACAGCAGAAACACCACAAGGGGATGTCTTTAACAAATTATTTCTTTTCTAGCACTTTTGAAGGCTAGTTAGTTAGTTAGGTACCATTGAGTTGGTTCTGATTCATAGCGACTTTATGCACAACAGAATGAAACACTGCCCGGTCCTGCACCATCCTCACTATTGTAACGTCTGAGTCCACTGGTGCTACCAACGTACCAATCCTTCTCCTTGTAGGTCTCCCTGTTTTTCACCGACCCTCCACTTAACCAAGCATCATGTCCTTCTTCAGGGTCTGATCCCTCTTGATAACATGTCTGAAGTATGAAAGACGATTAAGTCTAATCATCTTGGCTTCTAAGGAGAATTCTGGTTAATCTGTAAGTCAGATTAGTTCTTCTACCAATCCAGGGTACTTTTAATAGTCTTCTCCAGCACCATCATTTAAATACATTAGTTCTTCTCTGGTCTTCCTTAAACCGTATCCAGCTTTCACATGCAAATGAGGTGACTGAAAATGCCAAGGCTTGGGTCAGGAGGCTAGAAGTCTGAATTCCAGGAGTTAGCTCAAGAAAATCATCTTTCTCTGTGGGCTCTAGGGGAAGTGCTTGCCTCTTTTCAACTTCTGTTTTCTAGTTCCTTACAGATCTCACTTGGAGTGACATCTTCCTCCGCTCATCTCTGCTTGCTAAATCTGCTCTTTTAAAAAATACTTAAATAAATGTTTTGGATTATGAATTGAGTGAAGGTTTACAGAGCAGATCATCAGCTCTGTAATCAGCAAGCCACACACTTTGTTTCTTGTCAGTGACCGCAATCCTCTCCATGTAATAACAGTTACTCCATGTCCTCATTTTGGCTCCATTCCATCTTCTTTTCCAGCCCTTCTGAATTTTATCCTTGGGGAAATGGTGCCCTTTTGATCTCAAATGATTGACCATTCCATGGTGTGTCTACCTCACTGGTTTTATTATCCGCATTATATACCTTTCTGGAGTCCTGGTGTGGCGCTGTGGGTTAATGTGTCAGACTGCAAAGCCATTTGAACTGTAAGGTCAGCAGTTCAGGCACACCAGCTGCTCCTCGGAAACCCTATACAGGGTCGCTATATATGGGTCAGAATTGACTCGACGGAACGTAACAACATTGTTGTTAAGTGCCATCAAGTTGGTTCTGACTTTTATATAGGGTTTCCGAGGAGTGGCTGGTGAGTTTGCACCTCCAACCTTCTGGTTTAAACCAACCTAGAGATCCAGTGCTTATCCTAAAGAACCACACCAGGACTCTACATTAGGCTGAAATTTCAGTCCTAGGAGTAAGTTCAGTTCAGGACCTGAACGGTAGTCTAGGGCCAAGTGTTAGTGTTCCATTAGTCGCTGTCTGACCAGCATGCCAGATCTTCTTATGATTTTGAGGTTTGTTCTACACTGTCTTCCACTCTTACTGGGACTTTCTAATGGGGATCCTTTCAGAGCTTTTGGCAGTGGTAGATAGATACCATCTAGTTCTCCTGGTCTCAGAGTTCTGGAGACTGATGTTGACATGCTGCACTGGCCCACTGGACTCATTGATTGCAAGCATCTTCAGTTCTCATCACTCTTCTCTCTTCTACACAGGGACAGACCAATAGCTGTCTGGTAGACTTCCTCTACACAGGGACAGACCAATAGCTGTCTGGTAGACTTCCTCTACACAGGGAGAGACCAATAGCTGCCTGGTAGACTTCCTCTACACAGGGACAGACCAATAGCTGCCTGGTAGACTTCCTC
>NW_006408536.1:31766955-31775956 GCF_000296735.1 Chrysochloris asiatica
GGACAGACCAATAGCTGCCTGGTAGACTTCTTCTACACAGGGACAGACCAATAGCTGCTCAGGAGCTTTTAAGATCCCAGATGCTACTCACCAAAGTAGAATGTAGAACATTACCTTCGGGGACTCTGTTGTGCCAAGTGAGTTTGATATTCCCTCAAGACTATAGTCCTGAGCTCCCAGGCCTAGCAAGTCATCCCCACAAGGTGTTTGATTATGGTTACATTTTCCTAACTTTTCCCTGAGTCTTTTCAACCACATTCATAGATATGCCAGCAGCAAATGTAAATTCCTATGTACAAATATATTCCCTGTCAAACCTAAGTACATATTTATGGTCATGCACCCACTCTCCATCCGTCCAGTACCTACACAGCCTGCTTGCTTACCCATATATCCACCTGTAGATAACTGTGTCTGTAATCTGCTCTTTTATATGTCAAAAGTGTTCTGCTTCCGTAAAGATTTACAGCCTCGGAAACCCTGTACAGGGTCGCTATGAGTCAGAACCAACCCCACAGCCACCAGCCACCATATCTCAAAAGAGATTGATTTAGTAGATGACAAGGTGGGCTACTAAACACTAGGTCAGCAGTTGAAATCTCTCAATTGCTCCTCTGGAGAAAGATGACAGTTTGTACTCTGGTAAAGATTTGTTGTTGTTGTTGTTGTTAAGTGCCGTGGAGTCGGTTCCGACTCATAGCGACCCTGTACAGGGTTTCTGAGGCTGTACATTTCTACAGGAGCGGAAAGCCTCATCTTTCTCCCACAGAACAGCTAGTAGTTTCAAACTGTTGACCTTGCGGTTCACAGCCCGATTTGTAACCACTACACTACCAGTCTCAGAAATCCTCTGCAGGGTCAGTGTGAGTCAGAACCGATTCTGTGTGGCACACTACCGCCACCGCCACCACCACCACCACTGTAGACATTAAAAGCAATTTTGGACTCTTGAGGTGGCGCTGTAGGATCAGCATTGCACTGTGAACCAACCACAAGGTCACCTGTTCAAATCCACCAGCTGCTCCTCAGAAACCCTATAGTGGTTATCATCTCGTTTGGAGTCTCACTGTGGTGCTGTACGATAAGCACTGGTCTGCAAAGCACAAGGTCACCTTTCAAACCCACCAGCAGCTCCTCAAAAACACAATAGAGGGACTCTATCAGTCAGAACCTACTCCAAAGCACTTAACAATAGCAGTGTCTCATTGACCTAGCAAAGGCTCTCATTCCCCAAATAGAATTATCTGTTGTTGTTATTGTAAGTGTCCTTGGGTAAGGTCTGACTCATAACCACCCTGTATAGGGTTTCAGAGGAGTGGCTGGTAGTGTTGAATGGCCAACCTTGAGCTTAGCAGCCCAATGATAATCCTACATTACAGGGGATCATTACACTATACAATGTGCCCCTGAAAATAAACCCAAGAAACCTACAGCCACCAAGTAGACTCCAACACATAGCGACTATATAGATGAAAGAACAATTTCCACTGTACAGAACAGACGGCCTTAGTTTTCTCCAGCAGAATATCTGTGAGGTTCGAACTGCTGACCATTTGATTCACAGCCCAACACTTAACCCACCAGGGTTCCCATATATTGTTGTTGTTAAGTGCCATCCAGTCAGTCCTGACTCAGGAGCTGCTGGTGGGTTTGAACTGCCAACCTTGCTGTTAGTACTCCAGTGCTTATCCTACAGCACCAACCCAGGACCCTATATACCCACTTGCTGTTGTTGTTGTTAACCCTGTATAGGGTTTCTGAGGAAGGGCTGGTGAGTTTGAACCGCCGATCTTGTGGTTCAAACCGACCTTAGGGTACACTGCTTATTCTACAGCGCCACATCTGGACTCTATATTTGTTATTGTTGTTGGTAAGTGCCATAAGACGGTTCTGACTCATAGTGTCTCTGTAGGGTCTCCGAGGAGCAGCAGGTGAGCCTGAACTGCCAACCTCATGGTTCAAACGATGTTTCAGTCCAGTGCATTAAATCGCAGTGCCACACTAGGAGTTATTGTGAAGTACCATAGCGACCCAGTATAGAGTTTCCAAGGAGTGGCTGGTGAGCTTGAACTACTGATCTAGCGATTCAAACGACTTTGCAGTCTGGTGCATGAACCCACAGCGCCACACCAGGACTCCATATACCCACTATAAAATCCAAAATTAAAACATGCTGACCTTGAGTTAGTTCCGATTTATGTATTTGTTGTTAACCCTGTATAAGGTTTCCAAGGAGCAGATGGTCAGTTTGAACCGCCGATCTTGCCTTTCAAACACACCTTGCTGTCTGGTGCTTATCCTACAGAGCCAAACCTGGATTCTACATATTGTTGTTGTTGTTAAGTGCCATTGAGTTGTTTCTGACTCATAATGACCCTGTGTGGGGTTTCCAAGGGGTGACTGATCAAACACACTGCAACTGAATTCATTCTAACTGATGTTGCTATTGCTAAGTGTTGTTGAGTGGGTTCCAACTCATAGCATCCCTGTATAGGGTTTTCCGATGAGTGCCTAGTGTGTTTCAACTGCCGACCTTGCAGCTAACATTGTAATGCTTATCTTACAATGCCACACCAGGACTCTATAGCAACCTTATATGGGTTTCTAAGACAGCTAATCTTTACATGAACAGACAGGCTCATCTTTCTCCTGAGGAGTAGCTACTGGGCTTGAACTGCTGACCCAATGGTCAACATCCAAATGCCTAACCCACAGCTCCACCAGCATCCTTATAGAACCACTGTAGGGATTAGAATTTGCAGCACATTTCAGGGGCTCATAATTCAATTCATAACAGTCACATTGATAGGTAATGGGGTAGAACTTGAACATGTCTTCTTGGGAGACACAATTAAGTCCTGAACAGATGTTTTCTGCTGGTTTAAAAATGTGTACTAAATGATGCAATAACTAGATGGATATTTCATTACACCCTACATGGGTGGAGGAGAATGAGGGAGTGGAGGGGGGGAAGGTATACCCTAAATACATTAGTTTCCCATTTTCCTTAAACCTCCTAAGAGAGCTTCTGATATTTTTAACCCAAGTATCAGTGCTGACACATCAAGAGAGGGAGGTGGGGTGGTGGTGGGGGGCGGGTGGGTGTGAGAGAATGTAGGGCAATTTTATAACATCTTAAAAAGATTATGCTACTGTCACAAGTGTAAAGGTAGTAATTTTGTAACAAAAAAAGGGAAATAGCTAATCTTACAGTCCAGAAACAGAGGACCCTAGGACCATCAAGGGAGAAGAGCACAAGTGGAATGCTGAACCCTATCCAGAGAAACAGCGATACCAGAGATGGGGACATGGAGAGAGGGAGCAGCTGAGGATTCTAGATTCATAGGAAGAGAGGGACTGAGAGGTGGCGGCCAGGAGGCAGACTTGCAGAAAGTGCCCTTTGGTGGTGTAAATTGTTATTGTTATATATGCCTGAGTGTTTAAAAAAAAAAAAGAGCTAAAATGAATAGAGAGAAATACTGTTAACTGATGGTACATGGAGGGGATTATAATCATTGTAATGAGACAAAGTATATGATTTGTTGAATGTAAAACTGATGATCTGTCCTGTATACTTTCACTCAATTCACAATAAAAACTTAAAAAAAGGCAAAAAGATTATGCACCAAAATTGCAAAAAGAGAACTCACAGGTATGGGAAACAGATATTGGCAGTGACAAAGCAAGATATGTAACTATTGTCTAAAGTTTCCAGAACACTCCAACACCTCAATAAGAAGACAAATAATCCTACTAAAAGTTGAGAAGAGAACAAGACATTCAGGCAGACAACAAACATATGAAGAAATGGTCATGATCACTAGTCATTGTTGTTGTTAATCAAGTAGATTCTGGCTTATAGCGACCCTGTATGGGTTTCCCAGGAACAGCTGGTGAAGTTGAACTGTGACCTTGCTGTTCAAACTGACCTGGCAGTCCAACGCATTAACCCACAGCGCTACATCAAAACCACGAGATACATTGTTGTTGTTGTTAAGTACCGACGAGTCACTTCTGACTCATAGAAACCCGACCCTGTGTAATGTTTCTGAGGAGCGGCTGGTGGGTTTGAACTGCCACCTCATAAAGTCCAATGCTCATTCTAAGTTAAAACACACACACACACACAACCCAGAAAATAACAAATGCTGTAGAAGATGTGGAGAGTCTGGGACTCTCCTCTGTTGCAGTTGGGGTTGTAAAATTGTGTAGCCACTGTGGAAAACTATATTGTACTTTCTCAGAAGGTTGTAAATAGAAATACTGTATGATTTAGTAATCCCTCTACTTGGAATATATCTACAAGAAACAGGAGCCATGACACAGGTGGATGTAGGCATGTTACCGTGTTATTCACAACAGCAAAGACATGGAGCACCCTAGACAGCCATTAGCAGAGCAATGGCTGGGCAAACTCTGCAAACACATAATGGAATATTATACAACACTAAAGAATAGTGTTGCCTCTGCAAAACACTGCATACCATGGAGGAACCTGGAGGACATTACGCTGAGCGATATTGTTTTTGTTAAGTGCCGTCAAGTCGATTCCAATCCATAGTGACCCTGTATAGGGTTTCCAAGGAGCAGCTGGTGAGCTTGAACCACTGACCCTGCAGTTCAAATTATTTTGCAGCCTGACACATTAGCCCACAGCACCACACCAGGACTCCCTGAATGACACTGTTGTTATGTGCTGTCGAGTCGATTCCGACCCATAGTGACCTCGTACAGGGTTTCCGAGGCAATAAATCTTTACGGGAGCAGAAAGACTCATCTTTCACCTGCTGAAAAGCTGGTAGTTATGAACTGCTGACCTTAAGGTTCGCAGCCCGATTCATAACCACTATACTACCAGAGCTCCTTTGAGTGACATTACTTGATTGCAAAGGGACAAAAGGGACAGATTGTCTGAGACGGCTACTGGAAAAAGTTAACATTTTGTGTTGGTTTCCAGGGCTGGAAGGGAAGGAAGAATGATTCACAGGGTAGAGTGTAGACTCGGGCTAACTTGAGTGACAGGGAAGACAGAAAGAAACAGAAAAGAGAAGGAGGAAGGGGAAAAAGGAAGTTGTTTTAAAGAAAATGAAAGCTAAGAGCAGGAAAAGGGGAAAAAAGGACATTGTTTTCTTTTTTTTAAAAATTCTTTGTTCTATGTACTGAAAGGAAACAATCTATATATTTTTAAAAAATAAAAACAGATTACGCTTTGGATATTGTAACCACAAAACAGGAAATTGTATTGGCTTGGATCAGTATTGTTGAAGGGTGATTCCATAAACTCTCTCAGCAATTCTTGGTTTAAAGAGATGATGTACAGATTTATCTTCAGATATGGATTTTTATGCATTTATTACCTGCTGACATTTAGGAAGTCTCATGGCTGCATGTGTGGCAAACATCTACTCACATTGGTTTATAAGAATGCTCATATTTTATAGATAAAAGTCAACTGAGTTGTCGTCAAAACATTGAAATACCATCCAAGGTAAACATCTCTTTCTCTGGATGTACTTTCATCAGTGAGACAAACTTTCTCCTCAATAGTCCATCTGGGAAGACTTTTGGGAGATATGTTTAGGAAGTTCCCCAGAGAAACACGACACTATTCATTATGTTACAAGTAGATTTGCCGTGGTGGTAGTTAATAAGTGTCATCCAGTTGGTCCCAACTCATAGAGACCCAGAAGTACACCAGAACTCCATAAATAGATAAACTGTCCAAATTCAACCCTCAACATCCACCTTAGCATGATGGGGATTCCGCAAAGAATTACGCTGTTTGTACTGATATCAGGATAAAGTGGTCAGTAGGAGCCCTGGTGTTGCTATGGTTAAGTTTGAAGAAGTCTCTGCAATTTTTCAGTAAACTTAAAATTATTCCCAAGTTAAAAAAAAAAAAGAAGAGAAAAAAAAAATAGTATAAATCAGCTTGGATGAGTAAAAAGCTTAGGGCATGAATACAAAAGCCAGGCATGATGGTCTTCTCCAGTTACTACTCCCTCCTGATAATATGTCCAAAGTATGACCAACACATTCTTGCCATTCTGGCTTCTAAGGCGCACTCTAAGATAGATTGGTTTGTTTTGTTTGTCAGTCCATGGTACTTTTAATATTCGTCTCCAACATCATAACTCAAATGTATCAATTCTTCTATGGTCTTCCTTATTCACTGTCCAACTTTCACATGCATATGAGGTTATTGAAAATATCATGGCTTGGGTCAGCTATACTTTAGTTCTCAAACTCATATCTTTGCTCATAAGTTTCAAAGAGTTCTTGTTCAACAGATGTGCCTAATGCAATACATCATTTGATTTCTTGACTTGCTTCCTTGAATGTTGACCACACATCCAAGTCTTTGATAACTTCAATCTTTTCTCCATTATCATAATGTTATTTATTGCTTCAATGGTGAGGATTTTTGTATTCTTTACATTGAGGCGCAATGCATATCGAATGCTATGGTCTTTGATCTTCGTCAGGAAGTATTTTAAGTCCTCTTGGCTTTTGGCAAGCAAAGTTGTATCATCTCCATATTGCAGGTTGTTAATAATGCTTCCTCTAATCCTGTTGTCCCATTCTTCTTCATACAATCCAGCTTCTTGAATTATTTACTCAGCATAGATTAAATTATTGTTGTTGTTATGTGCCGTGGAGTCGGTTCCAACTCATAGTGACCCTGCACAGGGTTTCCGAGGCTGTAAATCTTTAGGGGAGCAGAAAGCCTCATCTTTCTCCCATGGAACAGCTGGTAGTTTTGAACTTCTGACCCTGAGGTTAGCAGCCCGATTCATAACCACTATGTTACCAGAGCTCCTTATAGATTGAATAAGGTGAAAGAATACAACCCTGGCACACATCTTTCCTGATTTAAAACCATTCAGTGTCTTCTTGTTCTGTTAGAACAACTGCCTCTTGGTCTATGTACAGGTTCCTCAGAGGCACAATTAAGTGTTTCGGAATGCTACTACTCTGAAATGCTGTTCATAGCTCGTCATAATCTATACAGTCAAAAATCTTTGCATTGTCAATAAAGCACAGGTAAACATCTTTCTGATAGTCTCTGCTTTCAGCCAAGATCCATTGGACACCAGCAATAATGTCGCTTATACCATGTCCTCTTCTGAATCCAGCTTGAGCCTCTGGAAGTTCTTTGTCAATGTGTGGTTGCACCATTTCTGTATTACATTTAATACAACTCTACTCACACGGGATATCAAAGGGCTTGTCCGATGATTTCCACATTCCGTTGTGTCACCTCTCTTTGGAATGGGCACAAATATTGATCTCTTCCAATCAGTTGGCCACATAGTTGTCTTCCAATTTTCTTGGCAGAGATGAGTGAGTGCCTCCTGTGCCGCCTCACTTTGTTGAAAGATTTCAGTTTGTGTTCCATCGATTCCCAATGCCTTCTTCTTTGCCAATTCCTTCAATGCACTTTGGACTTCTTCTTTCCGGATCATTGACTCTTGATCATATGCTACCTCTTGAAATGGTCGAATATCGACCATTTCCTTTTGGTACAATGACACTGTGTATTCCTTCCATCTTCTTTTGATGCTTTCTGAATCGTTCCATATTTTGCCTAAAGAATCCTTCAGTATCAAAATTTGAGGCTTGAATTTTTTTCCTCATTTCTTTCAGCTTGAGAAATGCCAAGCGTTTTCTTTCTTTTTGGTTTTCTAACTCCACATCTCATTGTAATATTTGACTTTGTCTCTAGACTTCCCTTTGAAATGATCTATTTAGCTCTTTTACCTCTTTATTTCTTCCATTTGCTTTAGCATCTCTGTATTGGAGAGCACGTTTCAGAGTTTCTTTTAACATCCATTTTGGTCTTTTCTTTCTTCCTTGTTTATTTTTTAAACATTTTTTATTTTGAATTGAGTGATTGTTTACATGGGAGAACATGGATTTTACACTCATCATCTCACTGCAATGATTACAGTCTCTGTGCTTCATCATTCAACAGTATTTGCTTCTATTCCCTCTGTGTTTTTGTTTTGTTTTGTTTTGGGGGGGTGGTAGAGCATTGGGGTGTATACAGAAACTTTTCCTTGTTTCTTAAAGACTTTTTGCTTTCTTCCTATACAATGCTCTTGATGTCAAACCACAACTTTTCTGGATTTCAGTCATTAGTGTCTGATGCATCAAATCTGCTCTTGAGATGATCTCTGAATTCAGGTGGGATATATTCAAGGTCAGATTTTGGTTCTTGTGGACTTTGTAACATTTTCTTCAGATTCAGTCTGAACTTGCATATGAGCAAAGGATGGTCTGTTCCACACTGTGCCCTTGGCCTTGTTTGGGTGGATGATAGGGAGCTTTTCCATCGTCTCTTCCCACAGATGTGGTCAATTTGATTACTATGTGTTCCATATGATGAAGTCTAGGTGTATAATCATCTTTCATGTTGTTTAAAAAAGGTATTTGCAATGAAGAGTTCATTGGTCTTGAAAAATTCTTTTATGCAACCTCCAGCATTATTTCCATCATCAAAATCCTCCACTTTACCCAGCATGATGTCCAGAAACCGGTTCCTCCTGATATGTGTCTGAAGTGTGAGAGATGACGTCTCACCATTTGCCTTCTAAGGAGCATTCTGGTTGTACTTCTTCTGTACAACACTGATTTGTTTGTTCTTCTGGCAGTCTATCTTACATTCAATATTTTTCTCCAACACAACAGTTCAAAGGAATCTATTCTATCAGAATTTTTTTTTTTTTTTTTTTCGTAGTGGTGGGTAGGGTTGGGTCTACAGTATAGATTCATGGTGAAATTGCTGAGAATGGTCAGCTTGTTGAGTGCTTTAGAAATACTTGAAATTTTTTTTGCATGAATGAACACATCAAGGACACATTTAGCCTCTATTTATATATAGGAGTCCTGGCATGACACTGTGGTTTAATGCATCAGACTACAAAGATTGAGAACCCCGTGGAGTACAGTTCTACTCTGACATACACCGGGGCACCATGAGTGGGATCTACTTATGAAA
>NW_006408536.1:31776766-31780110 GCF_000296735.1 Chrysochloris asiatica
ATCATCCACTGAGAACCTTGTGGAGCACAGTTCTATTCTGACACACACGGGGCACCATGAGTTAGAATCAATGCCACAGAAACTTTGTAAAATACTTTTTTGTTTTAAGTGAAATGAAAAATTGGGAATCTTGCATACAAACCTATTCCAGACGTCTCTTTCCCAAACCTCTAAATAAACATAGATTACAACTTTCCAGGCTCATGTTTTCAGAGAAGTAACAAAGTAGAATGTTTTACATGTTACATGCGTGGCATTGATACCCATGGGTACCCCTTAGATAGATGGTGATGGGTTGGTTTTGCTTCATCCCAGGCTCTGAAGTGCCAAGATAAGGACCAGACAGAATAGAAGAGCTGTTTCCTTTGCTCTGCTTAAAAACACAAAGAAATGCACACTTGTATTCTCTTTATCTCTCTCCCCTTCAAAAGGAGCCAAGGGTTTAAAAAAAGATTTTCAAAGATAATACCCCTTGACATTATTTCAAAAGGAACTGGGCTTGTCAAAACCTTGCATGTTTCAGTTCACACACCCACCCTCCTTACACAGTCAGGACAGGGCACCACCCACCACCAGAATTCTCCCACTCCACAACCCACTGAGCTGAGTAACATTTATAGGGGGATCTCTGGTAGCGTAGTGGTTACGAATCGGGCTGCGAACCTTAAGGTCAGCGGTTCGAAACTACCAGCTGCTTCGCGGGAGAAAGATGAGGCTTTCTACTCCCGTAAAGATTTACACCCTCGGAAACCCTGTACAGGGTCGCTATGGGTCGGACCTGACTCGATGGCACTTAACAACAACAACAACAACAACAACTGGTTTCTCAAAGCCTATAAAACACTTTAATACCTCTACTTAGAAGAGACTTCAGAAATATTATTAGGAGGGACCAGCGGGTCAGAAAAAAGGAGGAAGACCCCCAGCAAGATGGATTGGCACAGTGGCAGCAGCAGTGGGCTCAAGTGTAGCAACAATTGTGACGTTGGCCCAAGACCAGGCAGTGTTTTGTTCTGTTATGCATAGGGTTGCTATGACTTAATGCTGACTTGGTGGCACCTAACAAGAAAAATATTTAGAAGGGGGAGTCCTGGTGTGGTGCTATAGGATAAGCACTGGACTGAAAGGTGAGTTTGAATCCCCAAGTTGGTGGCTCAAACACACCAGCCCCTCCTTGGAAAGCCTATATGAGTCTGAACTGACTCAGTGACACGTAACAACAACCTTAAGTGGGGAGTTCCGTGGGCGAAAGATGAGGCTTTCTGCTCCAGTAAAGATTTACAGCCTTGGAAACCCTGTTCAGGGTCGCTATGGCTCGGAACTGACTCGACAGCACATAACAACAACAACAACAACAACACAGTGCTCTGTCAGATAAACACTGGACTGCGAGCCACAAGTTCGGTGGTTTGAGTCCTGTGCTCACACACTGTGTGCCTAGGTGGCTCTGTGGATTCAGTGCTGGGATGTTAACTGCCAAACTGGAAGTTCACACCTACCAGCTGCTCCAAAGGAGGCAGATGAGCCTGTCTGCTTCTGTAAATGTTTACAGTCTCCAAAACCTCCACAGAGTCACTATACCTTGGGATCAATTCACTGTCAATGGAGTTTTTCTTGGTATTGTTTTATTACCTCTGCACTTTCGTTTGCAACTGAAATGTTTTATTTACCAATAGAATTGTGAAGGGTGTTATTTTTAATAATTCGTCTTGCAGAAGGGCAGAAGATGCATTATTTAAAATAGATCATGGGCACCATCTTGCATTTTTACAGTGTTTTAGTTCTCTGGTGTTGTTATAACAAACATATCAAAAAGGGGTGACTTTAACAAACAGACATTTTTTTTGGACTCACAGTTTAGGATATTGTAAGTCAAAATTCAGAGTGTTGCCTCTGGAGAAAGTTCCCTGTCTTCTTTTAACATCTGTAGAGCCATAAATTCTTGGGGATCTCCATGTATGCTGGCGTAAGTCTTCCTTGGATTTGGGAGCTTCACGGTGCAGGGGCCCCCGGTCCGAAGGAAGCACCTCCCTCCCGATTCTTCTTGCTTGATGATAGCAGGTCCTTCCCTCTGAACTCAAGTCTGTCGCCTTTATCTCTTGCAAGATAAATGTTGCTTCAGCCTACAACCCAGGGAAACTTTGCAATTTCTACCAAGGCTGTGATGGGATTGAGACTATCGCAGCCCACCCTTAATCTTCTTATTGGCTTATCACATCTGATCATATCATGGGGGAACCATCACACAACTGCCAAAGCACAAAGACCCATGCCCCAGAGAGGCTATCATACATTTTTGGGGGACAGGGAAAGACAATTTAATCCATGACGTACAGTAACACCAAATTCCCCTCCCCTCTGTGAGTTTGATGCTCAGAGCCTGGGTTTCCGCTGGAACGTGTTAACCACACACGAGGCAGCCAGAGCACAGTCTCAGCCACACTTTTGCCCACATGCCACAGAGTGGGAGAGATGGGTAGCTGGGTTTTTAAAACAGCATCTGATTTTATTAAGCACATTAGGCTCAGTGCCACCTTCTGGTGTGGCACTGTAGATCAGCACTGCACAGTGAAACGAAACGTCGGCGGTTCAAACCCTATACAGGGTTGCTGTGAGCTGGAACCGACTCACTGGGACTTAACAAAAACAACAACAACATATTGACTATAGCAGAAATATGTAGACGTGACCTCGGCCACTGGAAAGAACTTTCATAAATCTCTAATGGTGGAAATTTTTACAAGGTACGTATTGCAATCTACAATTTGCTCTCTCCCTCCCTTCTCCCCTCTTCCTTCCTTCCTGGTTTTGTTTTCCTCTCTCTTTCCCTCCTATGCTTCTTCCTTTTCAAAAAGTATTTTTGGGGTACCATGTTACTTTATTTTCTACATTCAGGAAGTATTTGCAATCATGTCATGCGATTTGTATGTGAGCATATCGCAAGAAATAAATTATTTGGATGGCCTTGAAGTTTTACCTTCAACAATGCCAATTGGCAAAGCCAGCTGAGAAAGTTCTCTGTAGTGGGTAAAACACAGTCTGTCCTAAGCTCGTTTACTCATTTCCATCACTTCCCTATTCAGTTTATTTATTTACCAAGAATTATGAACAGATGCTCAGGTCTTTGGGAAAGATGGTGGACTATGTAGACATGCTACTGAGACCCTCTATAACAAAGACATGAGATATGTTGTTAGGGATTAAACAAAGCACGCAGTGCAGGGCTAATCCCTATACTTGTGGGTAGGATCCGGCTTACAAATATGGTTTGCTTTCTTATGTTTTTGTAGTTGTTTTCAGTTCTTCATTCAGTTACAACAACTGAAATCCCTGTGTGTGTCAGC
>NW_006408536.1:31781265-31782229 GCF_000296735.1 Chrysochloris asiatica
CCCTGTGTGTGTCAGAGTAGAACTGTGCTCCACAGGGTTCTCAGTCGGTGCGCATCTTGGCATCAATCTTCCCGTGGATCTAGGAGCTTCACAGTTCAGGGACCCATGGTCCAAAGGATATATTCCACTCTTGACTCATCTTTCTTGGTGGTAGCAGGTCCCTCCCTTTGTGTTCACTTCTTATCTGTTTGTTTCCTGTAAGATAAATGGTGCTGCATGTCACACCCGTGAAAAACTCCCTGACTTCGGATCTCCTGAATGAAGCATGTATGTTCTGAGTCATAAAAAGTTGATTTTAGAGACAGCTACACCCACAAAT
Organism: Chrysochloris asiatica; assembly: GCF_000296735.1. NCBI lineage: Eukaryota > Metazoa > Chordata > Mammalia > Afrosoricida > Chrysochloridae > Chrysochloris > Chrysochloris asiatica. The sequence continues at coordinate 31,781,585 of NW_006408536.1, forward strand.
GTGGAAGCCAGATGCCCTGTAAGGATCGTGTATAAAAGGTGAATCCCCAGAGAACACCCTAGTTTATCGACAAGGAGGGAGTCCATATGAGTGCGTGCCTGGTTGCGTCTTCACCTCCTGAATGGTGAGGCAGGATATTTCTATGATTCAATATCTCTGATGTGCACTGGGTGCGCCGTAGCAGAACAAGATATCTGAGATATCTTGTTCTTCACAAAGCCCATTTTCTGTTATGTTATTCCTGCATGCCAGGAATATTTTTTGGTAAATCACAATAAACCAAGAGAAGGTGTTCAAAGATGGGTGGAAAGGTGCTGCGTCCAGTAAAAACACAATAAACCAGGAAAAGGTGCTCAAAGATGGGTGGAAAGGCGCTGCGTCCATTGAAGCCTGCTGAACCCTCAGCACCTTCAGTGCCTTTTTTCTGACTGATAGAGACTTCTTACTCCAAGTGACTTTTCTTGCTACGCCTTTTGCAACGCATTTGACGAATGTGGTTCTTTTTAAAGATTTCCTCCTGTATATTATCCACTTACATCTTGACTCTTGCTGGACACACACACACACACACACACACACACACACACACGGAATAGCCCACGAGTTGGTAACATTGAATGTTGTTGTTGTTAGGTGCCTTTGAGT
>NW_006408536.1:31784759-31794171 GCF_000296735.1 Chrysochloris asiatica
GATAGATAGATAGATAGATAATGGACAAATATACAAAAGTAGATAGATACATAGACACATAGATCATGGATACATACACAGAAAGATATATAAATGGATAGCTAGATAATAAATAAATAGAGAATAGATAATTAGACATATAGATAATGGATCAATACACAGTAGATAGATAGGTACATACATAGATAGATGTTGTTGTTAAGTGCCATCGAGTCGGTTCTGACTCATAGCGACCCTGTATGGGGTTTCAGAGGAGCTGCTGGCTTAGCTTGGACCACCGACCTTGTGCTTCAAACTGACTTTGCAATTCAGTGCATTAACTTGTAGCGCCACACCAGGACATCAGAAAGATAGATAGATAGATAGATAGATAGATAGATAGATAGAAAGATATAATTGATAGATAGATAGATGTGATAGATATGATGGATGGATGGATAGATAGATGGATATGATGGATAGATATGATGGATAGATAGATAGATAGATAGATAGATAGATAGATAGATAGATATGATGGATAGATAGATGGGTATGATGGATAGATATGATGGATGGATAGATAGATAGATGGATAGATAGATATAACAGATAGATAGATAGATGTGATAGATATGATGGATGGATAGATAGATGGATATGATGGATAGATAAGATGGATAGATAGATAGATAGATAGATAGATAGATAGATAGATATGATGGATGGATAGATAGATGGGTATGATGAATAGATATGATGGATGGATAGATAGATATGATGGATAGATAGATAGATGTGATAGATATGATGGATGGATAGATAGATGGATATGATGGATAGATAAGATGGATGGATAGATAGATAGATAGATAGATAGATAGATAGATAGATAGATATGATGCATGGATAGACAGATGTGATAGATAGGTGGATATGATGGATAGATAGCCTTGTAGCCAGCAGGATGTCAGATCAGTGGATGGATGGATCGATGATAGATATGGGAGTTGATAGATGCTATAGAAGATGGATCCACATGTGACAATATCGATCTGAAGGCACCTAGTAGGAACAACAACAATAACAACTCTTTAGAGTGGTAACACTCCTGTTGCTATGCACCCTCGAGGCGATTCCAAGCACATCACCAGGTCTTTCCTCCCTCGGGTTTGAACTGGTAATCTTTTGATTCACTGACGAGTTGTTCAGCCGTTGTCCCTTTAGGGCATCTGCATGTTATAGATAGGGTTAAATACATAGATATACATTTGTAGGTTGTTGCTGAAGGGAAGTGCCATCCAGTCAGGTCTGACTTCTAGCAACCCTGTAGGTGGTTTCAGAGGCTGTGGAGCTCTGTGACAGTAGACAGCTTCGTTGTTCTCCTGCAGAGTGGCTGGTGAGTGCCAACCACCAACCTTCCACTGCTTCATCATTATACGTTCAGGCCTCCTTCCACAGGCACGGCCATCTTGGAAACCCTGTGGGCAGCTCTACTGTGTCCCACCTATAGGGAGGGTCTCTAGAGTGGAAACTGGCTCAGGGCAGCATCTCTGGCTCTTTTTAGCTTTATTTAATTACATATAATATGTATATCCTTGTATGATGCTAGTAGCGTAGTGGTTATGAATCGGGCTGCAAACCGCAAGGTCAGCAGTTCGAAACTACCATCTGCTCCGAGGAAGAAAGATGAGGTTTCTGCTCCCGTAAAGATGTACAGCCTTGGAAACCCTGTACAGGGTCGCTATGAGTCGGAACCGACTCCACGGCACATAACAACAATGATGATGTTATAGGATAAACAATGGAACACAAGGTCAGTTTGAGCTGTAAGGCCGACTTTTCAAACCCACCAACTAGTCCTCGGAAACCCTGTACAGGGTCGTTATGGGTCGGATCCGACTCTATGGCACTTAACAACAACAACAACAATATAGGAACTCTGGTAGCGTAGTGGTTACGAATTGGGCTGCTAACTTCAATGTTACCAGCTGTTTTGCGGGAGAAATATGAGGCTTTCTGCTCCCATAAAGATTTACAGCCTCAGAAACCCTGTACAGGGTCGCTATGAGTCAGAACCGACTCCATGGTACTTAAAACCACAACATATATATACAATATATATATGTTGTGGTTGTTAAGAGCCGTCAACTTGATTCTGACCCATAGCAACCCTGTATAGGGTTTCCAAGGAGCAGCTGGTGAGCTTGAACCACTGACCTTGCAGTTCAAACGACTTTGCAATCTGACGCATTAGCCCACTGCGCCACAGTTGTTTGATGGGTTTGAACCACCAATCTTGTGGTTAGCAGTCCAGCGCTTTTCCTCCAGCACCACACGAGGACTCCATAGATAATGCTTACATCCAGTTAAAGATGAATCCTTAAGACATAGTGCTGTGCTTAGGTGCCGTTGAGTCAGTTCCGACTCATAATACCTTATATATTCTATACGGCAGAAGGAGACACTGCTGGGTCTGGCGCCATCTTCACGACCCTTGTTACACCTGAGCCCATTGTTACAGCCATTGTGCCCATCCCCCTCACTGGGGATGTCCTCCTCTTCTTTGCTGACCCTCCACTTGACCAAGCAACTGAAAAACCCAGATGGATGAGTGATTTCATTTTAAACAAGCCTTCAGCTCAAAACTGGTGTTGTTTGTGCGAATTATTTTGTCATGATCGATTCTTCCGGCTCAGTTAGTAAAAGCAAACGGATCCCCCTGCCATTGACTGGACTGTGACTCATAGTGACTGATCCCCACAGCAGACTCATAGTGAGTGACCCCCACAACACAGACTGGAACTCCTCCTTCGGGTTTCTGAGATGTAAATACGAGTACAGACAGCTTTATCGTTGTTCCAAGAAACAGCTTGTGGGCTCAAACCTCCCACTTTGCAGTTGGCAGCCCAGCACTTAACCCATGGCCCACTGGATATCCTTTCATTCAGCAAAGCCAGGGTGTGTGGAGAGAACTTCTGTAAAACACCTTGCCAAACTTTGCCCCAAAAGGCTTTGGTGAATCCAATCCTGCCTGCATGTGTATGAAATAATTTAAGAAACCAATATACTTTACTCTTTAGACATATCTGGATCCTGAGTTTATAACCTTCTAGTAAAACAGTAAATAAGGAAGACCATAGAAGAAATTATGCATTTGAGTTATGTTGTTGGGGAAAATATTGTAAATACCACAGACTGTCAAAAGAACAAACAGATCTGTGTTGGAAGAAGTGCAGCCAGAGTACTCCTTAGCAGCCAGGATGACAAGACTTTATCTCTCATACTTTGGACATATTGTCAGAAGACCCCCAACGAGATGGATTGGCACAGAGGCAGTGGCAATGGGCTCAGATTATGCGGTTGACCCAGGACTGGGCAGTATTTCGTTAGGTTGTGTATAGCATTGCTATGAGTCGGTATCAACTCCATGGTACCTAACAACAGTAACACTGCAAAATTTGGATTTTATGACAATCTGGTAGAAGGCATTCTTCCAGAACTTTCCGAGGCAGTACGATTGAAACATGCGGGTAAAAGTGTCCCAAGAGGTTATAAGAACCTGACCTATGACTTTTGCATTGAAGTACTCATTTTTCCTGAGATGTTTACTAAAAGTAAGAAGAGTAGCTTGTAGACATTATAGACAACAGGGTTACGAATTCCACACAGAAAGCAAGCGTCATAGAGCCTGCCTGGGAAACACTGATAGCAGAATTCAGGAAATCTGATCTTATAATAAGACCCCCCCCCCCCCCCTTCCCCCCCCCCTCCTCTATTTTGCTTTAAGGAAGAGGATGGAAGATTCTTTTATCTTGGAAAGATCGCTTCATTATCCTGGCTGCAACAGTCTAAAACATAGTAGGTTTCACCTTCTGTTTGTGTGACCCCTTTACAGTTGGGAATCCAGGCACACCAGCTCCACTACTTCATGATCAGAAGAGCTGGTGGGTTCCCTTCACAACTCTCTCCAATTCCTCATCGCCAACATGGAAGAAATGATGCTTCTTCACTTCCTCTGGTGGTCTTGAGCAGGAAGGACAACCCCCTTTTTGTTAGGAGTAATAGATCGCAGACTGAAGGCAAACTGATGCCTTTGATTCAAGGTGTTGACAAGGGATATTGAAAATACCACTGACTGCCAGAAGAACAAACCAATCTGTCTAGGAAGAATTATAGACAGAGTACTCCTTAGGAGATCCTTAGAAGGATGGTGAGATTTCATCTCACATACTTGGGACCTGTCATCAGGAGGGTCAAGACCCTGGAGAAGGACACCCTGCTTGGTAAAGCAGATGGTAGGCAAAATGAGAGAAAGACCCCTAAGGAGATGGTTTGGCACAGTGGGTTCCATCAATGGTCTCAAACACAGCAACAATATGAGGATGGTGCACGATGGGACAGTTTTGCTCTGTTGTGCATGGGATTGTTGTGAGTTTTAACCCACTGGATGCCACCTAAGAACAGAATTTGATGCTGTGTTTTTGTGCTTCTCTGCTGTTGATTGCACCCTCGATTTCCAGTTCCTATTTGTAGTCCGCAAAGGCTGTATCTCTACCCACTCGAGGCTGTTCATGCAAACATTTCTTCAAGTGAAAGATAATGAACGGTACCCAGAGTCAGATTCCCGACTGGATCCTATGAACACAGCACAGCCTCCAGGTTGATTCCAGCTGCCATGATTTCCATATCTGAATAATTGTAATTTGGTGCCCTGAGTGCTGTGAATTGAATAAACACATCCCAGTTCTACCAAAGACAGGAGTGCATACCTCATGGTGACAGACTCCCTGAAACTCCCGGAGCAAAAGCTCAATGTGTCAGAAAAGATATAGCTTTTTCAGACATAACCACCACTGAGCACCTTCAGGTTTGTAGGAGACTGCTAGGAGAATTTCTCATCCTGAGGATGGTGTTGTTGTCAAGTGCCATCGAGTCGGAACCGACTCATAGCAACCCCATGCACAGCAGAACGAAACAATGTCTTATCCTGGGCCAACCTCACTACCTCTGCCACACTTGACGCCATCAATGATGCCACTTGGCTGATCCATCTCGTTGGGGGTCTTCCTCTTTTTCTCTGACCCTCCATCTTACCCAGCATGACGTCCTTCTCCAGCGACTGTTCCCTCCTGACGATATGTCCAAAGTATGAGAGACGAAGCTTAGCCATCCTGGCCTCCAAGGAGCACTGTGGCTGCACTTCTTCCAAAACAGATCTATTGGTTCTTTTGGCAGTCCATGGCACTTTTAGTATTCTCCTCCAACACCACAACTCAAAGGCATCAATTCTTCTACGAGCTTCCTTATTCCTGAGGATACTTGCTTTCATTTAGATCGACGACCCTTCACTGGCTCCATGGACATACCTCTTGGCAATTATCGATGTCTTTGTCACCTGTAGATTCCTAGCTGTAAAGGCAGGTGTGCTGTATAATAATGTAACTCTAAACATTTTCAGAGAGGCAGAGGATGAGAAGGCAGGAGTGGCTGGATGAGATTTAACATGCTCGACTGCTCACCAAAGGCAGAAAAGTCATGGCAAGCCTCTTCTATGAATCAACACATTAAAATTCCTGTGGAGCACAGCTCTACTCTGACATACTTAGGGTGTGGGGATGGGGGTGGTGAGTGGAACCGATTCGATGGCAATTTTTCTTTTTTAACACTAAAACAGGAAACACAAGGTCAGGATCTCGTTAAAACACAATACTTCTAAAGTCTGCAAACACTACACATTACATTTTTGCATACGTGACCTAAAAGACATATGCTGTAATTTAAGCTCTGTAGGATTTTCCATCGACTGTACATTGCATGGTATTCACATCAAGTAACCCCCAAGCAAACCTTAGCTTGTTTTCTTCGTTTTTGTTTTTTGGTAAACTCATAGCTGGGTTTTGCAGCAATGACATTGCATGTTTTTGGTCTGGGGCTTTGTAATGCTGATGGTGGGTTTCACATGTTATTGTATTTGTGGTAATTCTAGAATGATGGTGTGTTTCACATGTTATTGTATTGTCCTGGTAATTCTAGGATGTAATTATCTCCGTGGAAGTCTTGTAAGTCATTAAGAAATGCATGCCACAGACAAAACTCTCTTCCTGTTAGGCAGAGAAGGCTAAAATGTGATGCACTTATTGTTAAGTGGCATTAAACTGGTTTCCGCTCATAGTGACTCTGTATATGATTCCCAAGGAGCACCTGGTGGGTTTGAGCCACCAACCTTGCACTTAGCAGTCCAGTGCTTATCCCACATCGCCACAACAGAACTCCATTGGAAGTGAAAATTCTGGAAATTTTGATAGAAAGGTGGGCTTTAGTCTTCACGTTTTAAGTCCTTACGCAACATCTCTTGACCTTGAACAATCATTACATTTGCAAATGATATGTGATTGGCTGAAATGATACTATTGTTATACTTGTTTTGAGTTGTTGAGTTGACCTAACTCCTAGAGCAGGATGCAGAACTGAACACAAATGTTGTCTGTTTCTGACCATTCTCCAGACACTCCTGGTAGCGGAGTGGGTGATGCATTGGTCTGTTAACCGCAAGGTCATCAGTTTGAATCTACCAGTTGCTCTGTGGGACAAACATGAAGCTTTCTGCTCCTGTAAAGATTTACCAACCTCAGAAAATCTATGCAGGGTTGCTCTGAGTTGGACCTGACTAGATGACACCCCGGCAACAACAGTAATGCAGATCTAACACATGTAATTGTTGTTGTTGTTAAGTGCCGTCGAGTCGGTTCTGACCCATAGTGGCCCTGCACAGGGTTTCCGAGGCTGTAAATCTTTATGGGAGCAGCAAGCCTCATCTTTCTCCTTCGGAGCAGCTGGTAGTTTCAAACTGCTGACCTTAAGGTTCACAGTCCCATTCGTAACCACTAGGAGGACTATAAAGACTTCTGTTTAGAACGCCTTTGATTTGTCACATTTCTGTGATGGGTTCCAAAAAAATACAGGGAAATTGTACCTGGCCATATGGGCAGCAAGAGTCAGTCAGCTTTAATTACCAAAGTTTCATCATCATGATGACCGCAGGGCTCAATGATTTTAATTCCTAAGGGCAAAACCAGCTGGAACTTTTCATCTGAAGATTTAACGATGTGGTAAGACAGATTGCAGAAATGTCTCCTCACAGGCAGCCGTGGTGAAGCTGGGATGGATCTGGCATGCTACACATGATGTGTGGCTGAACCTTCTCCACAGAAAACCATTACTGATGTCTCATCAAAAACACAACAAGCTGGTCCAATGCACAAAGCATAATGATGCAATCTTATATCTGGTTTTCTTTCTTATTTCTATTTTGTCTAAAATATCCTTTTTATTTTATTTAAAGTTTTTACTGTGAATTGAGTAATTTTACACTCATCCTATCATATTTCATTTCATTGCAGTGATTACAATCCCCTCTGTGCATCGTCATTCACCAGTATTTGCTTCTATTCCTTCTGCTTTTGTTTTTGGATATACACAAAAACACTTAAGAATATATAATGATTTAAACAACCAAAGGGCACATTCTGCAAGCCTGCCTTCTGGCCGCCAGCACACAGCCTTTCTCTTTCCACGAGTCCTGAGTCCTCAGCTGCTCCCTCTCTCCAAGTCCCCATCTCTGCCTCCATCTCTGGTGTTGCTGCTTCTCTGGATAGGGTCCTACATTCCACTTATGCTCTTCTCCCTTGATGGTCCTAGGGTCCTCTGTTCCTGGACTGTAAGATTAACTACTCCACCATTTTTGGTACAAAACTTCTACCTTTACAGTGTTGACTTTTGCAATTAGTCATGAGAACAATTACTCATGATTGAATCATAAGAATCCTATCTCTATCTCTTTTCACCAGACAAGTCTAGACAAGATGAAAACTATTCAGTGGGAACTCTACCTTCCCCCCCCACCCCCCAATTCTGAAACTAAACTCCCTCTTGAAAACTTGTAAGCTGGTCACTTTGTGCCTTTATACCCTCCCACCCCTATTTTAGGTAGCCAATGTCTATGTTGCCCATCCCTATTAAACCTATATACTGAGGGAGTAGGATTGATACTTGATGTGAACACTCCTTCCCTCCCTGTTGGTATTTTGAGCTACTACATCCATAAGCATAGATCAAGTCATCAAAGTATAGCAATTTGCACTTGTTCCCTTTACAAAATCCTCTTTTTTTAAAAGAAAACTTTTTAATTCTGAATTGGGTGAAGATTTGCAGAGATCAGTTTGCCGTTCAACAATCCATATTCCTTTTGTTTTACCTCAAAGACTGAAAGCCCCACAATGGAACATCATTTCTACTTCTTCTTCCTTATGTTTCCTCTTTCTCTTCCTCCTTTCCTCACGCTTCTAAACTTCATCCTTGGGTAAAAGCTGCCATTTTAATCTCAAATGGTTGGTGGTTCTAAGGACTGCACATCTCCCTCCCTGGTAATACTGTTCACCTTAGAGACATGTCTATAGTTTGGTGGAAAATTAAGGCATGAGGATGAGTTCCGTTCCTGACAGGTGGCCAAGGGCCATAGTGTTGGCCATTCTCATGTGGTTTTCTTATGTAATATTGTTTGGTAAAGTTTCTTGCATTGTGCATAGTGTTGTGACACTGTAGGATAAGCACTGGCCTGCTAACCACAAGGTCAATGGTTCAAATCTACCAGTTGTGCCTTGGAAACACTGTGAGTTGGAATTGTTATGAGTTGGAAGCGACTTGATAGCAAGTAACATCAAAAACAACATATTTAGTTTGTACATAGGGACCTATTACATGAGGACCTATGGCCCTTGGTCACCCTTCTGATCGGGAACTGAACTCATTCCCATGGCTCAATTTTCAGGGAAAGCTGGACCGCAGGATAGGTTTGAACAGAAAGGTCGGTGGTTCAAGTTCACCAGCCGCTCCTCGGAAACCCTATACAGGGTCACTATGGATTGGAAATGACTTGATGGCTAACAACAACAACAACATAAGGGGATAGTTAGGGATTACAAAGTAAATATAAATTAATAAATGTTCTGACCAAGGAACCCAGTGTGTTTGACTATCCCATTTTTATTTCTCTGATTCCAACATCTGTCATTTTATGATAGAGCGAATACCTTTGGGAATCTTAATTTTTAAAACTGGATTCAACATTTGTCAGTCAGTTTATAACAATATACTCAAGACCTTTGGGAATCTTAATGTTTTTAATCATCCATGGAAGTTCTATTTTAATGATTGCCTCCAAATTTATGACAGTCAAGTTTACAAATGACTGTTTTTCCTTCAGAGAACAAATGTCTTGCTTAAAAACACACATTAGCACGTTCAATGGTATTCAAGAATTCACTGAAAGCTACTCAAATTACTTAGTGGAGAAAAAGCTTCAAAGTCATTTTCTTGTTGTTATTCTGGCTTATTTACAAGTCAAGTGGTGACAAATTTAAAGAGAGTCCTG
>NW_006408536.1:31795146-31800121 GCF_000296735.1 Chrysochloris asiatica
TGTGTTTACATGTGTGTCTATGTGTATTTGCTTATGCGTATGCATATGTGTTTACATGTGTATACATGTGTTTGTGTGTATGCATACATGTTTACATGTGTGTGTTTATGTATATGCATCAGTGTTTACATGTATGTCTATATTTGTTTATGTATATGCATATGTGTTTACGTGTGTATTTGTTTATGTATATGCATATGTGTTTACATGGGTGTATGTTTATGTCCGTGGGGATATATGTATTTGTTTGTTTATATACATATATGCATATGTGTGTTTTCATGTTTTGTTGTTATTGTTGCTGTTAAATACCATGGACTCGGTTCTGACTCATAGTGATTCTGTACAGGGTTTCTGAGACTGTAAATCTGTATGGGAGCACAAAGCCTCATCTTCTGCAGAACAGCTGGTAGTTTCAAACTGCTGACCTTGCGGTTGGCAGCCCTACTCGTAACCCCTACACTACCAGAGCATTATCTCTTGCTCTCTCTCTATATATATACATATATGTTAAAGCACTCAACCCCAAGGTTGGCAGTTCAAGCTCACTAACTTCTCCTCGGAAACCCTATACAGGGTCATTATGAGTTTCTAATCCATGGGTAATGATATTTTCAGATCCACTTTGAACTTGTTCATTGCATTTATAGTATTAATTGAAGCATAGTTTAAAACACAGAAACCCACAGTAAATGCTTATTGATAATCCAGCCCACTGCCTTTCATCGAAATTTACAAACCAAGTCTCTTTAAAAACCTTAACTTTCCTTTGTTGTTGTTAAGTGCCGTCAAGTCTATCCTGACCCATAGCAACCCTGTATAGGGTTTCCAAGGAGTGGCTGGTGAGCTTGAACCATCGACCTTGTGGTTCAAACAGACTTTGTGGTCTGGCACATTAACTCATAGCGCCACATCAAATAATGTCATAAACATGATCTTCCTACAAATTTTCTTTTCATCTTTGAGCAGGCTGTGCATGAACCAGCCAACTCGCATGTCTAGGTGGGAGTTTTAATTAGAGGTTTGTAGCAGTCCATAGAGCAGGAAAGGCATTGGGATGCAACTCACAGCTTGCATTTCTAAAAGATGATTTCTGACATCACATAATGTGCACAGCTACTGTGGAAAACATATTTTAACCGCAGGTTGACAATTGTGGTTGCCCTCCGTATATGTTATTTCATTAGAAAGGTGTTCTTATATATACAGTTGAGGCAGAACTGACTTGATGGCACCTGAGAAGAATCGATGCTTTTGAATTATGGCGTTGGAGGAGAATATTGAAAGTACCATGGGCTGCCAAAACAATAAAGAGATCTGTGTTGGAAGACGTGCAGCCCGAGTGCTCCTTGGAGGCCAGGATGGCCAGACTTTGTCTCTCATACTTCGGACACATTGTCAGGAGGGACCAGTTGCTGGAGAAGGATATCATGTGTGGTAGGGTGGAAGATCAGAGAAAAAGAGGAAGACCCCCAGCGAGATGGATTGGTAAAGTGGCAGCATCAATGGTATCAAATGTGGCAACAGTAGTGAGGTTGGCCCAGGATTGGGCAGTTTTTCAGTTTTTTGTTCTGTTGTGCATCGGGTCGCTATGAGTCAGTACTGACTCGATCACCTAACAACAACAGAAAGAAGTACAGCAACATTGAATGCATATAAGGCACACAACATGTGTTCATGCTGACAATTACAATTATGTAGATAAATTTCAGGGTGTTGCAGATAGTGAAGACGTTGACTCCTAGCCACAAAGGTTGGTGGTTTGAATTCACCCTCAGAAGAAAAGCCTGGTGATCTGCTTCCAAAAGACCACGGTCACTAGACACCCTATGGAGTCCAGTCCTACACTGCACACATGGGATTGGAAATGGATTTGTGGGCATGCGAATCAAATCAACCAGCCACCAACCAACCAACCAACCAACCAACCAACCAACCAACCAACCAACCAACCACAACAAACATATTTCAAATACAATGATATATTCTCAGTTGTATATACAAGAACACCTTTCCTCCTGTGCTTGGCAAAGCTACAGGCAACGAGTCTGGTAGAGATGGAGTTTCTGTGTTTCTGCAGACTCCTACTACAGAAAACTCTGGGTCACTTCAGAATCACCATTCAGTTCCCCATGGGGAGGTTTGCTCTTTGTCCGGGACACTGTGGAGTACTGACGCTTGATAGTGGTTGTTCTGGGATTCTCTCCTGCAGTTTTGTTGAATGCGTTTTCTTCTTTCCTCATTTATTCTCTGTGGATGGCCGGAGGCAATTGAATTCCTACAAACCAAGAGCATCTATAATGTTGTGCCAATATGTTACCTCTTATCCTAATTTCTATCTGGGTTTCTCTACTATCTGGATTTCTGGACATATGTATATCCACCTCTTTCTGTCTCATATTTTAGGAGTATTTCTGTGCTTTCTTCTCTTCTCCTTTTTAATGTTTGATGGTGAATTGGGTGGAGGTTTACAGAGCAGATCAGCTTTCCATTCAACAATTCAGACACGTTTCGTTTCATCTCATTTATTACAATCTCCGCGATGTTACATCCTCCATCAGCCACTTCCTCCTTCTTTACTCAGCTATTCCTCCTTCTTCACTCACCCTTCTGAATTTTGTCCTTGAGTAAACGTTGCTCTTTTGGATCTCCAATATCTGATTGTTCAACACAGTGCATATTCCTACCTATTATGGTTCACCTTTTAGAACAATTTCCAACAGAACCATAAAAATGACAGTTCACATACGTACTGCATGCTGAGACTGTAAGATTCCCTGAGGGGTATGAATGGTGACCGTGCTCTGTCACTAACAGAATGTCTGGAAGTTCCGGTTCACTCGAGATGCCTCGTAAGAAAGAGCTGGCCATCTGTTTCAGGGAAAACAGCTGCAGCACAAGGGAGGGGGCTTCAAAAAGTTCAAGGGGAAATGGATCTTAGAAATAAAAAGATCATAAAATACCCCACAAACTTTTGGAAGCCCTTTGTCTACATTACGGTGTGTAGTTCTACTTGGACACACATAGGGTTGCTAAGAGTCGGAAGACACTTCATGGCAACTGGTTTATTTCTATTTTAACACAGAATCACTAGTGCGAAACAAAAATCGTAGACGAGCACTTCATTTCGAATCTCTCATTTAGTGACGCTGTAGGATAAGCAGTGGACTGCTAACCCCAATGTCGGTATTTCAAACCCACCAGCCTGCTCCTCAGGAGAAAGATGAGGTTTTCTGTTTATGTAAAGGTTTACAGCTTCAGAAACCCTATATAAAGTCACTGAATCAACTCATCATCAGTGGATTTGGCATCTGAGCATCTGATGATAGAAAAAGTATTTCCTAAAATATGTAAAACATCTCATTATTTCTACTTACTAATGCGTCTGTGTGGCGTTGTGGGCTAATGCACTGGACTGCAAAGTCGGTTTGTGCCAGAAGGTCAGTGGTTCAAGCTCACCAACTGCTCCTTGGAAACCCTATACAGAGTCACTATGGGTCGGAATCGACTCAACGGCACTAAACAATAACAACTACAACAACAATAACAAGAAATCTGTAACCCAAAGGCATTACTCCCTATAATGAATTCACAAACCGTCTAGTCTCTAGTCTCCTTATACAAGGGAGCTTCAAAAACTAGGGAGTGAAAAACTCATGATCTTTTCATTCTGTTTTCCCACAAAGTCTTTGAAGCTTTCTTGTCATTCCATCCCCCTTCTCTCCCCTGAGAGTTTAGTACCCGGGATAGCTTTCCACGTAGCCATCAAGAGAAAGACCCACATCCTACTTCCCTGAGAGCCAGTTTAAAATGCTGAAGGTCTTGTGTGCAAACAGATTTTTAAAATAACAAGAAAAAACAAAACAAAACCAAAGTATCCTGGCTACCTTTTTAAACTGTTCACATGAATAAAATATGTGGCACATTTCAAAAATGCATGTCTTTTAAATGTGATGTTTCATTTGGAGACATTTTGGAGAAGGGGAACAAAACAAAACAAAACATTTCATTTGAGGTGAATGGCAGGCCTCGGGCATGGAGTAAAGATGATTTTCCATGGATGCACTGAGCTTCCTGCGTAATAATGGAAACCAGTGAATGAATGAAGCCTCCTCAGAAAGAAATCCTGGGCAACTTGATTTATTGCCAAGTGTTTAAAGAGAATGGAGATGCAGTAGCAAAATGTTAAAATGAGGGCATCTTTCTCAACCTGTCCCCCAAGCACATCAAATGACATGATCTTAACTTCCACCTACTTAATCCCTGATTAGCTCTGTCATGTCTCTCATGAATGACCAGCACACATCATCCTATTCTACCTGGATGGAGCTGAGGTCCTGGGTGGTCAGCTGGAACTTGGCAACATGGGTTGCATTGTCTAAAGAACTGTTTATAAATAGAGTTCATAAGTTCCTGATTTCACAGGACCAGTTCTACCCATAAACGCTGTTTCTCTACTGTCTGTATGAGAATGGTCAGGTCTAGTTGATTCTGGTTCACAGCGCCCCCTTGTGACAGAGTAAAACTGGTAGAATAGTGGTTACAAATTGGGCTGCGAACCTTAAGGTCAGCAGTTCAAAACTACCAGCTGCTCCGCAGGAGAAAGATAAGGCTTTCTGCTCCTGTAAAGATTTACAGTCTCAGAAACCCTGTACAGGGTAGCTATGAGTTCCTTCTGACTCCACAGCACATAACCAGCACCATATCATCCACTCACAGTACCCCCATTTGACAGAGGAGAACTGCCCCATAGGGTTTCCTAAGCTATCATCTATTATGTCACTATATACTCATATACAACATCCACTCACAGCGCCCCCGTGTGACAGAGGAGAACTGCCCCATAGGGTTTCCTAAGCTATCATCTACTATGTCACTATATACTCATATACAACATCCACTCACAGCGCCCCCGTGTGACAGAGGAGAACTGCCCATAGGGTTTCCTAAACTGTCATCTATTGTGTCACTATAT
>NW_006408536.1:31800629-31822525 GCF_000296735.1 Chrysochloris asiatica
CATTACCCATTACAGCTCTTTGTCTGAACAATGCAGCCAAGTTAAGATATAATTTTTTAAACTCTTTTTTATTGTGAATTCAGTGAAAGTCTGCAGACAAGATCATCACTTTTACATTCAGCACATCCTACAATTTGTTTCTTCTCAATGATTGCAATCATTGCCATGGAACAATATTTATCCTGCTTCCTCCCTGTGGCTCTTATTTTCATTCCAGCCCCCCTTCCCATCCCTTCTCAACATTGTCCTTAGGTAAATGCTCTTTTGATTTCAAATGACTAATCATTCCATGATGAGCAGACCTCACTAGTGCTGTCCTCCCTATATACTGCTTGGCTGAAAATCGGGCCACGAGGGTGAGTTCCCTTTCAGATCCGAAGGTGGTTGAGGGCCAAAGTCTCAGGTTCCTCCAGTCTCTTTCTGACCAGTAAGCCCCTTCTTACAACCAGGACCTTCTAATGTGAACTCTTTCAGAGCAGTTGGTAGTGATAGCTGGGCACTGTCCAGTTCTTCTGGTCTCAGAATCAGGGCAACTGAGATTCACATGTTCTGTTAGTCCATTGGACTAACTGATTCCAAGCCTCTTTACTTCTCCTGTTATTGTAGAATCTTCAGGTGATGAGTCTATATGCTACGTGAGCAGGTAAGTATGACAAAGAATGATGAACCATTTTCCAAAGCGAAAAGGAAGCATGAGATAGAATCATCTTGCCGTTGAGCTGAACTTTAACAACTAGAACAAACAGAAAACTGTGCTTCGTGTCATGATTATTGTTGATGATGGCATATGTAGAAATACATGATGTGAAAACTCCCATCATCAGCCCAAACAAGGCTAGGGGCAGAATGTGGAACAGGTCATCAATTGTTCAGCTGAAGCTGAAGAAAATTAAAACAAGTCTATGAGAGTCAACCTTTGACCTTGAACATATCCCACCTGAATTTAGAGGTCATCTAAACAATGAATTTGGTGCATTAGAAACTAAAAACCAAAGACTGGAGTAATTGTGGTGTAAAATCAATAATATTATACTGGAAGAAAGCAAAAGTTCATTAAGAAGATAAGAAAGAAGGAAAAGACCAAAGTGGATGTCAAGAGAGACTCTGAAACTTGCTCTCCAGTTTAGAGATGTTAAAGCAAATGGAAGAAATGAGTAACTGAAAGAGCTGAGCAGAAAATTTTCAAGGGCAGCTCTAGAAGACAAAATGAAGTAGTATAACAAAATGCGCAAAGACCCAGAGTTAGAAAACCAAAAGTGAAGAACACATTCAGCATTTCTTAAACTGAAAGCTCAGTGGCTCTGTGTAGTGGACTCTGAACCACATTCACTGAATCCCTATGGAAAGGTTCTTCTCTGGACCCATGGGGTCACCCTGAGTTGGAAGACAACTATCTGGCCAACTGATTGGAAGAGATCCGTATTTGTGCCCATTCCAAAGAGAGGTGACCCAATAGAATGTGGAAATCATTATACAATATCTTTGATATCTCATGCAAGTAAAGTTTTACTAAAGGTGATATAGAAACGGCTGCAAGGAAACACTGACAGAGAACTTCTAGAGGTTCAAGCTGGATTTAGAAGAGGATGTGGAACGAGGGATACCATTGCTCATGTCCAGTGGATCTTGGCTGAATGCAGAGAATGCAAGAAAGATGTTTGCTTGTGCTTTTATGACTACGCAAAGGTTTTTGATTGTGTGGATCATGACAAGCTATGGACAACATTGCAAAGTATGAGTAATCTGGAACACTTAATTGTGCTCATGAGGAACCTGTACATAGACCAGTTGTTTGAACAGTACAAGGAAGGGAACACCGAATGGTTTAAAATTAGGCAAGGTGTGCATCAGGGTTAAATTCTGTGTGGCGCTGTGGGTTAATGTGCCAGACTGCAAAGCCATTTGAACGGCAAGGTTGGCGGTTCAAGCACCAGCTGCTCCTCGGAAACCCTATACAGGGTTGCTATGGGTTGGAATTGACTTGACGGCAATTAACAACAACAACAACAACTTATTGAATCTATATGCTGAGCAAATAATCTGAGAAAAACCTGGCATCAGGATTGGAGGAAGTCTCATTAACAACCTGCGATACGCAGATGATACAACCTTGCTTGGTGAAATCGAAGAGAATTTATAATACTTACTGATGAAGATCAAAGACCACAGCCCTCTGTATGGGTTACATCTCAATGTAAAGAAAACAAAAGTTCCTCACCACTGGACCAATAAGTAACATCATGATAAATGAAGATAAGATTGAACTTGTCAAAGAATTCATTTTGCTTGAATCCGCTAATAACACTCATGGAAATAACATTTTGCAAACCTGCTACACAAGACCTCTTTCAAGTTTTTAAGAGCAAAGCATCAGTTTAAGGGCTAAGGGGCACCTGACGTAAGCCATGGTATTTTTAGTAGCGCCATATGCATATGCATGTGAAAGCAAACAATGAATAAGGAAGAATTGATATATTTGATGTACAGTGTTGGAGACAAACACTGAAGGCACAATGAACAACAAACAGTTGTATGTTGGAAGAAATACAACTTCAGTGCTCCTTAGAAGCCAGGTTGGTGAGACTTCATCTCTCATACTTTAGACATGTTATCAGGAGGAAGCAGTTCCTGAAGGACATTATGTTTGGTAAAGTGGAGGGTCAGTAAAAAAGAGGAAGACCCCTAACAAGATGGATTGGCACAATGACAGCAGCAATGGGCTAAAGTGTAATAGTTGTAAGGACAGCATGGCTTCAGGCAATGTTTTGTTCAGTTGTACATAGGGTCACTAAGAGTTGGAAGTGTCTCGACGGCATTTAATAACAACATATGGGATCTAGAAGTATTGTTAGCATAGTGGGTTATAAGTTGGATTGTTCATCGCAAGCTCAACAGTTTGAATCTGTCAGCCACTCCTCAGGAGAAAGATGAGGCTTTCTGCTCCTGTAAAGATTTACAGACTTGGAATCCCCATACAGGGTTCTTATGAGTTGCAACTGATTTGACAGCACACAGCAGCCACCACCGTATACGGTTTAGACTCCTGGTGTGGTGCTGTAGGATAAGCACTGAACAGCTAACCACTGTGTCGGTGGCTCAAACCCACCAGCTGCTTCTCGAAAACCCTATCCAGGGTCTCCATGAGCTGGAAACAACTCAACCACACTTAGCAACAAGAAGAAATAAGGTACAGCTGGATTTATTTACAGATCTACCTGGATGAAGGTATACCTTAGTTCCTGTAATGATACCAAAATGAAAGCTGTAGGGATGAGAACATTTGTCAACCTGCGGGAAAATGAACTTGGAGAAAAACCATCCTTCTCTTCAAGGTCACGTAGAAGTTTAAATCGTTTGCCTCTGGAAGGAAAAGAACTGTCACTTCATATTTCTAAGATGCGCTGATCCCACAGCTATGAACTCAGCATTAGAAAAAGAGTAACACGGTCCAATAAGTTTGATATGTTCTACAAATCATTTATTAGCAGCTTGCTGCTGTTCTATGCTATTAAATAGACTTCATCCAATATGACTGATATTTTTTAGACTGAAATCTTTAAGGAAAGGAGTCCTGGTTGGGTGCTGGGCTTTAGGGACCTCCTATAGGTGAAGCATTGGGCTACTTACCACAAGGTCGGTGGTTCAAACCCACCAACCACTCCCTGGAGAAAAGATAAAGCTGTCTGCTCTCATAAAGATTTACATTCTCGACACCTTCTACAGGGTCACTATGAGTTGAAATAGACTCAATGTCAGTGAGTTTAATCATAGAGAAGCAGACCACTACATCTTTCTTCCATGGAGTCACTAGATGAACTTGAACTGACAACCTTTTGGTTACCAGCTGAGCGCTTAATTGTTGGGTCACTAGAACTCCTTTGCTAGTATATTAGCGTGGCGCTGTAGAATAAACACTGGACCGCAAGTTGATTTGAACTGCAGGGTCGGCGGTTCAAACTCACCGGCCGATCCTTGGAAACCCCATCTATACAGAGCCTGTGTGAATTGAACAGATTCGATGGCATTTAATAACAATAACAATTGATGAACCTGTTTATTGGGGCTTAAGTCTGAATACCCCCCAATTCAGGTAACCTTAGAAAAGAGTTCTGTGTGACGACGATATTCTAAAAAAATCTTGCTCCCCCCAGCCCCAGCTCTTTGAAATTATGATATTGCCCATGGCCGTGGTTTCTAATGAGGAACATTCTTAAGTTATTTTCCTCACAAAAGTGCAGCATCTTTCAAAATATCACAAAGTTAAGTGCTATCAAGTCGGTTCTGACTCATACCAACCCTATATAGAGTTTCCAAGGAGTGGCTGGTGAGTTTGAACCGCCAATCTTGCAGTTCAAGGTGACTTTGAGGTCCAGTGCGTATCCTAGGGCACCATAGCAGGTCTCCTAGTTGTTGATGGGTTCTAGTTCATGCATAATAATAGAAAATCCTACGTGGGTGGTAAAAGAAATAGGTAAATGAAATGTAACAAAATCTAATGACTTACTTCTCAAGTACTCCTTAAAATAAATACCACAAGGGGGTGGTTATAACACAGAGACATTTATTTTCTCACAGTTTAGGAGACCAGAAGTCCAAATTCAGAGGGCTGCCTTTACAGAAAGGTCTTGGCCTCCTTTCATCATCTGTAGCTCCAACATTCCTTGGAGATCTCTTTGCATCTTGGCATCCATCTTGTCCTGGATTTAGGAGTTTCAGAGTGCAGGGACCCCAGGTCCAAAGGATACACCCCACCCTTGTCTCTTCTTTCTTGATGGTACTAGGTCCCTCTCAGCTCGATTTGTCTGTTTAATCTCTTTTATATCTCAAGACACAAATTAGCCTTGTAAATTGCATCTGAATTAGTAACATCATTGTTGCTGATCTTAGGTGTCCTTGAGTCCATTAGAACTCACAGGAACCCAATACATAATAGACTGAAACACCATCTTGGCCCATGTCATCCTCACAGTTGTTACTCTTGAGCCCATTTCTGACACTGTGTCAATCATCTCGTTGAGGGGTCTTCCTCTTTTTCACTTATCCCTCACTTTACCAAGCAAGATGTCCTTCTCCAGGAAGTGGTCCTTCCTGATAAAGTGTCCAAAGTGTGAGAGATGAGGTCTCACCATCCTGGCTTCTAAGGAGCACTTTGACTGTGCTTATTCCAATACAGATTTGGTTCTTCTTCTGGCAGTGCATGACATAGTCATTATTATACAACACCAAAACTCAAATGCTTCAAGTCTTCCTTTCCCATTGTTTTGCTTTTCCACATACATTTAAAACGACTGGGCAGACCACAGCTTGGATCAGGAGCACCTTAGTCCCCTATACAAGTGTAGAAAGCTTGAAATTCCATTTCGATATTTTATACAAAGGGTCTTCAGCCTCTCTTTGGTACTTACAGAGGAATTTCTGGTTGTGGGATTTAAGGACATAAATTAGAATCAGAGGGCTAGCTGAAAGGTTTAGAATCAGAGGATAAACTGAAAGGTTTACAACAATGACAATCAGCAGGGTCTAATCATTTCTTTGATTTGGCATAAAAGTGATTAGTGGAAATTGTTGTTGCTGTGGTTAAGTGTTGATGAGTCAGTTTTGACCTATAACGACCCGTATAGAGTTTCCAAGGAGCAACTGGTGGTGAGCTTGAACCACTGACCTTGTGGTTCAAACTGATTTTGCAGTCCAGTGCATTAACCCACACTGCCACACTAGGACTCCAATAAATTGAAAACAAATATGAAAAAGGTTACATTTCAGACCCTTGGAAGCCACATTAAAAAAAATTACCACAGACAGAGGCAGAGGTGATGGCATGGAGAGACAGAGCAGCTGAGGACTGCTCTGTCTCTCCATGGGTAAAAGGGTACATTTCAGACCCTTGGGAGCCACATTAAAAAAAATTACCACAGACAGAGGCAGAGGTGATGGCATGGAGAGACAGAGCAGCTGAGGACTCTAGACCTATAGAATGAGAAAGACTGTATGCTGGCTGGCAAGAGGCAGGCTTGCAAAATGTGCCCTTCAGTTGTTTAAGTGAACATATATTTCTGTGTGTTTTGTGTACATAAAAAAAAAGAGGGAATACAGGCAAATACTGTCAAATGATGGTGCACGGAGGGGATTGTAATCATTGCAATGAAACAAAATACGATTGGTTGAGTGCAAAACGAATGTTCTCCCATGTAAACTATGACTCTGTTCACAATAAGAGCTTTCTAAAAATTACAAGAAACCAATTCCAACACCACTGAGTTGGCACTGACTCATAGTGACCCTGTGTAAAGTTTTGGGGGGCTATAAATCTTTACAGGAGCATACAGCCTCATCTTTCTCCCATGGATTAGCTGATAGGTTTGAACTGCTGACGTTGCAATCAGCAGTGCTGTGCTTAACCTACAGAGCCACCAGGGCTTCATGAGAACTCTTTAGGTCTCTGAAACAGCCCTGGGACAGATTATGGAAGTTACATCCCCAAGCCTTCCCATGTGGAGTGTGTGTCTGTGTGTTTGCACGTAGTCCTATGTAGGTATGAGTGTCTGTTTCTAAACATCAGGTAGAAGAAACATCTGCATATATAGGAATTGAAATCACCATTTAAGACATCTCAATTTACCTCAAGAACTAAGCACGTGCCTGAGGAGTCCAGATAAAAATCAAGTTCCTTTGCATCGTGATACTTGCTCATAAACATTCTAAGACAGAATCTAGAGCCAAGTAGAAATAAATGTAAAAGAGGAGAATAAATAAATCTCAGAGATGTGAGCCAACAGCCCTAACGATGGATTCTCATCTCCTTGTGATGGTGTCTCATTTCTGGGTTGGTTTTTCCTGAATGGTAAGCCTGCACTGGAAATCAAATGTTCTCTGTTTGTGTCAGACAAGGAGACAAACAGAGATTACCGTCTACTCGAACGCGCAATGTCCTTAAAGTCTGTCTTCTGGATCTCTTTGCTGCTGCTGTTGTATGTCAGTGGATCAGTGTCAACTCACAGTGACCCTGTAAGGGATTTCTGAGACTGTAAACCTTTACAGAAGCAGAAAGCCTCATCTTTCTCCCACACAGTGCCTAGTAGATTTGCACTGCTAACCTTGAGGTGAGCAACCCTATACATAACTTGCAAATTAGACTTGGTTCTTTCTGTATCTCTTAGTTGTTGTTGTTGTTAAGTGCCATCAAGTCGGTTCTGACTCACAGCAACCTTGTATAGAGTTTCCGAGGAGCAGCTGGTAGGCTTGAACTACAGACCTTGTGGTTCGCAGTCCAGTGCTAATCCTACAGAGCCACACCAGAAATATCTTTGTTGTTAAGTGCCTTTGAATCAGTTCTGACCTAAAGCAACCCTGTATAAAGGTTTCCAAGAAGCAACTGGTGGGTTTGAGTGACTGAGCCTGTGGTACGAACTGACCTTGTGGTCAAGTGCTTATCCTACAGTGCCCCATCAGGACTCCAAAAAGCTCTTTGTTGTTCTTAGGTGCCATCGAGTTGGGACTGACTCATAATGACCCTATGCACAACAGAACCAAACACTGCCCGGTCCTGGGCCAACCTTACAATTATTGCTAAGCTTCAGCCCATTTGTAGACTGCCACTGTGCCAAATCATCTTGTTCGGGGTCTTCCTCTTTTCTCCTACCCTCCACTTTACCAAACATGATGACTTTCTTCAGAGACTGGTCCCTCCTGATAATATGTTAGAGGTATGAGAGACACAGATCTGCTTGCTTTTTTGGCGGTCCATGGTACTTTGAATATTCTCCTTCAATACATTAACTCAAATGCATCAACTCTTCTAAAGTCTTCCTTATTCACTGTCCAACTTTCGCATACATATGAGGTTACTGAAAATCCCATGGCTTGGGTCAGGCGCACCTTAGTCCTCAAACTGACATCTTTGCTAAGTTGTTAAGTTAGAGGAATTTAATCCTGAGAAATGCTTTTTAAACAAAACTAATCAAACACATTCTGCTTATTATTAAGTATCAAAACCTTGTAGGGGAATCCATGTTAGAATTTTGGAACAAAAAATATGGGTGTGGCATTGTGAGTTAGGTGTTGGGCTACAAATAGCAGGATCAGCCGTTCCAACCCAGAAATTGATCCTCAGGAGAAAGATGAGACTATCTGTCCCTGTAAAGATTTTACAGCCTTGGAAACCCTATGTGGTTGTCGTCAAGTGCTGTCAAGTCAGTTACAACTCATAGGGTTTCCCAGTAGCAGCTGGTGGGTGCTAGCTGTCCAGTGCGGATCCTACAGCACCATGCCAGGACTCCTGGAAACCCTATACAGGGTCACTAAGAGTTATATTTGACTCGAAGGAAGTGGGTTTGGTTTCTGGTGTTTGACCGAGGGCGATGTCAACATTCATTAATATCCAGCTATAAGCCGGAACCAACTCCACGGCACATAAGAACAGCAACAACAATGTATGGATTAATGCACTGGATTACAAGGTCGGTGGTTCAGGCTCACCAGTCACTCCTTGAAAACCCTATACAGGGTTGCTATGAGCCAGAACCAACTCGACGACACTTAGCAATAAATACAATGTTAATTTCCACAGATACGTAAGTGGTTAGACTTGAATAGTGCACAACCTCTCCTTAACCTCACACTTGTTTGTGTCTGCTGAGTCAGTGACAATTACTAGTGACCCCACATGTGTGTCAGACTAGAACTAATCCGGAGGGCTTTCAAGGCTGGGACCTTTCATGAGACGATGTCCAGGCCTTTGTTCCAAGGTATCTCTGAGTGGCTTCACACCGTCAACCTTTCTGTTAGTAATCTAGCACTTAGCCCCTTATCATCTTGAGTTGGTGTTTTAATCAACGTCTCAGTCACTTCTATAGTTCATGGACAGGATAAAATACGCTCTGGAAATGAAGGTTGTTTTAAAATTATTTTGCTTTGTTTTTGTATTCTGCCTACTACTTTGTAAGAGAATGTCTAGATACAAAATCTACATTCAATATTTCTTCATTTATGCTTCAGATTTCGAGTGTTTCACGTGGCAGTTTGGAAGTTTGCATACACAGACACTCACATTCTTATGAACACAAACATGTGTTTAAACGCTTGTGTAAATAACTGGAAATGAACATATGCATGATCATACAAACTGAACGTGAAAATCGTCAAAACAGCCTGGTCCTGGTGCAACAGACACATAGAACAACGGACCAGAATTTAGAATCCAGAAATACATCCATCTAACTGGAGTCAGTTAGAGTCCTGGTGTAGTGCTACAGGACAAACACAAGACTCGAAACACAATGTTGGTTTCATTTTGTGTATTAAAGAGCATTTTGATGGTTGAATTTGTATATCTCCTATATAGCTGGTTCTGGCTCATAGTGACACTGAATAGGGTTTCTAAGAGTGGATGGTGAGCTTGAACAGCCGACCTTGTATTTCAAACCAACTTTGCAGTCCAGCACATTAACCCTTAGCCACACACACATATGTATACATATGTTGTCTTGTATATATATGTACTATGGAGTCGGTTCCAACTCATAGGACACTGCACAGGGTTTCTGAGGCTGCGAATCTTTACGGGAGCAAAAAGTCTCATCTTTCTCCCACAGAAGAGCTGGTAGTTTTGAACTGCCAACCTTGAGGTTAGCAGCCCAATTTGCAACCATTACGCCACTGTGGAATTTTAAAAGGCTCTTCTGTTTTCATGATCTACAAGTGTGAGTGGTTCACTACAACAATCTCTCCTACTTGAGCAATACAGCAGGTTTGTAAATGGGCATGCATTCTCTACTTCTTATATACACATATTGCTGTTAAGTGCTGTCCAGTCAGTTCCGACCCATCGTGACCCTGCATAGGGTTTCCAAGGAGTGAGCTTGAACCACTGATCTTATAGTTCAAACGGCTTTGCAGTCTGGCACATTAACCCACAGCGCCACAAGATATCTATAAAGTCATTTAAAAAGTAAGGTTGGTGGTTCAAACTCAACAGCCGCTCCTCAGAAACCCTATACTGGATTGGTATGGTTTGAAACTGATTCAATAGCACTTAACAACAACAGTAATATACCTGTTGAATATAAAAAGAGCTCTGGTAGCATAGTGGTTACAAATTGGGCTGCTAGCCTCTAGGTCAGCAGTTCAAAACTACCAGCTGCTTTGTAGGAGAAAGATGAGACTTTCTGCTCCCGTAAAGATTTACAGCCTCAGAAACACTGTACAGGGTCACTATGAGTCTGAACCGACTCCACGGCACATAACCACCACCATTGAATATAAATAATGGAATTGGATGCTAAGCAGCAATTAACAAGAACCTCTGGTAGCGTAATGGTTACAAATCGGGCTGTGAACCGCAAGGTCAGCAGTTCAAAAATACCAACTGTTCTGCAGAAGAAAGATGAGGTTTTCTGCTCCCGTAAAGACTTACAGCCTCGGAAACACTGTACAGGGTCGCTATGAGTCGGGACCGACTCCACGGCACAATGACAACAACAACACATATGCCTAGTCAACATAAAATAATGAAATTGGATGTTAAGCATTCTACTCTTCTGTGAACATTAAGGCTTTACTACTGACCCAAACCATGGTCATTGAATTGATTCATAGTTATGTGGAATCAGGACACGGAAAAGGAAGACCAACATTTGGATGATGGTGTTGACGAATACTTAATATGCCATGGACGCCGGAAGACAAACAAAATCAAAGTTGGAAGAAAAATCCACCCACAATGCTCTGTGAAGTGACCCCGGTGCCAGAGAAAGATGTGTCCATCTACTTCTGTGAAATGAACACTCTCAGAGACCCTATGGGGCTATGACTAGAATCCATGGGAGGGCAGTGGGTTCGAGAATGTAGAAGGGCATCATTGTGTTATTAGAAGAGAAAGTAGTTTTACATAGCCCAGTGAGAATGCCATTATTCATGACGAGGTGAACCCACCAGAGGACCCTTGGTGGAGACATGAGGGAATCTACCTCCATGAAGATTTTCACCGTTGGAGCAGCTACTGGGCAGTTACACTCTGTCCTACATGGTCACTATGGGTTGGTGATGAGACTACAGCCTAGGGGGAAACACCCTGAATCTGACAAATGTCAGGGAGTTGCATTCCATACAGATCCTCTCATCCTAAATGGATTAGAGGATTACAGGGGTGGTGTGATTGTATCATTAGATAACAAAGACCATCATTCCATAACTGACAATCCCCTGGGAATCATGACCCAGCCAATTTGACCCATTAATAGGAGGGACACATTTCAGGCCATGATAATGCTCTTTAATGATGAAAATAATAAATAAATATAGTGTATACAAGGACCGTTTAATCACATTTTAATCACATATTTAGGACATTCTGGGAATGGTTATGTATGGTATGAAATTCAGTACTGATGGAAGTTTTTATTTTGATAATTTGTAACTTTTATCATAAGAAGTACGTTGTGTGATGAGGTTCTTTCCAATTCATGTTGATCCTGTATTTTCAGAGAAGATCTTGTCCACTACTTGCTTGCCCAGTTCTTACTCTATGGAGCCACGGCACTCCCCCTTAGAGTGGACAGAACCCCATACGTGATGGTTCCCCTTCTGCGAAGACAGCAATCGGTCACTATCCCTGTCTTGTTCTGTAGTGATGTTAGATTAGAAATACTACACAGAAAGATTTCATAACTTTATTAGATCACAATCGGAGGGTAAAATGACAAATGTAGGACCTCAACTCTAATGGGAGAATGTCTTTTTGTGTAGGTTCTCGGTGCCTTTCAACAACTGTATTCTAGATGATTCCTTGGAGATGTCCTTGAGTCTTCACATCAGTGTTCCCATCTCTCTACCGGCTTCTTTCTCCCTTTATGTATTGGGAGACAAAGATTTGAGTCTAGCAAGGATGTGTCCAGATGTTGAACTTGGGGTGCATTCCTCCCCCACCCCTATTTTTACATCATTAATATAGCAAACACAGCCTTCTACTCAGAGACAAAATCTACAACTATCACATCAACATAACCAACACAATCCCTTACCAGGTGAAATTCTAGACCCAGAATTCTTGATAAGAAATCCTAATGTGAGGGATGAAGTCATCAGACATCAAACTGTAGGATGACCCTCTCATATTCTCCATTGGAGTCCAGGAGGGCATCCATCCACATGGGTTGCTCTAACTGGTCCAGGATCAGCCTCAGCTTGGTTAGACAACGCTGCATACACCAAGGGGACACAGTCCCTGGGATACCACGGAAGTATTCCATGGGGATGGGCAGCTCCAGGACCCTCAACTTGCAGAGCGGGATGGTGTGTTGCAGCATGCTCTCCAGGACAGCCATGGACACCGGGTTTCTACAGGACCTGAAGTCGAGGAGCTGGGAACAGTGGCCCAGAGCAGGCAGGATGGCAGTGAGCTGGGAGTCCGAGATACCACAGCCACCTAGGTTCAGGCACTGCAGTGTGGCAGAGACTCTGTCCAGTAGGACTTGCAGGAGCTCAGGATGGAAGCCAGACAGGGTGACTCTAGACAAATCCAGACAGCTCAGGAGGCTGGTGCTGGGGCACACGGACAGGTATGCCACGTCCGACTCCAAAAGTAAGCAGTTAGTTATCCTGAGGGTCTCCAAGGGGGTCTGCAGGCAGCTGAGCACCTGGTGCAGGTGGCCATCCAGGTAGTGGACAGAGTCCAGGTAGAGGTGGTCCAGCCGGTGCAGATGCAAGAACTGAGAGCTGAACTTAACAAGTAGCTTCTCCAGTTCCTCTGCGTCCTGTGACATCGGGCAATTCAGGGTGATGCCAGAGAGACGGAGTTGACTCAAGTTCACCATCTGGCCCAGGTGAGAAGCAAACCAGTTCAGGTCCAGCAGATCCCACCTGCAATGCACTCTCACCTCCTCGACAAGATCCAGTTGCAGCGTCTTCAGGATCTCCTCCATCCAAATTCGGGGCAGCTCCTCCACAAAGTCCAGCTCCCTGCAGCACAGCTGTGGCAGGCTTTTCCTCTGTCTGACCCTTTCAATGAGGAAGGTGAGGATTTCATGCTGTGGGTCTTTCTGAAAGCAGAGGTCTGTTAGTACCTGCACGGGGCCTGAGGGCTGCTCCTCTCTTGACCTTGAATGCTCAGCTTTTCCACTCTTGATCCTGTGCTGGGCAGACTCTGGATCCTCGGTGGAGCACAGAGCTTCCGACCACAACTCCCAGAAATTGGTGTAAACGTCTTCCCTTAAATCCAGCACTTTAAGGCTACCTGTCTGTGGGTGAGATTCCTGGGCAAGCAGGAGGCCCAGCCCCTCTAATACAGCCCGTAAGATATCTGGGAGAGGTTGTAGGTCCTCCCTGAGAGCTCCCAGGGGCAAGTAGGTGAAGGGCCACACACCCACCATGGCCTTCACGATCTGGCTGTGCCCCCCAAGCATGGCCTCCATGAACAAGGGTGGGAAGAGTCTCGGGGGCAGATAGCTCAGAGCTTTCATAGCCAAAGCCTCATCTACCAGCACACTCTCCTTGGCAAGGTCAAAGAGACTAGGAGGGCTGAAGGTATTCATGCTGAGGAATCGGCTCCAAATGATTCTGATGTCTCGTTGGAAAGGTAGGTCTGCTCTTACCTCGGGGAGCACCAAGATGATGATTCCACTGGTCCAATCTCAGGATCCCTCCTCAGCTCCTTTCTAGACAAAGGGCTTTCAACTGCAGATGGAGTTTCTCTTGTCTCACTTAGATTTGGTGGCTTAGAAATCCAAGATGGCAGGCTTCTTGTTGCACAGGTAGACAAATCCAAGGTGGTCAGGTAAGATGGCAGACTGAGACAACTCTTAGGAAGAGAAGGCAATATTGCAGGCTCCTGGCTCAAGTCTGAAGAACAAGGGCCCAGCTAAATGCAAAGAAACTTCTCCTCTGTCTCTCTATATAAAGGAAGTAGGCCACACCCTCAGTACCATTGACATGATTGGCTGATCATAGCTGATCCAATCATGGTGTTGTTTGATTCATAAATGTCAAACCCTGAGCCTCATGTGGTAGGCTAGATCTGCCTCATTACATGGGGTCTCCATGAATCAGACTTGAATCCGGAGTCCTTAACAACTAGAGGAGTTCTGGTGTCATGGAGGGTTAAGATTTAGGCTACTATCTGAAAGTTGTTGGCTTAAACCTGCTTCAAGAGAAAATGTGACACTCAGTTCTATAGGGTTTTCCCACCTTGGAATGTTTATGGGACATGTCAGCTCCATTTTACCCAGACAGAACTATCAAATCCTGATCCTTGTGTGACAGGATAGAGCTTCCCCATTGTGTGTGGTCTCCATGAGGCATACCACACTCCACAGCTTTTAACAACCAATGTAACCCTGGAGGCACAGTGGGTTAAGAATCGAGCTACTAAGAGATAGGTCCATGGCTTGAACTCACCAGGGCAGAAAATGTGGCCTTCTGTTTCTGGAAACTTTATGGTATTACCTCTAGGCGAGTCCTACCTCCAATACATATAGACACAGAAGAGTAGCTTTCTTACATTTAGCTGGTTCCTCGTTCTTCAGACTTGAGCCAGAAGGCTGCAGTATTGCCTCCTCTTCCTGAGAGTTGTCTCAGTGTGCCATCTTACCTGACCACCTTGGATTTCTCAGCCACCCAATATTAGTGAGTCAAGAGAAACTCTATTTGCAACGGAAAGGTCTTTGTCTACAAAGGCGTTGAGGAGGGATTCTGAGATAGGTCCAGTGGAATCACCATCTTGGTGCTCCCCAAGGTTTGCACAGACCTACCCTTCATTGTTTCATTCTGTTGTGCATGGGGTCGCTATGAGTCGGTTCCGACTCGATGGCACCTGACAACAACAACAACAACAACAACAACCCTTCAAACTATCCTTCAGACTCATTTGGCGCCTCACCACACAACATACTGTTTATGTTAAATGTTACAAATCATCAAAATAAAAATTTCCATCAGTACTGAATTTCATATGATGCGTACTCCACCCCAGAAGGCCCTAAATATGTCCCAACCAGCTTTCACCAGAAAATGTGATTAAAGGGTCCTTGTATATTGTTGTTGTTGTTAAGTGTCATTGACCCTGTATAGGGTTTCTGGGGAGCACTAGGTGAGCTTGAACCACCGACCTTTCGGTTCAAGGTGACTTTGAAATCCAGCACATTAACCCACAGCACCACTACATTTAACTATTATCATTATTAAAGAGCATTATCAAGGCCTGGGAGCTCGGTAACATAGTGGTTATGAATTGGGCTGCGAACCTTAAGGTCAACAGTTCAAAACTACCAGCTGCTTCATGGGAGAAAGATGAGGCTTTCTACTCTCGTGAAGATTTATAGCCTTGGAAACCCTGTACAGGGTCGCTATGGGTCGGAATCGACTCGACGGCGCTTAACAACAACAACAAAATCAAGGCCTGAAATGTGTCCCTCCTATTAATGGGTCAAACTGGCTGGGTCATGATTCCCAGGGGATTGTCAGTTATGGAATGACGTCCTTTGTTTGTTATCTAATGATACAATCACACCACCCCTGTAATCCTATAATCCATTTAGGATGAGAGGATCTGTATGGAATGCAACTCCCTGACTTTTGTCAGATTCAGGGTGTTTCCCCCCAGGCTGTAGTCTCATCACCAACCCATAGTGACCATGTAGGACAGAGTGTAACTTCCCAGTAGCTGCTCCAAGGGTGGAAATCTTCATGGAGGTAGATTCCCTCATGTCTCCACCAATGGCATTCTCACTGGGCTATGTAAGACTAATTTTTCTTCTAATAACACAGTGATGCCCTTGTAGATTCTCAGACCTACTGCCCTCCCATAGGTTCTGGTCATAGACCCATAGCGTCTCTAAGACTGTTCATTTCACAGAAGGTGACTGGCACATCTTTGTCTTTCAGGAGGTTTGCTTCAAGGGGCATTGTAGTTGCATTTCTTCCCCTCTTGATTTCTTTGTTCTTGTGGCAATCCATGATCTATCCAGTACCCTAAAACACTCTGTTATTCTAAGCCTTCAGTTCTTTTCTGGGATTCCTTTTCCATTGTCTACCTTTCACATGCATTTGAAGCAACTGAGTGACCATGGCTTGGGTCAGTAAATCCTTAATATTATGAACATGCAGAAAGCTAGAAATTTAGACATTTTATAGATAGTGGCATTGTGGCTTGATGGGCTGGACTGAAAAGTCTGTTTAATCACTAGGTGTCGGTTCAAGCTCACCAGCTGACCCTGGAAACCCTATACAGGATTTCCATGGGTCTGAACTGACTTGATGACACTTTATAACAACAGAAATCTACCTAAAGACATCATTACAAAACTGGAAATCTGAGAGAACAAACAAGATGGCGGATCGGGTGGACGTATAGCAGAGAGCTCCGCCAACAACAACACAGAATACCCGACCAAGCAGGCTCAGGGGCTGGTCCCAGAACTCTGAACCACATATAAAGGAACTTTGTAGTATAGACAAGGACCCTTTCATTGAATTTGCATCTAAGTCCAGGGATGGACATATTTTAAGCCATCTGGACTTGACTTTTGAATGTATGATATTTAACACTGATGGAAGCTTTTACGTTTGATCAGATATAAATTTTATTGTAAAAATTATGTGCTTCTTAGTTACCACGTGGCTGTTTCTAACTCATGGTGTCCTCATGTGTCCAGAGCAGAACGTTTCCACAGGGTTCCTTGTTTTGTTTTTAAAAAAATTTTTTTTCCTGTGTTTTTAATGACTCTCAAATTCTGCAATATATCCTTTTATGCACATGAAAATATCATATTTATTTTCCTTTTACTAATTTCCACCAATTGCTTTATTTCACACCAAAGTATCTTACGTCCTGTTGGTGAGTGTTGCTCAGCTGTCGGCCATCAGATAGCCACCTGAATCTCATTTATGCACAGAAAAGCCACTACAAGACCTTTACCCCAAATACAAAACTTAGACTTGAGAAGTAGCAAAAAGGATCCTTTAGGTAAAACACCAATTGCTGTTGTTGTTGTTAAGTGCCCTCTAGTCAGTCCAGAGACCCTGTATAGGATTTTCCAGGATTTGCTGGTGAGTTTGAACCACTGACCTTTGCAGTTCATACTGATCTTGAAATCCAGTGCTTATCCTAGGGTGCCACTCCAGGACTCTTAGGCTTCCATAAGGACTAAGGTGCTCCTGCCACAAGCCATGGTCTTCTAGGTCACCTTATCTGCATGTGAAAAGTCAAAACAGTGGGAAAGAAAGACCAAAGAGAATTGAAGCATTCGTATAATGGTGTTGAAGAATTCTGAATATAACCTGGACTGCCAAGAGAAGAAAAACACTTTGTGTTGAAGGAGGTTCAGGCAGAATGCTCATTAAATAGGAGGCTGGTACTGCAGAGAGATGTGACCGTTTCCTTGTGTAAAAATCTGCCGTCTCAGATACCCTATGGGCAGTATTACCGTGTACTACAGGGTAGCTATGACACAGAATAGACTTGAAGGCAATGGGTTTGGGACTGAAAGAATGAGAAAATTGTGTTTTAGAAAAACAGGTGACCCCGGATAAGAGAGTGAACAATTCCATTGAGGATGGAGAGCTGAATTCCTCCAGCTGCTCCTTGGAAGAATGTTGATGTAATCTACTTCCTCAAAGATTTCCTGTTGGGGTTTCCAAATAGCGACTGTTGCATTTGAACCCCCAATCTTGTGGTTACCAGTCTAGTACTTATTCTACAGCACCACACCAAGACCTTCACTGACTCCAGTTAGATGCATGTATTTCTGGATCCTAATTTCTGTTCCATTGCTCTATGTGTCTGTTAAACAAGTACCTTGACGTTTGGATGATCTTGACATTCAATGTGTATGACCATGCATATATTTATTTCTAGTTCTTTACCCAAGTGTTTTTTTTAACATGCATTTCTATATGTAAAAATATGTGTGCATGTGAGCATGTGTGTATAAGCATACTTAGAAACGGCCACAATAAATACTTGAAATCTGAAATATAAAAATATATATATTGTTGTTGTTAAGTGCCACTGAGTTGGTTCTGACTTGTAGCAACTCTGTATAGAGTTTCTAAGGAGCTGCTGGTGGA
The DNA here is from genome assembly GCF_000296735.1 of Chrysochloris asiatica. Taxonomy (NCBI): domain Eukaryota; kingdom Metazoa; phylum Chordata; class Mammalia; order Afrosoricida; family Chrysochloridae; genus Chrysochloris; species Chrysochloris asiatica. The sequence goes on from NW_006408536.1 coordinate 31,818,687, forward strand.
TTTGAACTGCAGACCTTGTGGTTTGCTGTCCACTGCTGATCCTAAAGCGCCAATATGGAACACAAATTATGTGTCTGGACGTACTCTCACGAAGTTGCATGGAGAAAACAAAAACAAAACAAAATAATTCTAAAACAATTGTTGTCTCCAGAGCATGTGTTTTGTCCTGTCTGCAAACTATAGAAGTGACTGACGTTGATTAAAATACCAACTCAAGATGCTAACGTGCTAAGTAAGTGCTGGATTACCAACAGAAAGGTTGGCAGTGGGAAACCACCCAGAGGTGCTTTGGAAGAAAGTCCTGGAGATCATCTCATGAAAGGTCTCTCCGTTGAAAGCCCTCAGGATCAGTTCTAGTCTGACACACGTGTGGGGTCACTAGCGGTGGTCCTCAACTCAACAGACACAAACAACAGCAAGTGGGTGGTTAAGGAGCATTCATGTGCTATTCAAGTCTAACCGCTTATATACCTGTGGATATTAATTTTAGTATGGGTATTAATGAATGTTGATATCTCCTTCAAACACCAAAAAGCAAACCTAATGCCATGGAGTCAAATCTAACTCTTTAGCGACCCTGTATAGGGCTTCCAGGAGTCTTGGCACAGCACTGTAGGGTGAATACTGAACTGTTAACAACAATATGAGCGGTTCAAATCCACTGGCTGCTCCTGGGAAGCCCTGTATAGGGTTGCTATGAGTCAGAAGTGAATCGACAGCACTTAACAAGAACCACATAGGGTTTCCAAGGCTGTACATCTTTATGTTGTTGAGTTGTACATCTTTAGAGGGGCAGATAACCTCATCCACCTGCCGAGGATCAATTGATGAGTTAGAACTTCTGATCTTGTTGTTAGCAGTCCAACACCTAACCCACAATGCTGCACCCATGCTTATTCCAAAATTCCATCACAAAATCCCCCTACAAAGCACTGATATTTAATAATAAGTTATGTGATTGTATGGTTTTGTGTACAAGGTTTTTGTCAGAATTAACCTCCTCTAGCTGCTCTGCGTTAGAAAGATAAGGCATTCTGCTCCCGTAAATATTTACAGCCTCAGAAACCCTGTACAGGGTCGCTATGGGTCGGCACTGACTCGACGGCACTTAACAACAACAACAAAGACAATTCCGGAGTCCTCATGTGGTGCTGTAGAATAAACTCTCAACAGCTAAATTGGTTTGAACCAAAAGATCGGTGGTTCAAATTCACCAGCCGCTTTTTGGAAACCCTTATACAGGATCGCTATGGCTTGAAAGTGACTCCACTGCACTTTGGCACATAGTAAGCACAGCACAGAGATTTCTGGTGTGGTGTTGGACTCCCAATCACAAGGTCAGCAGTTCTAAGCCACCAGTTGCTCTTTGGAAACTCTATATAGGGGCGCTATGAGTTGAAACATACTGGATGGTACTTAACAAAAACAACACCAATAAAGAGATACAATAGGACCTATGGCAGATTTGGGGGTTATGCATAATGCTGCTAATCTCAAGGTTAGCAGTGCAAATCTACTAGTCACTGTGTGGGAGAAAGATGAAGCTTTCTGCTTCTGTAAAGGTTTACAGTCTCAGAAATCCCTTACAGTGAGTTGACACTGATCCACTGACATACAACAGGAGCAGCAGCAAAGAGATCCCGAAGACAGACTTCAAGGACATTGCGCGTTCAAGTAGACGGTAATCTCTGTTTCTCTCCTTGTCTGACACAAACAGAGAACATTTGATTTCCAGTGTAGGCTTACCATTCAGGAAAAACCAACCCAGAAATGAGACACCATCACGAGGAGATGAGAATCCATCATTAGGGCTGTTGGCTCACATCTCTGAGATTTATTTATTCTCTTCTTTTACATTTATTTCTACTTGGCTCTAGATGCTGTCTTAGAATGTTTATCAGCAAGTAACACGATGCAAAGGAGCTTGATTTTTATCTAGACTCCTCAGGCACGTGCTTACTTGTTGAGGTAAATTGAGATGTCTTAAATGGTGATTTCAATTCCTATATATGCAGATGTTTCTTCTACCTGATGTTTAGAAACAGACACTCATACCTACATAGGACTATGTGCAAACACACAGACACACACTCCACAGGGGAATGCTTGGGGATGTAACTTCCATAATCTGTCCCAGGGCTAAGTTTCAGAGACCTAAAGAGTTCCCATGGAGCTCTGGTGCAACATCGGCAGTTCAAACCTATCAGCTAATCCATGGGAGAAAGATGAGGCTGTATGCTCCCATAAAGATTTGCAGCCTCTGGAACCCTATGCAGGGTCCCTATGCATAGGAATCCTACCTATGGTACTGGGTTTGGGGTCTTGTATTTTTTTAAAGAGGCTCATGTGGGTCTGAAATATTCCCTTTTATGTGTGGTATAATGTCACATTCATTTTCATTTTACTAATTTCTACTGACCACATGTATGCCAAAACAAAATAACTGTTATATCCTGCTGATTGATGTTGTTGCAAACTTTTCAGTTTATCTTCAGCTGTATCTGAATCTAATTTCTGTTCTTAAAACCCATGCAACAAATTTCTATGCAAGTCTCAAAGAGAGAATAGCAGGAATGACCCTTTAGGTAAAATATCAAAACGGAGTTTCAAGCTTTATACCGTTCCTGTTGCCCCCACTCTGTCAATTTGCCATACTTTGGTAGTTTGTGTGTTACTGGGAAAGGAGCTCTGGTAGCGTAGTGGTTATGAATCGGGCTGCGAACCGCAAGGTCAGCAGTTCAAAACTACCACCTTTCCAAGGGAGAAAGATGAGGTGTTCTGCTCCCGTAAAGATTTACAGCCTCGGAAACCCTGTATAGGGTCATTATGAGTTGGAACCGACTCCATGTCACACAGCCATCACCACCATGTTACTAGGATTCTGGAAGCTTTGTCACCAGTATTATAAATACCAGTAGGATCACCCATGGTGGACAGATCTCAGCAGAGCTTTCAGACTCAGACAGAGCAGGATGAAAGAGGGGCTGACTACTTTTGAATGGTTAGCCTCGGAAAACCATATAAGCAGCAACAGAACACTGTCTGATAAAGTGTCTGAAAATGAAAACATTATAAAGACCACGAGAATATTGTCAGATATCGTGCCCTCACGTTATCTGAGAAGGTACTTAAGGAAATACTGGGAGAGAGCTGCTTCCTCAAAGGAACGTTGACCATGATGACCTGAATGGAACAAAGGTTTCAGGACCTTCATTTTGTGACAGAGCACAACTGTAAATGAAAAGAAAATCAGCTGTGAACATCAGAAAATAATAGGAAGATGGAATGTACAAATTATGAGTGCAGATCAATATTGTAGGCATTGGTGAGCAGAAACAGACATGTATTAGAAATCTTGACTCAGACAAACACGCTTTATTCTGCTGGGACCAACAAATTCAAGAGGAGTGGTGTTGCATTCACCATCAAAAAGAGCATTTCAAGAGTTATCTTGAAGTATAATGCTGTCTGTGATAGGATAATATCCATATCCTTACCAAGAGCTCCTTGATATTGTTGTTAGGTGCCATCAAGTCGGTACCAACTCATAGAGACCTTATACACAGCAGAACGAAACAATGTCCGATCCTGGGTCAACCTCACCATTGTTGTCACCTTGAGTCCATCGATGCTGCCACTGGCCAATCCATCTCATTGGGGGTCTTCCTCTTTTTCTCTGACTCCCCCAACTTACCAAACATGACATCCTTCTCCAGAGACTGGTTCCTCCTGACAATGTGTCCGAAATATGAGAGATGAAGTTTGGCCATCCTGGCCTTCAAGGAGCACTCTGGCTGCACTTCTTCCAACACAGATCTGTTGGTTCTTTTGGCAGCCCA
>NW_006408536.1:31824830-31826805 GCF_000296735.1 Chrysochloris asiatica
AGGCACTCACTCATCTCTGCCAAGAAATTTGGAAGACAACTATCTGGCTGACTGCTTGGAAGAGATTTGTATTTGTGCCCATTCTAAAGGGAGGTGACCCAACAGAATGCGGAAATCATCGGACAATCTCTTTGATGTCCCATGTGAGTAGAGTTTCACTAAAGGTAATAGAGAAACGGCTGCAAGCATACATTGACAGAGAACTTCCAGAGGTTCCAGCCGGATTCAGAAGAGGTGTGGAATGAGGGATATCATTGCTGATGCCCGATGGATCTTGGCTGAAAGTAGAGGATACCTGAAAGATGTTTACCTGTGCTTTATTGAGTATGCAAAAGCTTTCCGTTGTGTGGATCATGACAAGTTATGGACAGCATTGGGAAGAATGAGTATTCCAGAACACTTAATTGTGCTCATGAGGAATCTGTACCTGGACCAAGAGGCAGTCATCGGATGTCACATTTTTCCCTGGTTTCCTTCACCTCACTCTCGGGGAGTCTAAAGAATTAGTTCCACCACATCACCGCTTCTCAGTCACACACAAACAATAACCATCCACTTAGAATCTCTTTAATGCAAAGCAAAAATATGCTCCAGAGAGAGAAGTGGATCTGTCTCCGCGAGAGGAGAAGACGTTTTGGGGTCGGGGTGCACTGGCTTGTAAAGATATGGGGTCTCTTCCTTAAAAGTTGGGCTAATGCATATTAACTAGAAGGAGTGGTATGTTGAATATTTATGTTTTTTTAGTAGAAGGAATCAGGCTTCTTGGAAATGGGGTGCCTTCTGTAGTTACCAGCTTTAGGTATGATCTTCCTGTCAGGGTTTCAGGTTCTGATGTCCCTATCTCTGTCTCAAGGCTAGTCTTCTCAGTGTTACAATTCATGTTGGAGCAGAGATGTCCTCCCTGCTTTCAGGGGAATTCAGGGTAAGAGAGGCCCAGGGCCCCAGGGATCCTAACTTGTCCCTTGCACGAACAGAACAAGGGGATACTGAGTGGTTTAAAATCAGGCAATGTGTGCTCTATACTTGCTCAATTTTCATATTAAGAAAATAATCTGAGATTCTGGATTATATAAAGAAGAATTTAGCATCAAGATTGGAGGAAGATTCAAAGAATAGAAGTTTGGTGTCTGAATACGTTTGGTGCATACATACCACACAGCAACAGGCAGCAAGACATTCACATTAATGACCGCAACCCTTCAAGAAAGGTGGGCTGTCTGAACCCATCAAGCGTTCCTCTGGAGAAAGATGAATCTGTCTACTTGATTGAATCTGTAGCCTTGGAACCCTTAAAGTCTGTTAGGTTATCTGGAGTCCTGATGTGGCTCCGTGGGTTAATGCGCCAGACTGCAAAGCCATTTGAACTGCAAGGTTGGCCATTCAAGCTCACCAGCTGCTCCTGATAAATACTATACAGGGTCAGAACTGACTTAACAGCACTTCAAAACCTCGACAGGGTAGCTATGAGTGAGAATGGATTCGATAGCAGTGGATTTGTGAGGCAGGAAAGAATTGTGCTCCAGAAAGGCGGTGTCCCCAGATAGCAGAGTTAGGCATTTCATTACTAATGGAAAGGTTGGCAGTTCAAGCCTACCAGCTGTTCCTTGAGAGACAGATGAGGCAATCTCAGCCTTGGAGTCCTGGTGTGGCACTATAACATAAGCGCTGGACTGCCAACTGCAATGTGGGTGGTTCAAACCCACAGTGTAATCTTGTAATCTTTGTACTGGGTCATTATGAGTCAGAAAGAACCCCATGGCACTTAATAACAATGTCACCTCCTATAAGGTAGTTGTGATCTGTCCTGGTGTAGTGCTAAAGGATCAGCACTAGATTACTAACCACAAGGTAGGCAGTTCAAACCCAACAGTCACTCCCTGGAAATCCTATACAGTGTTGTTATGGTCACACTGGATTTGAGGGAACTTAACAAGAACTCTGTTCTATGAGTTGAAGCAACAGAAGAAACACTGCC
>NW_006408536.1:31826905-31828076 GCF_000296735.1 Chrysochloris asiatica
CATGTTCTGTTCGAACATCTGCCCATTGGTCCATGTACACAATTAAGTGTTTCGGAATACTCATATTTCACAATGTTGTACATAGCTTGTTATGATCCACACAGTCGAAAGCCTTTGCTTAGTCAATAAAACATACGTACGTAAACATCTTTCTGATAGTCTCTGCTTTCAGCCAAGATTCATCAGACATCAGCAATGATACCCTCATTCCATGGTCTCTTCTGAATCCGGCTTGAACTTCTGGAAATTCTCTGTCAACGTATGCTTGCAGCCGTTTCTGCGTTACCTTTAGTAAAACTTTACTTGCATGCCACTCCTTGGGAACCCTACATTGGGTCACTGTGAATCAGCATTTAACAACAAAAAGGAAGACCAGTTAAAACCATTGTTACTCAAATATATGAACCAACTACTAAAGTCAGTGATAATAAAATTGAATAATTCAACAAGGTCTTCATTCTGAAATTGATCAAGCATGTAATCAAAATGTGTTGAAAATACTGGTGATTGCAATGGGAAGTTTGGAAACAAAGAGGAAGGATCAATAATTAGGAAAACTGGCCTTAATGATAGAAAAGATACTGAAGACCACAGGATGGAATTTGTCATGACAAATGACTTGTGCATTGTAAGTATATTTTTTAAGCAACATGGACATCCCCAGATGGGATACAGAGAAATCAATTTGGTTACATTTGTGAGAATAGATGATAGAAAACTCAATATCTTCAGTCAAAATAAGGCCGGAGCAGACTGTGGAACAGACCATCAATTGTTCATATGCAAGTTCAGACTGAAAGTGAAGAAAATAAAAACAAGTCCACAAGAAACAAAATGTGACCTTGAACATTTCTCATCTGAAATTAGAGACCATCTCAAGAACGGATTTGATGCATTAGACACCAATGACTGAAGGTCACAAATGTTGTGGGATGACATCAAGAATATCATTCAAGAGGAGAGAAAAAGGTCACTAAAAAGAAAGAAAACATGAAAATGGACATCAGAAGAGACTCTGAAACTTGCTCTCCAATGTTGCTGTTGTTGTTAAATGTCATGGAGTTAGTTCCGACTCATAGCGACCCCACACAGGGTTTCCGAGGCTGTAAATTTTTATGGGAGCAGAAAGCCTCATCTTTCTCCTGTGGAATGGTTAGTAGTTTTGAACTGC
>NW_006408536.1:31831703-31833484 GCF_000296735.1 Chrysochloris asiatica
TCAATTTCAGATTGAAGAAGTTGGTAGAATTCTTCTATTTCATCCTCCCTGGCTTTAGTCATTGGTGCATAAATTTGAATAATTGTAGTACTAACTGGGCTTCCCTGTAGGCACATAGATAGTATCCTATCACAGACAACGTTGTACCTCATGACTGATCTGGGTATGTTCTTTTGATTATGAATGCAACACCATTCCTCTTCATATTTGTCATTCCTGGAATAGTAAACCATGTGGATGTCAGATTCAAAATAGTCAATATCAGTCCATTTCAGCTCACTAATGCCTAAGATATTAAAGTTTATGAGTTCCATTTCATTTTTGACAATTTGTAATTTTCCTAGATTCATACTTTGTACATCTATGTTCCAATTATTAATGGATGTTTACAACTCTCTCTCCTAATTTTGAGTTGTGCCCCATCAGCAAATGAATGTCCTGAGGGCTTTCCTCCCATGGGCTTTACTCCATTCGCATCATCACAGTCTACTCTGTTTTGAGGACACAGCTCTTTCCCAGTCACATTTGGAGTGCCTTCCAACCTGAGGGGCTCATTTTCCAGTACTCTGGGAGTGTTTCTCTGCTATTCGTAAGGTTCTCAGTGAATAGATATTCAGAAGTAGTTCGTAACTCTTTTTTCCTTGTCTGTCTTCATCTGGAAGCTCATCTGAAACCTGTCCACCATGGGTGACCCTGCTGGTCTTTAAAATACCGTTAGCATAGCTTCCAGAATCACAGCAACTCACAAGCCACAACAGTACGACAAACTGACAGACGAGTGGTGGATGTTTGAGTTAGGAGACGAAAAAAAATCAAATATTTATATGTTTGAGTTAGGGGAGAAGAAAATCGCATATTTACTTATTCCAAAAGACAGCAACGTTAGAGGAAGATGGAGCACGAATAGAATACACTGTTGAATGTTTGGGTAATGTTCTGATTTTAAATGTCTGTCTTTTTCTTTTGAATGTAGATGCATGCTCATTGTGTTGTTGTTGTTGTTAGGTTCCATACAATAAGTTCAGACTCATAGCAACTTTATGCAACACAGAATGAAAACAATGCCACATTCTCATTGAATGGGGAAAACCCCTCCAAAAAATAAAAATAGCCCACTGCCCATTGAGTCGATTCTGACCCATCAGGACCCTGTTTGTCATTGAAAAAAGTTTGGAATATCAAATTCAGAAATAATGATGTCATTGAAAAAAGTTTGGAATATCAAATTCAGAAATAATGATGTCATTGAAAAAAGTTTGGAATATCAAATTCAGAAACAATAAATGCTCCTTGTGGTCACTCTCCATTAGGTCCACTAAATCCTTTATTCATTTATTTTGTTGGGATTGTGTTTCCCTCCATCTATTTCTACCCTGTCTGTAATTGCTTGTTGAAACTAATAGATGTAGTCTCTTATAGAAATCGTCTCCAGTTAATCATGATTATTTCTCTGTCCTTTCGGTTTGGCATGGATATCAGTTTGCAGCTGAGTGGTTTCCAAAGCACCAGTATTCCATACTGTGTCAGAATAGAACAGTGCTCCATGGGATTTTCAGTGACTGATTTTTTCTAATGTAGGTATCCAGGCCTTTCTTCTGAGTTACCTCTGGTTGGAACGGAACCTACAACTTTTCAGTTAGCTATCAAGTGCATAAACTATTGGCACCACCATCCGAGAGTTTCAACTGAATGGGTTGATATGAAAATGATCTATCTATCTGTCTATCTATCTATCTGTCTATCTATCTATCTATCTATCTATCTATCTATCTATCTATCTA
>NW_006408536.1:31834209-31841974 GCF_000296735.1 Chrysochloris asiatica
CCAACCTTGAGGTCAAGTGCTTACCATACGGCGTCACACCAGGACTCTTGCTGTGCTTTTCCTTCCTATTCTGCGTAAGATGGCAACATTTTGTATGATGTGGTTGCATCCTTGGGTTTTTATCCTTCATTGTACATTACACAGTATTCTTGGTCTCTGAAAATGCCTTCTAAAGAGAGATTTCTCTCCTTATTCTACAAGCATAAAATTGGCCCATAGAAATAGCCTTCTTGTTAAACCTTTGTAGTATATGAGGCTTTAAGTAGCCCCACCCAGAACCTTCTGAGTTGGGACATTTACATTTGAAAAAACACACAAACCAACCCAGAAGTGCTGGAAGAACAGAAGATTCTTATTGAATGAAAGACCTGCAGAAAAATGCAGACTGTTTATATTTTTGAGTTTCAAACGAGCTGTTTTCTTTGGAGGCATCAAAGCAAGAAAGGTCAGCCCATCAGGGAAAACTCCTTTCTAGGACTGAAAGTTCAAGGGAAACTGAGGACACTTTAGTTTACTTGCTCAGGATCACTTGGGGTCTACTTGTGAGTGGAAGTGGAGGAAATGTAGCAATGAAGACATGGGCTGAATTTGGACATGATCCACTGACAGCAAATGACATTGAGATGAGAGAAAAAAGAGAAAGATTGGTTGGACTGAAGTTTAGGGAGTTGTGTGAACTCCTGAACTCATGAGCACTGACCTAGCCCCTGGGAACAAGGGCTGGAAGAGAAACGCCAATCTGTTCTGAAGTACCAGGAGATATGTGTGAACCACCAACAAGCTTGTGGCTGGTACCCATTTAACCTAGTTTGGATGGCTGGGCCTGAGCTGACCAGAATTTGACTACATGAAATTAAAGATGCTTGATACTGTGAGCATGTGTCAATGGCTACAATTGGACAAACTGGATATTTGCTTGTGGATACAATCGCTCAAAATTCCAACCATAATGGAAGATTCTTCAGATCGTGGAACATGCTTGTCTCCTCCGTGCATTGGGTTGTTATGTGCCATCTAGTTGGTTCTGACTCATAACGATCTTGTATAGGGTTTCTGAGGAGCAGCTGATAAGCTTGAACCACTGACCTTGTGGTTCAAACTGATCCTGTAATCCAGAGCATTAATCTGTAGCACCACAGGCAATTTAGATATTGACTGTCAAAAATGGGGTCTGGGTATAAAGACATGAAGTGGCTGGATTACATGTTTAGTTTCAGAATGAGGAGGGTAAGGTAGAATCCCACTGAATAGTTTCCCTCTTTTCCAGATGGGTCTGGTGACAGGGTGGAAGATCGTACTGACAGGATTTAATACCTCAATTCTGAGTAATTCTCAGCAGAATTGTGATAGTCACAACTGTAATTGTAACTGAGAATATGTGAAACTAAAAGCTGGGAGTAGTTCATCTTTCATTTCAGGAACAGAAGATCCCAGGACCATCAAGAAGGAAGAACATGATATCCTACCTAGAAAAGTGACAGCAGACATGGTGTCATGGAGAGACAGATCAGCTGCAGGCTCTAGGCCCAGGAACTGAGTAAGGCTGTGTGCCTGCAGGCAGGAAGTTGACTTGTATGTAGACTGTGCCTTTTGGTCATTTAAATGAATATATATTTTTGGTTTTGTATGTATATTTTAAGGAGCTCTGGTAGCGTAGTGGTTACGAATCGTGCTATGAACCACAAGGTCAGCAGTTCGAAACTACCAGCTGCTCTGCGGGAGAAAGATGAGGCTTTCTGCTCCAGTAAAGATTTACAGCCTCAGAAACCCTGTTCAGGGTCTCTATGGGTCGGAACTGACTTGACGGCACTTAATAACAACAACAACATGTATATTTTTGGTCTGTTCATTTCTGAAATATAAGCTGTAGATAGGAACCACAGAGAGGAAGTTGGATAACTGTTGTTGCAGGGAGGGGATTGCAATCATTGAGATGAAACACAATGTGTCTGTCATTTTTTTGAATGGAAATCTGATGATCTTGTCGGTAAACCTTCACACATTTTACAATAGAAAAATTAAAAAAAAAAAAAATCAAAATGGCAACAATTACGTAAGGACAAAGTTCAGAAGGGTTGGGAGGGAGGGAGGGTATCAAAGAAACAACACAGCCAAGGAGGAAGTGGTAGAAATTGTTACATGGAAGGGATTACAATCGTTGGAATGAAACAAAGTGTATGATTTGTTGAACATCAAATTCATGATCTGCTCTGTAAACCTAAAAATCTGCTCTGTAAACAATAAAATTTTTTCCCCAAACAACAAAAACCTATAGTTGAAAACCCTGTATTTTCCTACTTATTAAATGCTTTCTTGTTATTGTTGTTAGGTGCCCTTGAGTTGGTTCTAACTCATAGCGACCCTCTGCACAACAGAACAAAACACTGCCTGATCCTGCACCAATCTCACAATCGTTGCTACATTTGAGCCCATTACTGCCTCCACTGTGCCAATTCATCTTGTTGGGGGTCTTCCTCTTTTTCTCAGACCCTCCACTTTACCAAACAAGATGTCCATTTACCAAACTGGTCCCTTCTGACAGTATGCCTGAAGTACGAAAGACGAACTCTGGCCATACTGGCCTCCAAGGAGCACTCCGGCTGCACTTCTTCCAACACAGATCTGTTAGTTCTTTCGGCAGCCCATGGCACTTTCAATCTTCTCCTCCAACACCATAACTCAAAAGCATCAATTCCTCTATGGTCTTCCTTATTCACTGTCCAACTTTCACAAGCATATGAGTTAATTTCTCAGCATTCAGATATTGTCAACAAATAAATGGTTATTACGTAACAATCATTGTTTGGTTTTTACTCCTTATTCTGTATCCGGTGACACTTTTCCATAAGCTATGATTCTGCCCATTTGCTTCTATCCATTATTGTACATTGTATGGTCTTCTTACTCTCTGAAAATGCCTTCTAAAGAGCAATTTCTTGCCTTATTTTACAAGCATCAGTATAAAAATCCACGTGGAAAATATACGTTTGTCATCATGAAAGCTTCCACTCTCTTCTAACATGTTACCATTTGTCAAGAATTCCATTCTTATAGCGTTTGTTACAAACAGCATCTGTGTTTACACCGTGTTTAAACTGTACGTTTGGGGTCAACCTGAATCAATATTTCTTGAAGGAGTGATAGTTCCTTATATGTTATTTTTGATGCATTATACTGTATTTGGTTTGTCCTCCAAACCCTTGACTGTCTTCAGTTTTTGTTGTTGTTGTCATGGTTGGAAACACACACAGGAAATCATACACCCATCCAATCATTTGCACATAAAAGTTCGACTGATATCAAATTCACTGTTTAAATTGTGCAACCATCTTTTCCTTCCTCATCTGAGTTATTTTGTCCCCATGAACACAGCACCTTACAATTGCCCTGGATGCTGTTATGATTTTATTGACTTTGTCTGTGGCATTTATAGGTGGTCCATTGGTTCACTGGTTAAGTTAAAGGTCAGGAATTGGGACCAGGTATTGTACTGAAGAAAGATGAGGTCATCTGCACCCAGGAAGAGTCACAGCCTGGGACACACTCTGTTCTGTTCAGCAGGGTTACTGTGACTTGAACTTGACTTCATGGCAGGAAGTGAATGGTGTGCCCTTAGTACCTTATCTAAAGTGGGGTGACCAGACTGAGACAAAACTCACAAAATTATCCTCACCAGAGAACTGATGTGGTCTTGTTTAAGGGACTACTATGTTTGCATTTTTTCCCCTTCATGAATTACTGAGCAGTCCTGGAAATATCCTCTGCGTCTCGAGAGATTCCACTGCAAATGTATAAACTTCTCTCATGATAATTCCAAACAATTTGGGCTCAGCGTTCATTTTGTGATATTCCCAAGGGCACAGAAAGTCTCTCTCATACACACACACACACACACACACACACACACAGACCAAAATAGACTTAATAAAAAAATCTCTAGAAAAATAAAATTCAGAGCCCGAATATGTGTGATTTCATTTCCCCCATATAATTCCTGTTACATAAATAATATCCGTAATCGGGCATTCACCGTCTTTCTACAAATGACATGTCTGAAGATGTTAGCTTGACCATGGATTTTATTTCTACATTTAACCTTCCTGATAGAAGGGTAATTGTGAAGTAGGTTAGAGATTCAAGCATTGCACATAGCTTCTGTTGCTGATGAAGAGGGAGGATAAGTTGGAATAAATATTGAGCTACCTTTAGAGGTTCTGTAAGGAGATATGCATTGAGATTCAAACATTGCATATGGCTTCTATTTCTGATGAAGAGGGAGGATAAATTAGAATCCATATTTAGTTTTGTTTAGAGTAAGGAACACTAGTGGCACAACGGATAAACATTCGGCTGTTTTACTAAGAAGTTGGTGCTTTGATCCCATCAGCCGTTCTCAGGCAGAAAGTCCTGGCTATCTGATCGCCTAAGATGACAGCCTAGAAAACCTTATGAGGCAGTTCTGGAGTTTGTACAAGTCAAAATACATTTGATGGCGCCACACCTAATGCTTTGTAGGTTGGGTGTGTGAATGTCAGAGAGAAAGAGAAATAAAGTACATGAAACAAATACCAGGACTTGAGAGCCTACACGAACACTTCTTGATTGTGTTTAATGATGGTTGTTGCTAGTTGTGGGGGAGTCAGCTCTGACGCGTGGTTCACCCATATGCTACCATCATTGATCTGTTTGTGCCCATTGTATGTATGTTTAGTGGTTTTCAATCTAGGGGGCTCATCTTCCAGCTCCCTACCAGTGTTCTGTGGTGATCCATAAGGTTTTCCTTGGCTCAGTTTCAGAAGTAGATAGCCAGGCCATTCTTCCTAGTCTCTATTAGTCTGGAAACTGCTGAAACCTGTTCACTATTGGTGGACATGCTGGTATTTGAAATACTCATGCCATAGCTTCCAACACTCTATCAGACAATGTTCGTTGTGATCCATAAGGTTTTAGTTGGCAGGTTTTTGGAAGTAAATTTCCAGACTATTCTCTTAGTCTTTTTTTGTCTGAAAGCTCAGCTAAACCCTGTCCACCATGGGTGTCTCTGATGGTATTTGAAATAGCCGGTGGCATAGCTTTCAACATCACAGAAAAACACAAAGCCACCTTAGTAGACTACACTGACAGACGGGGTGGTCATTTCATGACTATTCCAATGAAGCATGGTTTACCATTTACTATGTTGTTGTTAAGTGCCGTTGAGTCGATTCCGACCCATAGTGACCCTGTATGGGGTTTCCAAGGAGCAGCTGGTGAGCTTGAACCCACCTACCTTACAGTTTAAACGACTTGGCAGTCTGACGCATTAGCCCACAGCTCCACACCAGGACTCCTTTTCTAAAATACTTTAGACATCCTTTCTAAACAACCTTGGACCTGGTTTGGTTAGACTTCCCCTGGCTCCCAGGGAATGGCAAAGTTTGGTATTATCTCATTTATAGTCCATTGTGATACAGCAGCATTCTTCAGGTTCTGAAAACAAAGCAAAACAAAACAAAACAATGGATCCCTGATATTTGTGGAGACCGTAGGTAGCTCTGGACTAGGTGATTTTACCTCACCAAGAAGCACCTCAGAAGAAAGTCCTGGAGATCGGATTCTGAAGTTTCACAGTCTTAAAAGCCCTCTGGAACACATTTCTGCACACTTGGGGATGACATTAGTTGGAATCCACTGGATGACAAGTAGCAATAACAACACATTATTTGCGACATGCAGCCATGCTCCACCCTGTCTTTAGCTATTGAAATTCTCAGGTTCTCCCAAAGCCACCTTGGATCACCCACCTTTTACTGAAAGTCTTTCCCATGACTCTGATCTTCTGAAACTCCCCCAGCCCTCTCCTATACCTTTCCCTTAATGACCCTGCAACACAATGTAGCAACCTCTGTGCATACTCTGTTGTTAGCTGTTACTGTAATTCTAAATTGTGAGTTTCCATAGGTGCTCAGCCTGTTGAAATCTACAACATGCTGGCCACCAGGCATTTACACACACCTTGTGAAACATATTTGGGACTTTGTTTTCTTTCTTTTATTTTTTTTTTAAGTTTTTATTGTGAATTGAGTGATAGTTTACATGGGAGAACAACAGCTTTACACTCATCCTATCACATTTCGTTTCATTGCAATGACTACAATCCCCTCCATTCACCATCATTCAATAGCATTTGCTTCCATTCCATCTGTTTTTATTTTATTTTATTTTTATTTTAGATGTACATTGAAGCACTCAGGAATCTACAACCATTCAAACAACCAAAGGGTACACCCTGCAAGCCTGCCCCCCGGCCCTCAGCACACAGCCCCTCTCTCTCCCTGAGTCCAGAGTCCCCAGCTGCTCCATCTCTCCAAGCCATCATCTCTGCCTTCATTTCCAGCATCACTGCTTCTCTGGATAGGAGTCCTGTACTTCGCTCTTCTCTCTTGATGGTCCCATGGTCCTCTGTTCCTGGGCTGCAAGATCAAAACCACTCCCCTCCTTTTGTTACAAAACGTCTACCTTTATTTATTTTTTTTTTTAATATATGGTTTTTATTGTTTGTTTGTTTCTCCTGGAAATATACACAGCAGTGTGACACATTCTACAAGTACAATTCAGGGACGCAGACTCCATTCTTCAAGCTGTACAACCATTCGCAGCCTCAGTTCCCAAGTTGATCCTTTCCCAGTGAACATGAGCTCACAGACCTTCAAGATTTCTATTCATTGCCTCTTAAGGTTCCTGTTCTGGTGTGCCACTTTACGATAAGCACTGGATTTCGAACCACAAGGCCAACAGTTCAAACCCACCAGCTGCTCCTCGGAAACCCCGTGCAGGGTCACTGTGATTTGGAACCAACTCCACAGCACTTAACAAGAGCAGCTTTCCTATATAAATTTTTGACTTGCGGTTCTCCGTCGGATCCTGTATAGGGAGCTATAGAAAGCGCAGCAAAATGCTCAAGGCACAGATTATTACGAATTCAGCTAAACAATTGTTCCATGTACAGAACATATCTAGGTCTATTTTTGATTCAGGGTTTAAAGATTATCTTGGTAGGGAATGTGGGTTTGGGGGGGTCCATCCAGTCCCACTGATTTCAAAAAGTCTGGACTCTGTGAGGTGTTTCTTTCTCTGTCTGTCAATGGTCATTTCTGCTCATGAGTGGCCTGAAGAAACCTTGTGCCTTTTGCCCATGATTCTCAGCGAGTTGTAATCATCCTGCAGCTTGTGATCTGATGTCATAAGTATCCTATATGCCTTCAGTCCTAATCTCTACCATGGGAATAAAGCAAATTAGAGGCCATTGTATTCATGAGGAATGATGGAATCCACAGGACTAAATTGCATCCTGAGCCGATCTCTTTGGGGATATAAAAGAGATTAAATAAGAACTCTGAGAGGATGTGGACCTCCTACCATCAAGCAAGAAGAACTGGGAGTACAGCATGTTCCTTGTGTTAGGGACAGAATGGGGACCTAATAGCTGGACTAACCACACCCCAACACCGGGCACTTGAGTCAACAGTTCCAGGAAACTCAACTCAGCAAGCCTTCTGATAAAATACGGCAGTGTTGTTGTTGTTGTTAGGTGCCATTGAGTCGGTACTGACCCATAGCAACCTTATGCACAGCAGAACTAAACAATGTCCGATCCTGGGCCAACCTCAGTACCACTGCCACACTTGAGGCCATCAATGATGCCACCTGGCCGATCCATCTCATTGGGGCTCTTCCTCTTTTTCTCTGACCCTCCATCTTACCCAGCATGACATCCTTCTCCAGC
>NW_006408536.1:31842821-31852362 GCF_000296735.1 Chrysochloris asiatica
CACGCTATCAGAGCTCCTTGAGAAGTGTACTAGTCACAGCTTAATAAACCTTGCTTGTTACTTGCTGCTTTTGGTCTATGTGTACTGTTTGTACCAACCTCAAGTAGGTTTTGCTTCTTCTTGTTGTTGATAGGTGACATTGAATTGGTACAGACTCAGAAGGAAACACTGCCCGGTCTTGGGCCAACCTCACAATCATTGCCATGCTTGAACCCGTTGATGCTGCCACTTTGCCAATCCATCTTGTTGGAGGTTTTGCTAGACCTGCAGAAGTCAAGTTACTGAACCCTAACACTTTCGAGCTTGTGCTGATCATCTCCTAGACTCAGAGGAAGACTGATGCCAAGATATATGGAATTCTGCCAGGAAGGACAGGCTGTTGAAAGACACTGAAAGGAGACAAGGACTTTCCAATAGAGCAACCCTGGAGGCTTTCCGCTGGAGTTTGTGCCCTGAGTTCGGATTTCCATCCTCCTCAGCTGTGAGATCATACACGGATGTTTGTGAGAACCATCCCCTCGTGGTATTTCTACAATAGCAACAGTGGAGAATTTACACAATGGCCAAGGAGATCCCTTAAATTCCAGACTTAAAACCAAGTCTGCCAGATAGGCAGAAAAGTTTCCTTCTCAAGTTTTCACTCTTCGAGTTGGTCTTTAAACCCCAAAACCGAGCCAAACCTTCCACGATGGAGTCATTTTTGACTCATAGTGATTCCGTAGGACAGAGGAAAACTGCACCCACAGGATGTCCGAGGCCTTAAATCTTTACAGGAGCAGACAGTCTCGTCTTTCCCTACAGAGAGGAGTGGTTGGTAGTTTCGAATTGCTGACCCTGAGGTTAGCAGGCTGCCTTGTAACCACTACGTTACCGGAGCTCCTTACGGAAGTACAGTGCCTCATTTTTCTGTCATGGAATGGCTGGTGGTTGATTTGTACCATGGACCTTTCAGTTCAAGTGCTTAACCACTGTACCACCAGAGCTCCACAAATTGGTTGGTGGTGACTAAAATGAAGCAGGAAAGTGGATTTTGCAAAAAGGTTTTCAGAAGTGTTCAAGAAACGGAACTCTCCACCCTGTATTCCCCATCTCCAGGCTTGAAAGAATGCAAAGGGTTTTTCTCTTGAACAGTGTTGATCCCAACTTGGTTGTTGTGGTTGCTAAGTGCTCTGGAGTCGCTTCCAACTCATAGCCCCCCTGCGTAGGGTTGACAAACAGCAGTTGATGGGATAGAACCTTGTGGTTAGCAGTCTAGTGTTTATCCCACAGCGCCATGCTGGGACTTCCAGTTGTTAAGTGCCATCGGTTCCGTTCTGATTCATGGTTGTTGTTGTTGGTGGTGTGCCACCAAGTCGGTTCTGACTCAGAGATTCTAGATCTGGTTTCTGAGACTATAAATCTTTCTGGAAACAGAAAGTCTCATCTGTCTCCCTTGGAACAACCGATAGATTCCAAGTGCTAACCTAGTAGCTAGTAGCCCAATATAGAACCCATTATGCTACCGGAGACCTGTACAGGGTTTCTGAGAACAACTGGTGGCTTTACACCACCAACCTTGCGGTTACTAGTCCAAGATTCATCCTACAGCTTCAAACCAGTGCTCAGAACTCCCGCTAGCTTCAGGGAAATGAGCTTAACGAGTTTAGATCTTGTTTCTGGTATTTGATCAAGCTTCTGGACTTTACAAGGACAAGGCAGTCTTCCAATTTGGGCTGTGAGCAGCCAATATTCTTCACAGGATGTTGTGTGCAAGATCTTCGATCCCCCCCACTCCTCCCCCACCCCCGCCTGGTATTTACACATCCCAGACATCTTTATCACAATGTGTAAACGATAGCTGGCTGTTTAATCTCGTGTGATATTTAAAGCCGTTGAACTTTGGCTTCAATGTGCTGAATTCATAAAATAAAAAAAATAAAAAAAAGGAAATAATATATTTGCAAAAGAATTCTGAATTCATTCATGGAGAAAGAAAGCACAGCTTTATTTGGTTTTGTTAGAAGACGATTATGTTCACATAAACACTGAGAGGCACATGATCAGCTGGCAAACAGGGTGGTGCATAAATATTGTCTTCCTAAGGACCAATGCGCTCTGGTAGCATACTGGTTACCAATTGGGCTGCAAACCTTAAGGTCAGCAGTTCAACACTACCAGCCACTCTGTGGGAAAAAGATGAGGCTTTCTGCTCCCGTAAAGATTTACAGCCTTGGAAACCCTGTACAGGGTCACTATGAGTCGGGACAAACTCCACGGCACTTAACAACAACAACAAAAGACCAAGAGGCAGTTGTTCGAACAGAACATGGGAACACTGAATGGTTTAAAATTAAGAAAGGTGTGCCACAGGGTTATATTCTTTCACCATACTTATTCAACCTGTATGCTGAGCAAATAATCCAAGAATCTGGGCTGTGTGAAGAAAAACGCGGCATCAGCATTGGAGGAAGACTCATCAACAATCTGTGACATGCAGATGATACAACGTTGCTTGTTGAAAGTGAAGAGGACTTAAAATATTTACTGATGAAGATCAAAGATCACAGCCTTCAGTATGGATTGCATCTCAATGTCAAGAAAATGAAAATCCTCACCACTGGACCAATAAAGAACATTCTTATCAACAGAGAAAAAATTGAAGTTGCCAAGGACTTCATTCTTCTTGGATCAACTATCAACACTCATGGAAGCAACAGTCAAGAAATCAAATGACGTATTGCATTAGGCAAATCTCCTGCACAAGACCTTTTTAAAACGTTGAAGAGCAAAGATGTCAGTTTGAGGACTAAGGTGTGCCTGACCTAACCCATGGTATTTTCAATAACCTTATCTGCATGTGAAAGCTGAACAATGAATAAGGAAGACTGTAGAAGAATTGATGCATTTGAGTTATGGTGTTTGAAGAGAATATTGAAAGTGCCATGGGCTGCCCAAAGAACCAACAAATCTGTGTTGGAAGAAGTGCAGCCACAGTGCTCCTTGGAGGCTAGGATGGCCAAACTTCGTCTCTCATACTTCAGACATGTTGTCAGGAGAGGGTATCATGTTTGGTAAGGTGGGGGTCAGAGAAAAAGAGGAAGACCCCCCAGCAAGATGGATTGGCCAAGTGGCAGCATCAATGGGCTCAAGAGTGGCAACAATTGTGAGGTTGGTCCAGGATCGGGCAGTGTTTCATTTTGTCGTGCACAAGGTTGCTATGAGTCAGTACCGACTCGATGGCACCTAACAACAACAACAACAACAAGAAGGTTTGTGAGTCTGGTCCAAAAAAGAACACTGGCAAAACAAAAAGATAAAGCAAAGAAAAAAAAAAGGAAAAAAAAACAGCGTAATAACTCTTCTTTGGAATCACTGGGGACTTGTTTCTCTCCATTTTAAATGTTTTGATATTTATCTTCATACCTCAGATGGAAAACATCACGCAGTTTAAGTAGAGTGTGTATAATTGGCAAGTAGCCAAGTCAGATGAAGATGTCTTTGCATTTTTGCACACACAACGCATTAACAGGCTAAAGGGTCTGAATAGGTCTTTGAGCATTTGGGTGGCATGAACTAGAGTTTGTTTTATCGTGCTTTTCAACCATCACCATTACCCACATCCAAAAATTTCCACCACCTTTAACAGAAGCTTAGGTCAGAGGTTCAAACTCAACAGCAGCTTTTTGGAAACCCTATATGGGATCGCTGTGAGTTGGAACTGACTCGATGGCACTTACCAACAAGAACAGTGAACTGCACACGAAAAGCATGTTAGCATGACAAACGTTTTGTTACACACAGATTTACCACAATTCAAACAACAACAATGAAAACATCAAAGTAATGTTGTTGGAAAAACAGAAGGTAAGGGGGTAACAGAAAGAAAGCAAACATCCTCACAACTGGACCAGTAAGCAGCATCAGATAAATGGAGGCATCATTGAAGCCGACAATGATGTCATCTTAATTGGCTCCACAAACCATGCTCAGGGAAACAGTAGTCAAGAAACCAAAGGATGTATTGCACTGGGAAAATCGGCTTCTTAAGACCTCTTTAGAGTGTTTAAGAGCAAAGACGTCATTTTGATGAAATAGGGACCAAGGTTTCTGTCAGACATTTCTTCTTTGTTATGTTGGGGTCACTATAATCAGAATCCAACATCAGCTCCCAACAACATTTGGATGACTGTTCAGTTTCCAAAGAGTTGGGAGTTTAGGTAGCTTAATGGTATACCAATTTCCAATTACATTCCATTGTCACCAACAAGCATGTATCTTTGAAATAATTTTAAATGTATTTAAACCAGTAGTGAGGTTGGCCCAGGATCGGGCATTGTTTCGTTCTGCTATGCATAAGGTCGCTATGGGTCAGTACCGACTCGATGGCACCTAACAACAACAACAACATACTATTTATTCAAGGCACTCTGGTAGCGTGGTGGTTACGAGTCAGTATGCGAACCTCAAGGTCAGCGCTTTGAAACTACCAGCAGTTCTGCTGGAGAAAGATGAAAGATTTAGTCTCAGGAACCCTATGCAGGGTAGGTATGAGTCAGAACTGACTCCATGGCATACCACCACCACCACCACCACACTATGTACTGGGAGTTCTGGTGTGACACTATAGGATAAGCACTGGACTGCTAGCATCGGGCTCAGTGGTTCAAACCCACTAGCTGTTCCTTGAGAATGAGTCAGAACCAACCCAGTGGCAATGAACAATACTGTCATCTCAACTGGACCAACAAATAGCATCATGGTAAACTAATGATTGACGTTGTCAAACTCGTCAGTTTGCATGGTCAACACTCATGGAAGCAGTAGTCAAGAAATCGAACGACGTATTGCATTAGGCAAATTTACGGCACAAGACCTCTTTAAAGAGTTCAAGAACAAAGACGTCAGTTTGAGGACCAAGGTGTGCTGATGCAACCAATGATATTTTCAACAACCTCCTATGTGTGTGCAAGTTGGATAATGAATAAGGAAGGCCATTGAAGAAATGATGCACTTGAGTTATAGTGTTGCAGAAGACTATTAAAGGTACTAAAAACTTTAAAGACTATTAAAGGTATCAAAGACTTCTAGAAGAGCAAACCTGTGTTGGACAAAGTACACAGCCAGAATGCTCCTGAGAAGCCAGCATGGTGAAACTTGGTCTCTGGTGATTTGGACATGTAATCAGGAAATATCAATAACTAGAAAAGGACATGATGTTTGGTCAAGCAGAAAGTCCCTCCAAGAGTCCCATTGACAGAATAGCTCCAGCAATGGACTGAACCTCAGCAGAGATCGGAAATATGGGGCAGAAACTGTCAAAGAGTCTTTCAATTGTAAGTACCGAGAGTCACCTCGAGTTGGAACTGACTCAACAGCCAACAAGAAGAGCAGATCTTATCTGTGTTCTTGCAAAGATTTGCTGTTGTTACACAGGATTTGACACAGGTTAGAATCCCCAGTACAGAAAGGAAGTCTCTCAGAAAAATGATCTTAAAAATTCTCAACACAAAGCATGGAGATTAAGTACATTCCCAGGGCTCACAAAGTCTTATTTTAACTAGGGTTGGAAGAAGAGCTCTTTGTGTCTTCCTCTGAACAATTTGAATGAAGTTTGATCCATTACCTTCATAGTTTGGTTGATATTTCTCAGGTGAATCACCACAACTTGGTTCCATCCTGTTGGCCAATCTGGCTAGTAGGTACATTGTCAAGTGGAGGCATGGTTTGGTTCTCATACAGGGGTGTTTCCAGAAGTGGCGTGGGTCTACTCAGCTACTCACTGTTATGTATGGACTCCCTGGTACCCATCTGGAGTTGTCTTGTCATTAAATAAAATCAGCAACACTGCCAATACCCAGTTGTTGTTATTAGGTGCCAACGAGTCAGTTCCCACTCATGGTGATCCCATGTGTTGAAAAGTAGAACTGTGGTCTAGAGGGTTTACTCGGCCGCCATCTTAATGGAAACAGATCACCAGATCTTTCTTCTGTGTGCCACCGAATGACTTCAAACCTTTACTGTTTAGGCTAGAAGTCTTGTGCAAATAATTTGTGCACCTGTTGTCGTTATGGGGCCTCCCTCAAGCCAGTTGTGACTCGTTGTATCTGTGCATGTAATAGAACCAAACACTGTCTGGGGCTATGCCATCTTTGCAATTGTTACTGTTAAAGCCCTTTATTGAATGACCACTGTCTCAATCTATCTCTGTGCTGAGTTGTTGTTTTTGTTGTTGTTAGGTGCCATCGAGTCGGCACCAACTCACAGCAGAATGAACCAATGTCCAATCCTGGGTCAACCTCACTACTGTTGCCACACTTGAGTCCATTGATGCCGCCAATCCATCTAGTTGGGGGTCTTCCTCTTTTTTCTGACCCTCCACCTTACCAAACATAATATCCTTCTCCAGCGAGTGTTCCCTCCTGACAATATGTCTAAAGTATGAAAGATGAAGTTTGGCCATCCTGGCCTCCAAGGAGCACTCTGGCTGTACTTCTTCCAACACAGATCTGTTGGTTCTTTCGGCAGCCCATGGCACTTTCAATATTCTCCTCCAACACCATAACTCAAATTCATCAATTATTCTACAGTCTTCTTTATTCACTGTCCAGCGTTCGCATGCATATGAGGTTATTGAAAATACCATGGCTTGGGTCAGGCGCACCTTAGTCCTGAAGGTGACATCTTTGCTCTTCAACACTTTAAAAAGTTCCTGGACAGCAGATTTGCCTAACGCAATACGTTGTCTGATCTCTTGACTGCTGCTTCCATGAGTGTTGATCCAAGAAGAATGAAGTCCTTGACAACTTCAACCTTTTTTTTTTTTTTTTTTAGATCCTTCTAATACCTACTGATAATGAAAGAAATATCCCCAAGCCACATCCAATAGGACCTAGATTTTGGAACTGTAAAGTTGGCATTCCAAGCCTACCGGCCACTCTGAGGGAGAAAGATGGTGTTGCAGCCTACTTCCATAAATATTTACAGCCTTGGAAACTCAATGTGGTCATTCTACACTGTTCCCTAAGGTTGCTATGAATCTGAGTAAACCCTATGAAAGTGGGTTTGCTTTTCAGGTTTATATATTTATAGAATAAGGAGCTCTGGTAGCGTAGTGGTTACCAATCAGGCTGTGAACCACAAGGTCAGCACTTTGAAACTACCAGCTGTTCTGTGAGAGAAAGATAAGACTTTCTACTCCTGTAAAGATTTACAGCCTCAGAAACCCTGTACAGGGTCACTATGAATCGGTACTGACTCCTTGGCACATAACAACAACAACAACATATTTATAGAATAATGATGAGGGGCCTTCAGAAAGTTTGTGGATACATTCCCTTTCTTTTAAATCCTATTTTTCCATGAACTTTTTGAAGCTTTCTCAGATTTAAATTGTTTGCATTTAGGTTAGAAGTTTAGCTCTAAACCATAAACATTAGCTGGTGTGGATTAATGTGCCAGACTGCAAAGCCATTTGAACTGCAAGGCCGGCAGTTCAAGCTCACCAGCTGCATCTTAGAAACCTTATACAGGATCGCTATGGGTTGGAATTGACTCAATGGCACTTAACAACAACAACAAAGGAATTCTGGTGTGGCGCTTTGGATTAATATACTGGACCACAAAATCATTTGAACAGCAAAATCAGTGGTTCAAGATTACAAAGTGCTCATTGGAAATGCTATACAGGTTAGCTATAAGTTGGAAACTGACTAAAAGGCAGAAAACAACAACAATGACATTTATAGTAGCACATCTATAAGACTCTAAGGAGACCTGGTGGAATTGTGGGATAAGCATTGGTTTACTAACTGCAAGATCCACAGTTCAAATCCCCCGAGAAAGGTGAGGCTGTGAGCTTACATACACATTTATAGTCTTGGAAACCTTGGACAGCATTGCCAAACCAGAATTGACTTCAGTGGCAGTACTGGCTTTGCTTTTGATTTGCTCAACCTAAGGTTGGTGGTTTTACACCATAACATACGCATTAACCACCCCCCACAAATTCTAACCCTTGCTCTGAATGACCCACCTTCTGATTAAATGGCAGAGAATAATTGGGTCTGGTATCATTTTCATACCAGCTGTTCTGCCATTGCTTCAAACAAGAACGCACAATCAATTGTTAACATTTGCAAACAATGTAACAGCTTGCTTATGGCCTGGAAGCATTCAAATGTTATATTAGATCATTTTAGCAAACGATGAGTAAAGTACTAGACTGCTATCATGTGCTTATAGCTCTCTGCGGACGTAAATTGGAAACCAGAGCTAGAGGTTACCCATGAACAATTAATAATATTTTAGGTGACAGCAATCCTCTAGAAAAAAATAAATAAATAAAAGCTTCTATTAAGAAAATAGACAATGAGACTCTCTTGAGGGGCGTTTACAATGAATCACATGACATCATTCTTGTGTATATCATGAAACTGTTATATTTCCCTCATGCTGGAAGTCGTCAGAAGCATATTTACTTAGCTCAAACCATTCTTCTTGTAATATGTGTTTTTTGTATACAGATACCACCTGCCAACAAGCTGGTTCCTACTTATGTGTCAGAGTAGAACTCTGCTCCGTCAGGGTCTCAGTAGCTGATTGGTTTTCAAAACCATATTGCCAGATCTTTCTTCTTAGGAACCATTGTCACCAGTGTTTTCATTAGTAGCGGACTGCTTAATTGTGAGTGGTCGCTGAATTGTGCCTCACAAGGCCACTTGCTTTTCTATACCAATATACCATTTCTCAAGGGCAAATAGATTTGTGGATTTTTGTTGTTGTGAAGTGCCGTCTAGTTGGTTCTGACCCATACCGACCCTGTATAGGGTTTCTGAGGAGTACCTGGTAAGCTTGAACCACCGACCTTGTAGTTCAAACGGCTTTGAAGTCTGGAGCATGAACCCACAGTGCCACACCAAGACTCCATTCTTAAAGCCTCTAAAATCACCTGATTTTTTATTTCTAGATTACTGTTGTTGTTAGGGGTCCTCGAGTCAGCTCTGACTCAGCGATCCTATGCACCACAGAATGAAGCATGGCCTGGTTCTTCGCTACCCTCACAATGGTTACATTTCAGCCCATGGATGCTGTCACTGTGCCAACCCATCTCATTGGGGGGGTCTTCCTCTTTTTCACTGACCCTCCGCTTTACCAGGCATTATGTCCTTCTCCAGAGACTGCACCCTCCTCATTATTTCCAAAGTATCAAGAGGTGATCTTGCCATCTGTGCTTCTAAGGAACATTCTGGATGTACTTCTTCCAACAGAGGTCCAAGGTACTTTCAACATTCTCCTCCAATACCATAACTCAAGTGCATCCTTTGCTTTCTGGTCTTCCTTAGTCATTATTCAGTTTTCTCATGCATATGAGGTGATAGAAAAATACCATGGCTTGAGTCAGCGTACCTTAGTCCTCAACACAACATCTTGGTAACACTTGAAGTCTTCGGCAGTAGATTTGTCCAACGCAACAAGTCATTTGATTTCTTGAGTGCTGCTTCCGTGAACATCCATCCAATTATTTGTACTATAAGAAATGATAACAACAACAAAACAAATCTTT
>NW_006408536.1:31852532-31858183 GCF_000296735.1 Chrysochloris asiatica
TGGTTAGTAGCTGAATATTTTGACTACTGAGCCCTTACAGGTTCCACTTGTACTATTTTGTGGTTGTGTACCACTGAGTAGGTTCCGACTCATTTGTTGTTGTTGTTAAGTGTTGTTAAGAGGTGGAATAAACTAGACAGACAGACAGAAAACAAGATGAGTAGAAAGACCCACCGATTTCTAGATTTTTTTTCCCCCCCTGGGGGACGCTGCTCATTCTTCCCATAGCTCATCCAGAGGGTTCATGGCTGTCACCTGGCTCTCATTCTGGGTGACACAAAACTCCTGGACCCATCGGATTCAAGCAACCTCTTCCTAAGAGGTTTTCGAGACTTTGATAGCTGAGAGGCAGCTGAAGTGCTCTGGAAACTTAGCTCCTCACTTGAGGGAGAAAGCCGCCATTTGGGGAGAGTGGATGGATTGTTTCAGTGTCGGGAAGTCGGGTGAGGGTTTACGTGTACGGTGTGATCATGCGCATGGGGGAACCCCTCTGGACAGCGTGAGGAAATGCAGGTTTGGGTTATTTGGACTGGTTGGAGTGATATTCCTCAGGTGCTATTTCGTTGTGTGCCTGGCTCACGAAGGAAACTCTTGCTAGCACTGTGAGTTAAGGGTTGGGCTGATAACAACAAGACAGGTGGTTCAAACCCACCAGCTACTCCAGGAGGGAAAAAAATATGAAGTTCTGCTTCCATAAACATTTACAGTCTTGGGAATCCTCTGGGGGCAGTCCAAGTCTTCCCTATCAAGGCCCTATTGGGTTGCAATGAGTCAGAACAGACTTGAGGGTCGTGGGCTTGCTCTTTTGGGGTTCTAAGCTCACTGGTGGTTTAGAAATGGTTGTGGCTAGGAATCTCTACCTTCCAGACTGAAATTCAATCTAATTGAGTACCATTAACAGAGCGAAAAAGTGAGCTTTGGTAGCATAGTGGATTGCAAGCTGGGCTGCTAACCCCAAGGACAGCAATTCGAATCTACCACTTTCTCCATGGGAGAATGATGAGGTTTTCTGCACCTGTAAACATTTACAGCCTCAGAAACCCTTCACTGGGTCACCGTGAGTCGGAACCGACTCGGTGGCACACAACCACCAACAGAGTAGAGGACTTGAAGTTAACGGTGAGGGACACGGTGGTGTTGTTGTTAGGTTCTGACTCACAGGTACCCAAACTACAGCAGAACGAAACACTGCCCGGTCCTGCACCAACCTCACATCGTTGTTATGTTTGAGCCCATTGCTGCTACCACTGTGCCAATCCATCTCGTTGAAGGTCTTTCTCTTTGTCACTGACTGTCCACTTTGCCAAGCATGCTGTCCTTTAGTGACTGGTCCTCCTGGCAATATGTCCAAAGTATAATAGATAAGATCTGGCCATCCTGGCTTCCAAGGAGCATTCTGACTGTATTTCTTCCAACACAGATTTGTTTGTTCTTCTGGCAGTCCATGGTACTTTCAATATTCTCCTCCAAATCTATAAAGTTAAATGCATGGATTCTTCTAGGGTCTTTCTTAGTCACTGTCCAACTTTCACATCCATAGGAGGTTATTAAAAATACCATGGCAAGAGTCAGGTGCACCTTAGTCCTCATACTTACATCTTAGCTCTTGAACAGTTAAAGACAGGTCTCAGCAGCAGATTTGCCTAATGCAATCCGTCATTTGATTTCCTGACTGCTGCTTCCATGGGCGTTCGTTGTGGATCCAAGTAGAATGAAATCTCTGAGAGTGTCAATATCTTTGCTGTTCATGGTGAATGCATACAACATAAGTTTTCATTTATATTAAGTAGATAGGACGAAGTAGGATTCTTCATTTCAATTTACATAAAATGAGCGTATTAAATGAAAGTTTGCTGAGTTGGAAAAAACATCAGTAATGTCCAATGGATTAGCAGGGGCAACTTACAATCTTTAATGATCTAAGTCTCTTCCTCCCACTTTCTCCCACCCTCTAAATGACAAATTTGTGTGAACCAAGATGATAATAATAATAAAAATGGGAATTGAAATTCACTGGAATTGTCTGACTTACAGCATCCGTTTTTACCCGAGAGTGTAGTTTGAAATTTCCAGACATCTTTTCTGCTTTCATGTCAAAGGGTGCGTCTAATGAAAGTGCAGGGTAGCTGCTGGGTAATGACTAGAATTTACACAGGGTCCCTCTCAGGTTGTTCATGTTCTTTCTCCAAGAGTTCACTAATTAGATGCTAAGCTGTAATTTTATGTTTGGATGGATGTTGAAAGTATACCCTGTCTATGTAATTAATAACACACACTGTCTTTCCCATCAGTTTCATGAATAGGCAGACACAGTGTGGTGTTCTATTTTCATATTACTGTAACAGATCTTTTGATCACCTAAGAAAAAGAATTCCTCTTTCCTTGCCGCCATGCTCTTCCTTAAACTCCTGTGAAAATTAGGTGTGGATGAAAAGAAGGAAGAAAAAGTCAGAAAACTGGTGTTTTTTAAAATCTGCTTTTAAAGCACATTCACCAAATTTTCAGTTGGGGCAAGAGGATGGAAGCCCCCTCTTTTATGAAAGACATCGATCACACTGGCTCTTGTGTCTTTTGCTGACATGTTGCTCATGAAGGTCTGATCATCTGTGTTGTTATTGTTAGGTACCACCAGTTGGTTCTGAGTCATAACCACCCTACCCGTAACAGAACAAAACACTGCCCAGTCCTGCACTATCTTCATATTTGTTACACTTAACTCCACCACTGCTGCCACCCAGCAGATCCTTGTCATTGGAGGGTCTTCCTCTTTTTCCCCAACCCTCCAATTTACCAAACATGATATCCTTCTCCAGCAACTGGTTCCTCCTGACAATATGTCCCAACTATGAGAGACACAGTCTGGCCATCCTGGCCTCCAAGGAGCACTCTGGCTGCACTTCCTCCAACACACATCTGTTTGTTCTTCTGGCAGCCCATGGCACTTTCAGTATTCTCCTCCAACACCATAATTCAGGTGCATTGATTCTTCTACGATCTTCCTTCTTCACTGTCCAGCTTTCACATGCATATGAGATTATTGAAAATACCATGACTTGGGTCAGGCGCACCTTAGTCCTCAAACTGACGTCTTTGCTCTTCAACACTTTAAAGAAGTCTTGTACAGTGGATTTGCCTAATGCAATACATCGTTTGATTTCTTGACTGCTGCTTCCATGAGTGTTGATGGTTGTTGATCTGAGCAACTTCAATCTTTTCTCCATTTATATGGATATTATTTATTGGTCTAGTTATGCTGATCTGATAAAACTATGATGATCTGTTTATGGAGCTATAATTGCTAGGTACCAAAAGCATAAATCATTTCAAATTGTCTATCCATATGGCCCCATGTTGCTCATTTAAGTGGCCACTGGTGGTAAATAACAAGTCCCCCGCATTGTTCCAATGAAATGTTTTAATCCTAGTACGTGAGAAAACACGTCTCCCTTTAATTGATTGCAGTCCCTTGCTTCATAGCTTCACATAAGCTGTATTCCTTGTAATCTCATGCTACATGTATCATGAGATATGCACTGAGTTTGTTTCTCTCCAGTTGCTTGGCTTGGTCTCAGAAATATTTAGATACAAGCTAATCATCAAGCAGAAGAAATACAATCCATTTCTCTATTTCTTCTTCTTCTTCTTTTTTTAATCATTTCTCTTAGTTTCCACTTTGTTAAGGATTTCGGGTAATGCCGTGAGGTGAGTGCTACCCAGCTAACTGAAAAGACCACAGTTGGAACCCACCTGGACATAAAGGAAGCTATCTTTTTCCATGAAGATTACAGACCATGGAGAACTTTTACTGTGTCCTACAGGGTTGCTGGGAGTCGGAAACAACTGGTTTGGGGGTTTTGTTTAAGTCTGCATTCTGATTTATTTGAGGACCTGGATTTGCATGCTGATAGCACGTTTATTGGAAGAAGTGAAGCCAGAGTGCTCCTTGGAGGCCGGGATGGTCATACTTCATCTCTCATACTTTGGACATATTACCAGGAGGGACCAGTTGCTGGAGAAGGATATCATGTTTGGTAAGGTGGAGGGTCAGAGAAAAAGAGGAAGACTCCCAGTGAGGTGGATTGGCAAAGTGGCAGCATCAGTGGGCTCAAGTGTGGCAACAATTGTGAGGTTGGCCCAGGATCGGGCAGTGTTTCATTCTGTTGTGCATAGGTTCACTAAGAGTCGATACCGAATCGATGGCCCCTAAGAATAAGAAGCACTTTTCTTATAGCAGATGAAGACTAGATCTTGTTGGCACACTGTTTTCAGAAGAAATTGTTTATACAACTTGTTGTTGTTAAGTGTCACTGAGTTGGCTCTGACCCATAGGGACCTTGTATAGGGTTTCTGAGGAGTGGCTGCTGAGTTTGAACCACCGACCTTGCTGTTCAAACCAACTTTGAAGTCTAGAGCATTAGCCCACAATGCTACAACAGGACTCCTATACAACCACACAACTAGGATGGTAATATACCATACCATTTGTAGTCACGTGTGGGTTTTTGTTTTGTTTTGTTTTTAATTTAGGTTACAGAAAAACATTTGAAAGAACAAGGAAAGCAAAAAAAAAAAATCCCACAGCAAACCAGAACAAAACATTATTTGCCTGGCACAGACTCGTGGGGACCCAGGTCTTAGAGCAAATAAGGTTTGATCTAAGCCCTATAGGGTTTCCAGAGTCCTGGTATAGTGCTGTGGGTTAATATGCCAGACTGCAAAGTCAGTTTGAACTGCAAGGTCAGTGGTTCAAGCTCACCAGGTACTCCTTGGAACCCCTATGTAGGGTGGCTATGGATCGGAACTGGCTCAACAGCACTTAACAACAACAATAGGGTTTCCAACTACATAATTCTCATAGAACTGATCACTAGATTTCATCATTCTTATAGAACTGATCACTAGATTTCATCATCCTTACAGAACAGATCACTAGGTTTCATCATTCTTATAGAACTGATCACTAGATTTCATCATCCTTACAGAACAGATCACTAGGTTTTTCTTCTATGTAGTGGCAAAACTGTGTTGTTGTTGTTGTCAAGTTGGTTCCTATTCATAATGACCCTGTATAAGGTTTCTGAGGAGCAGCTCATGATTTCAAACTGCCAACCTTGTGGTTCAAACCAACCTTGAGGTCCAGAGCTTTATCTCACACCACCACACCAGGACTCTAGCAGCAAAGTTAGTGGGTTCAGATGACCAACATTTTAGTTAGCAGTCAAATGCTTAACTGCCACACCACCAGGCCTCCATTAAAAGGACAAGAGCTGGACTTAAAACATCTATCGCTGTGAATTTTTAAATGAACAAGATGTCCATCAAGAACCAAGTATCTGTGATTCCAAATAGAACCTCCCTCACACTACACAACTGTGTCTTATTTATAAATATTCCTGGGCAGGCCATCAACACAGAGTCCCTTCTACAACATCTAGAACCCAGCTGGCTATTTCAGCTCAGTTCCCCTCACTCATATCCTCCTTATATACTCACCTTGATTTCAGAATACTGGTAGCTGCATGGTAATATCTTTGCCTCACCTGCAGGAGACCCAGGTTCGATTCCCGGCCAGTGCATCCATCCATCTGAGGAGGATTGTGTGTGGCTGTGACCCAGGTTCCAGCAGTGAGTCCATACTGAAGCAGACTAGG
>NW_006408536.1:31858513-31859936 GCF_000296735.1 Chrysochloris asiatica
GCATCGTCAACCACCGAAAGCCCTCTGCGTTTTTCTGAATGTATCCTCTCCCAGGTATCATCTTACCTTAGGTTACCTCGATGTACAACAGAACAAAATGCATATCCATGTGTATAAATGCACAAACAAGCATATAGAAACACACACATACACACACCAGCACACACACAAATTCACAAGCACAAGCAAACAAACACATTTTGTTTCAACCACTAAGATTTCACCCTTCATGCCTCTCTGTGTTGAAGAAGGAAATAGACCCATTATTAAGGCAATCTCCATTGTATGCTTGTACTTATATGAGCTTGCTAGAATAGAACAAAAGCTAGGTGTTTGTTATCCCATACACAAAGAGATTGTAATCCTTCTGTTGCCCACCACCCCTCATCTGTCAGTTTGCCATTCAGTGGCGCCTTGCATATTCCTGGAAGCTCTGCCACCGGTATTTTAAATACTTGCAGGATCAAACCATGGTGGACATGTTTCAGCGGAGCTTTCAGACTGAGACACACCAGGAAGGAGAGACAGACTGCTTCTGAATTCTCTTATGAATAGCCCCTGAACATTGTCAGCTATAACGCCAGGAGATGAAAACATATTGAATAGCATCAGAATATTGTATACATTGTGAGGCGAGACCAGTCCCTAGAGAAGGACATCGTCCTTGGTTAAGTGGAGGGTCAGTGAAAAAGAGGAAGACCCCCCAACGAGATGCATTGACACAGGGACACCAGTAACAGGCTCAAACAAAACAGCAATTGTTAAGATGCAAAGGATCCAGCAGTGTTACTACGAATTGGAACAGACTCGACTGCACCTAACAACAATGAATCAGTGTTACAAAATATCTCCAAAATTCCATAAATCTTTCACTATAAGGAATCTAACAGTTCATTGACTTCACAGATGGGGGAGAAACAAAAATACATTTCACACATTTTCAAGAAAGGAAGGTACGTTAATTTTCACTCTGCTTGTTGCAGAGAAATGGAGTTAAAATTTGAAACAGTCTGTGACATGATTTGTCTGAGAGAAGGCAGAATAAAACACGTAGCATTTGTCATCTAAGTAGCTTCAGAAGCTTTTATCCATACTACAGGCTCGATAATTTAATACTGAGTCCAGCTTCTTACGCTACTAGTTAACTTTTTTGAAGGCAGACAGGAATCACAAGGTTGGAAGCAATGTTTCCAGTTAATCAAACTCTGTGACATACTTTGCTGTTCCTTTTTGAAATGAATGAAGACATTGCAAATGGAAATTGGCAAGAGTTGCATGTGTCATAGATCCTCCAGTATACTGCTCGTTTGACTATATGCATCGTACATAGGCTCTGATTTCTGGACCTTCCTTTTTGGTTTTACGAAAAAGTGTAATTTTGACCCAACTGAGAAACTCACAAGCACTAATGTGAGTTATCCCA
>NW_006408536.1:31860071-31864085 GCF_000296735.1 Chrysochloris asiatica
ATAGATAGATAGATAGATAGATAGATAGATAGATAGATAGATATACATAGATAGATATAGATAGATAGATAGATAGATAGATAGATAGATAGATAGATTAGACATACGACTGCAAAGTCGGTTTGAACCTCAAGGTCGGCAGTTCCAGCTCACCAGTCGCTCCCCAGAAATCCTACACAGGGTCACTATGGATCGGAACAGACTCCACAGCACATGACAACAAGAGACAACAATGCTTCCTTAAGGAGCCCTGTTGGCTCACTAGGATAAGCACTGAACTGTCAACCACAAGGTCTGCAGGGCTGACAAGTAGATTTCAACTCATAGGAACCCTCTATAGTATTTCTTAGGAGAAACTGGTAGGTTTGAACCACCAACCTTGTGGTTTGCAGTCCAGTGCTGACCTTACAACATCGTATTATCTATTATTAAAACAAAGGGGTCCTGATAACCTAGTGGATTACACACTGGGCTGCTAACTAGTTTGAATCTACCAGCCGCTCTGCAGGGGAAAGATTCATAGCCTTGGAAACCCTATCCGGTGTTGGTATGATTTGCAGTCATCCATAACATATAACTACCACCATATATATCTGTAAGGAGTCCTAGTGTTGCTTTAGGATAAGCACTGGACTGTTCATCACAAGGCAGCCAGCTCAAACCCATCAGTGGCTCCTGGGAAGAAAGAAATCAAGTTTTCTGCTCCCACAAATATTTATAGTCTTGGACACCCTATGCAGGGTTGCTATGACTCAGAGTTAACTTGGTGGCTGTGGGCTTGGTTGAATCCTTACCTTGATGTTCTGATGTGGTACTATAGGATAAGTACTAGACCACAAGCCAGTTTGAACTGCAAGGCTGGTGGTTCAAACCTACCAGCCATTCCCTGGAAACCCTCTACAGGGTTGCTATAAGTTGGAACGAACTGAATGGCACAGAGTAACAGCAACAAGTGTGGTTCATATGGTTGATGCTCTCATTTGCTACTGAGAAACTGGAGATTCGAGTCCCACTGAGAGGCACCTTGGAAGAAAGTCCTGGTGATCTGGAAAAACAAAAACCAAAGACAGCCATTGAAAACCCTATGGAATGTAGTTCTCCTCTGAAACACACGGGGGCACTATGGTTCAGGGTTAACTTTACGTCAACTGGTTTGGGTTAATACATCTGTTCTTCTTAGATATCACTACACTCTGAGTTTTGGTTTTAATTTTCTCTAATGTTAAAGTTTTTTTTTTTATTACAAAGTCAAAATGAAATACAATGAAAGGTTGGTGCTTTTAACTCACCTAGAGACATCTCAATGTAAAGAAAACAAAAATCCTCACCACTGGACCAAAAAACAACATTCTTACCAATGGAGAAAAGATTGAAGTTGTCAAGGACTTCATTCTTCTTGGATGAACCATCAACACTCATGGAAGCAGCAGTCAAGAAATCAAATGACGTATTGCATTAGGCAAATCTGCTGCACAAGACCTTTTTAAAGTATTGAAGAGCAAAGATGTCAGCTTGAGGACAAAGGTGCGCCTGACCCAAGCCATGGTGTTTTCAATAACCTCATATGCATGTGAAAGCTGAACAGTGAATAAGGAAGATTGTAGAAGAATTGATGCTTTTGAGTTCTGGTGTTGGAGGAGAATATTGAAATGCCATGGGCTGCCAAAGAACCAATAGATCGGTTTTGGAAGACTGGTGCAGCCAGAGTGCTCCTTGGAGGCCAGGATGGGCAAACTTGGTCTCTCATACTTTGGACATATTTTCAGAAGGGACCAGTCGCTGGAGGACATCATGTTTGGTAAGGTGGAGGGTCAGAGAAAAAGAGGAAGACCCTCAGTGAGATGGATTGGCCAAATGGCAGCATTGATGGACTGAAGCGTGGCAACAATAATGAGGTTGGCCCAGGATCGTGCAGTGTTTTGTTCTGCTGTGCATCAGATTGCTATGAGTCAGTACCGACTCGATGGCACCTAACAACAACAACAACAAGAGACATTCCTGGCAAACTGTTTCTGCAAAAATCACAGCCAAGAAAACTCTGTGGGGCAGCTTTACCCTGCACCCTGGGCTCACCGTGAGCCAGAGTTGACTAGCTGCTGCTACCTAATAACAGAAACAAGAAAACATTGTTACATTCATTCTGACGTTTGTTGTTGTTAAGCATCGTTGAGTTGGCTCTGACTCATAGATACCCCACATAGACTTTCTGAGGTGCGGCTGGTGGATTTGAACTGCTGGCATTGTGGTTAGCAGTTCTATGTTAACCCTACGGCACCACACCAGAACTCCATTGTTGTTGTTGTTAAATGCTGTCAAATAGGTTCCAACGAAAAGCCATCCTGTATAGGGTTTCCCAGGAGCGGTTGGTGGGTGTGAACCACCAATGCTACAGTAGGTATTTCAGTGCTTATCCTACAGGGCTACACCAGGACTTCATTGTAGCTGTTAAGTTCCATCAAGTCGGTACCAATTCATAGCAACCTTGTATAGAGTTTCCGAGGAGCAGCAGCTGGTGGGTTTGAACTGCCAGCTTTGAGGTTTGCAGCTCACTGATAATCCTAGAGAGTCACACCAGGACTCCATGGTTGTTGTTTTGTTAAGTGCCGTTGGGTGGGTTCCGACTCATAGCAACCTTGTGCAGGGTTTCCGTGGAGCGGCTGGTGGGTTTGAACTGCTAACCTTGTGGTTAACAGTCCAATACTGATCCTACACCAGGGTTCCATTGGATTCCCCATTTATGTGCAGGTGATCTGAGAGTCTCAGGTGTTTTCAAACGACTCAGGCTCGTTTTCCTTTGATGCACAATAGCTTTCACTCATTCTGTTTTCATTCTGTGGAGACTTGTCTAAGGAGTCCTGGTTGTACCATGGTTAAGATGTCAGGAGTAAACACCTTGAACCCACCAGCTGCTCTGTCGGAAACAAATGTGCTGATCACCAAAGAGGAGAAAAAACCTTGCTCCAGTATGGGCTACTATGTCCAGTAGGGTTGCTAGTCCTTGGAACCTACTCTATGCAAACAGGTCTGCTTTGGGTTTTAAGGCACCCTGTGGTTCAACATTGTGCTACTAACTAGAACAGGTTGGTGGTTCAAACCCACCAGCCACTCCAAGGGAAAAAGATAAGGCAGTGTGCTTCACTAAAGAAGACAGCCTAGGAAACCTTACAGGGCAGTATTTCTCTGTCCTGTGGACTGCAAATCACACAGTCAGTGGTTCAAACCCACTAGCTGCTCTGAGGGGAAAAGATAAGGCAGTCTGCTCTTGTAAAGATACCAGCCTTGAAAAACTTAGAGGGTACTTCTAATCGGCCCTGCGGGAGTCCTGGTGTGGCACTGTGGGTTAATGCACCAGACTGCAAAGCCGTTTGAACTGCAAGGTCAGTGGTTCAAGCTCACCAGCTGCTCCTCAGAAACCCTAAACAGGGTCGCTATGGGTAGGAACCGACTTGATGACACTTAACAACAACAAAAAGTTGGCCCTATGTGGTCACTAAAAGTTGAAATTGGTTTGTCTTTAGAAAGGGAGATATATTTTCAGTTAAACATTTACTCAGTCCTAGCAATGGCGCCCTCTTATTAGTATTGGGAAAGAATAAAATGTTGAAATTATATATAGAGAGAGTCCTGGTGTGATGCTGTGGGATAATGCACTGGATTTTAAAGTCAACGGTTCAAAACCACCAGCTGCTCCTCAGAAACCCTATACAAGGCCACTATGAGTCAGAACTGATTTGAAGGCCCTTAGTAACAACAACATATATGTATGCGGTGGTGATGGTGGTTATGTGCTGTGGAGTGGGTTCCAAATCATAGCGACCCTGCATAGGGTTTCTGAGACCATAAATCCTTATGGGAACAGAAAGCCTCATCTTTCTCCTGCAGAAAGGCTGGTAGTTTCGAACTGCTGACCTTGCATTCCAGTACATTACCAGAGCTCCTTACGTATATATATATATATATATTGTTGTTGTTGTTAAGTGCCATCGAGTCGGTTCCGACCCATAGCGACCCTGT
>NW_006408536.1:31864702-31889012 GCF_000296735.1 Chrysochloris asiatica
TTTGAATGTAAATATATATTAGAAAACACATTTTTCCCATCAAGTAAATGTCTTTATTAGAAAACACATTTTTCCCATCAAGTAAATGTCTTTATTATGTATTTGAGGTCCCTGTGAAGTACGTAATATCCAAGAAATTGAAGTGGGCTGCTACTCTCCACATGAAAAATCAAAATGTTGAAAAATTTCATATAAGCAAGCCAATTATATGTTTAAATTCTTGTGAAAGAATTGTTTTCCTAGTAAACAAAGTGTAGAAACATTTAAAAAAAAAATTTGACCAGGAGGTAATGAAAGGAGCAGAGTCCTGAGGTGGTTTTGTGGGTAATGCGCTGGACTGCAACACCGGGTTGAACTACAAGGTTGGTGGTTCAAGCTCACCAGCCACTCCTAGGAAACCCTATACAGGGTCACTATGGGTCGGAACTGATTCAACGGTGCTTCACAGCAGCAACAGCAATCATTAATTTGGAGTCCTAGAGTGGCGCTGGACTGAAAGCCATAAGGTTAGCGGTTCAAACCTACTAGCTACTCCTCAGAAACCCTATACAGGGTCTCCATGAGTCAAAACCGTCTCGAAGGCACTTAACAATGACAACAACATAGTATTTAATTAGGACCTGGTGGCACACTGTTAAGCACTATGGTGACTTATTATTTTTTAACGAAATAACAAAAAACACAATTACCATTTATAATCACTCCAAATGAAAATGAATTCCACAAGTAAGATGTTATCTGGCCAGGCACAGTATCTATATGAGGAAAGTGAGAAAATTCTGATGAAAGTAATACAAAACACAAATGTTGTTGTGAACTGATGTAGAGTCAGTTATGACTCATAACAACCCT
Organism: Chrysochloris asiatica; assembly: GCF_000296735.1. NCBI lineage: Eukaryota > Metazoa > Chordata > Mammalia > Afrosoricida > Chrysochloridae > Chrysochloris > Chrysochloris asiatica. The sequence continues at coordinate 31,865,555 of NW_006408536.1, forward strand.
CTATAAGGTTACCAAGGAGCAGCTGGTGGATTTGAACTGCCCGCCTTGTGTCTCATAGTCCAATGCTGATCCTACAGCACTAGACCCTTATATATGGAGAGACATAACACTGTCATGGATTGGAAGAGGCAACATCATAAAGGTGGCAGCTGTTTCCAGATCAGTTTCAACGCAAGGCATATCCAAGTCCCAGGAAGACTCACTGATAAATACATTAGAAACCTTTTTAGGAAAGGTTTTAGGCAAAATTATTAGAAAGCTTATAATGGAAAGATCAAAGAATCAAGCATACATGAAACACATTTGAAAATGAAGAATGAACCAGGAGGTCCACTTAGTTTCAGGGGTTTTTCATTTTTTTATTTTTTGTTTTTGAGAATTTACACAACAGGAAAAAACATCAGTTCCACAGTTTCTCCACACACAATTTAGGGGCATTGATGATTTTCTTCAACTTGCATGAGTAGTCTCACACTCCTTTGCTGAACTGTCCCTCTCCCATGGACACAAACTCACTGTCCCCCAAAGCTTTTTATTTTTTCTAAACTTTTATTTAGTTTTAAAGTTTTTATTGTGGATTATGTGTTAGTTCACATGGGTGAATATTTACATTCGTCCTATCATATTTTGTTTCATTGCAATGATCACAATCCCCTGAATGCATCATCAAACACCTAAAGGGTACACTCCACACTCCTGTCCCCTGGCCACCAGCACACAGCCCCTCTCCGTCCCTGAGTCCAGAATCCCCAGCCACTCCATTACCTCTGCCTCCATCCCTAGTGTCACTGCCTCTCTGGGTCTCCCACTTTGCTTTTCTCCCTTGATGGTTCCAGGGATGTCCACTCCAGAACTGCAAAACTAGCCATTCCCCTCTTTTTGTTACCAAACATTTACATTTACCTTTCCATCACTCACTGTCAGACCTGATAGCAATCATTCCCTATTGAACCACAGGAGTCCTTCCCCCCTCACCTTTTATCAACCCCATCCAGACAGGTTGGAAACAATTCAGTGGAGGTTCTACCTTTCCCTATTGAAAGCTTGTAAGCCAGTCACTTCTTGCCTTTGTAGTCCCGTCCCCCCCCCACCCCCCATTTTGGGTAGCCAATGTCTAAGTTCTCCCTCCCTGTCGACCCTGTGTACCAAGGGGGTGGGAATAATCCTCAGTGTAGACATTTGTCTGCTCCTTTGTCATAGGTCCCCCTAAGCTTCTTATCAAATCTTGCCAGTTGTAGTTGTCATTTTGATGCCACAGATATAGATTTTAGAAGAACATAATGTTCAAAGCATGCATTCTTTACTAGTTAACTTACATTGTCATTTGTTGAAAAGAAGACTTTGGGGAATGGTTTAAATCCCTTGATTTAAGGGATCTCATGATATGAGTATCAGGGGTTCATCCAGACTCTGTGGCTCCAGAAAGTCTGTATTTCATGAAAATGTGAAATTCGATTCTATACCGTCCCCGCCCCCTCAAATGATTTTTCAATTGTGGTAAATACTGCATGCCTTGGAGATATTCCAATTTGGTTCTGTTTCAGGCCAATAAAGCAAATATTGCAATATTGCAAAGTACACTGATTTCTTATTTATTTATTTTGGTTTCCCAGTGCCTAAAAGAGTTATGTTGACACTTAGACTCTATGAAATGTACCATAGCATCACGGAAATGTTTGAACTACCACGGCAATGACTAAAATGTGATACAGTGACATGAAGGGGCACCCACTGTTGGAAAGACGGTGTTGGTAGACTGACACCATTCATGGTCACAGCAACATTCAATTTGTAAAGGACAAAGTATCTGCAAAGCACACTAAAGTGAAAAGCATTAAAACAAGCCCCAATTTCTTGATTGCTGCTTCCATGAGGGTTGATGGTGGATATGAGTAAAATGAAGTCTTTGACAACTTCCATCTTTTCTCCATGGATATGGATGCTATTTCTTGGTCCAGTGATGAGGACTTTTGTTTTCTTTATGTTGAGTTGCCACTCATACTGAAGGTTGTGCTCTTTGGTCCTCATCAGTAAATATCTTTTGTGCTCTTTGCTTTCAGCAAGCAAGGTTGTATCATCTGCATATCGCAGGTTGTTAATGAGTTTTCCTCCAATCCTGATGGCACGTTCTTCTTCATATATAATCCAGTTTCTTGGATTATTTGCTCAGCATACAGGTTGGATAAAGATGATGAAAGCAGATTATACTGTGTTACACCTTTGCGGATTTTAAATTATACAATATTCCCTTGTTCTGTTCAATGGATTGTCTCTTGGTCTATGTGTAGGTTCCACGTAAGCACAATTCAATGTTCTGTAATTCCCATTCTTCTCAAAATGGTATCCATACCTTCTTATGATCCACAAGGTCAAATGCCCTTGTGTAGACAGTAAAAAGCACAGGTAAATATCTTTCTGGTATTCTTTGGTTTCAACCAGGATCCATCTGACATTAGTAATTACATCCCTCATTCCTTGTCTTCTTCTGAATCCAGCTTGAATTTCTGGCAGCTTCTTGTTGATGTTGTGGTACAACCATTATTGAATTATCTTGAGCAAAACTTTACTTTATTTTCCTGTGGTATTGTCTGATAATTTTCACATTCCATTCGGTCACCTCTGTTTGGAATGGGCACAAGCATGGAAGTGTTTTAGTCAGGTGGTCCGGTAGCTATCTTCCAAATTTCCTGACACACACAAGTGAGTGCTTCCAACACTGCATCAGTTTGTTGAAACATTTCAACTGATATTGCCTCATTTCCTCAAGGCTAATTTTCCATTAATGCTTTGATTGCAGCCTGGACTTCTTTCTCCAACACCGTTGGTCCTTGATCATATGCTACCATCTGCAATGGTTCAAGTTCATCAGTTCTTTTTTGATACAGTGATTCTGTATATTCCTTCCATCTTCTTTTGATGCTTCCTGCGTCTTTCAATATTTTGCCCATGAAATCCCTCACTACTGCAAGTCATTGGACGGCAAACCACAAAGTCGGCTGTTCAAACCTATCAGCTACTCCTCAGAAGCCCTCTATGAGTCGCTACACATTGGAACTGACTCCACAGCACTTAACAACAACACTAATTGTAACTCAAGGCTTGAATCTTTTCTGTAGGGCTTTCAGCTTGTAAAATGCTTTCCTTTGGGAATTTAAAATCTATCTTTGAGCATTTCTTTGCAACACTTTTACCTTTTAATTACTCAGCATTGAAGGGCAAGTTTCGGAGTCTCTTCTGAATTGGAGAAAGAAATCACGTGAACAGCAGAGCTGTTAAAGAGGCTTTATGGCCGGCAGAGCATCGGTGGACCAATGTCCTCAAAGCTCAGCTTCCCATACAACTAACTTTCCTTGTTGTTATGTGCCATGGAGTCAGTTCCGATTTATAGCGACCGTTTACAGGGTTTCCAAAGCTGTCAATCTTTACGAGAGCAGAAAGCCTCATCTTTCTCCCGCGGAACAGCTGGGAGTTTCGAACCGCTGACCTTATGCTTTGTAGGCCGATTCGTAACCACTACGCTACCAAGTTCCTTTAGTACTTTGCTTAGTCCTAGCTTTATACAGGATTACATGGGTTCAGTGGTGAGACCACTGTAGTATTTTCTCATTGGTAGTTCCTAGATAAACAACGTTTTACAAAGCAGAAGACGCTGTTAGTTTCCTTTGTGTGTGACTCAGGGTCTTATGGGGGGTAGCGGGTGGGTGGGGGGGCTGGGGGGTGCTTCCTCATTTTTAGGCCTCAAGGTCTTAGGGACAAGGGCCTCCTCCCTCACTAACATCCTTTTTTGTTTTGCCCTTTTTTCTTTCTCTGCTCTCTTTTTAATGATCTTTTGCTTTCTTCATGTCTGATGTCCTTGATGTCCTCCCACAACTCCTCTGGTTTTAGGTCATTTACTAATTGTATTTTAATTTTAAATTAGCCTTTATTTCCTTGTAAATATAAATGAATTCCTTCAAAGTCATTACATGAGAAGGAGTGTATGTTATTATGGAAATTAAAAGGAACCCTCTGAGAGCATTTCAAACCAGATTAGAAATGCATCAAAATGTAATGTCCTCTAGGTTCTTTTGTTGTGTGTAAGTGCAGGTCTCTGACTTTTGCAGCACTATTGTTGGTTTCCGAGTCACAGTGACCCCAGGTAACAGAGTAGACCTGTCCCATTGGGTTTCTTAGGTTGTGAATCTTTAAGGAAACAGACGGCCACACCCTTCTTCCTAGGAGCAGCTGGGGGATTCCTGCTTTTGTTTTGTTAACAAATTAGCATAACAGTACTTACTGGAATTGAAATTAATTACAACACTACATTCTTATTATGTAGATAGCTAGATGTTGGGATGTGAATTTGAACCAGTAAGTTTAAAAGTGACATTTGGCTGTTGATGTCTGTGTTGTTGTTGTGTGCTGTCTTTGGGTTGGTTCTGTCCCATAGCAACCCTATATGGTGTTTTTGAGGAGCAGCTGGTAAGCTTGAACCACTGACCTGCTGTTCAAAACAGACTTTGCCGTCCAATGCATTAACCCACAGTGCCACACCCGGACTGAGCTCTCTGTACAAGAGTTTATATATGTGGAGTGATTTTGCATTAGAAATGGCATTGGAGTTATGTAGGTTTGGGTTATCTGGAAATAAATTGAACAGTATTCCACTGCTGTTGCTTGGAAATTTAAGCGTTTACTGTAATTTGTATCAATAGGTACATTGTTACTTGAAATGTGACTTTGAAAGTGTTGCCTAGGTTTTAGATGGAGTCTTGGTGAGTTTCTGTGGGTTAATGTGCTGGACTGCAAAACCGGTTTGAACCACAAGGTCAGCTGTTCAAGCTCACCAGCTGCTCCTCGGTTGCTATGGGTTGGAACCGACTCCACGGGGCTTAACAACAACAACAGTTTCTAGATATCATGTCATCATTTAAAAATGAAAAAGTAGTTAAATGTCAAGCATGGACTAATATGCAGCCTATGTTTATTTTACACAACAATAACATGTTTCAAAAGACATTAGGATCCTGTCTCCGGATTGACTTAGACTAGCAATAAACACAATAGCACTGTTTGTAATTAGAATTAATAGGTAAACTATCACCTTCTGGAATGTAAATTAGTACATGGGGTTATTTAGTATTTTAATAAATAGTGCAAGTGTCTTTGTTACCCGAAATATATGGATATTGGCATTTGATTCGAAATCTGATCTAATATTTTAAGTGACATATTGCATTAGGTAAACCTGCTGCGCAAAACTTCTTCAAAATGTTAAAGAGCAAAGATGTCAGTTTAAGGACTAAGGTGCACTTGACAGAATCACAGTATGTTCAATCACTTCCTATGCATATGAAAGTTGGAGAGTGAATAAGGAAAACCTAGAAGAATTGAAGCATTTGAGTTCTAATGTTGGAGAAGGCTATTAAAAGTACCATGGGCTAACAGAAGAATAAACCAATCTGTGTTGGAACAAGTACAGCTAGAATGTTCCTTTTAGAAGCCAAGATGGCGAGACTTCATCACTCAGACTTTGGACATATTTTCAGGAGGGACCAGTCCGTGGAGAAGGTCAGTTGTTAAATAAGGTGGAGGGTCAGCGAAAAAGAGGATGACCCCAACAAGATGGATTGGCACAGTGGTAGCAGCAGTGGGTTGAATCGTAGCAATGATTGTGAGGATGGCTTAAGACTGGTCAGTGTTTTTACTCTATTGTGCATGGGGTCACTATGAATTAGACTAAATGACACCTAACAACCACAATAACAACAAAGGAGTTCATAACCTATGGTATTAGGAATTTGAAAAACAAAATCACCCTTGATTACTACCCAAGTAATTTCTACTGAGACTTTGTAATGAAAAGTTGTACAAAGAAGTACCCAGGGTCACATTCAGAAAGACAATGAACATGCATCTCAGTATGTTTTATAGTCTTCAGATTTGTATATTTATATTTCAGTTGTAAATCCAACTAATAAATCAATGTGCATTAGCTGGACTTGTGAATTCGCCTATGTTTCTAATTGAATTTGAATTAGAAAATCATTAGATTTTGCCAGTAGGTACATTCGAGTTTGTCTGGTTTGGCTTATGGAACTTGAATTCTAATCTGAGCTAATAATTAAATCCATTTTATTTGCCTTTGAAACTGAAAATTGGATCAGTATTTGCTATCAGAGCTGTTTGGGCTTTGAAATTTTAATTGGGATGTGCACTTATAAACACACACCTGGTATCTGTAATTTGAATTTATAATTGAATCTGTAAGAGGACCCATCTTGCTGTTTGTAACTGGTGTGAATAACAACACCATGCCATCTCTTGGGGTTCATTGGGTTTTGGAGTCGGAATCTTAATTTCAAGTATTATCGTAAATTTAAATAAATGCATGCATTCATTAGTGGCTTCCAGATCAAAGTTCTTTAGTTATAAAAATATTTTGGTTTGGGAAATTAGAAAAAATAAAATAAACCCCCACCCCAAGTGTACTCCTACTGACTGAATTCCAACTCATCATCCATCGAGGCAGTTTCCGAGACTGTCAGTCTTTATGGGAGCCGATAGCCTCATCTTTCTCCCAAGGAGACACCGGTGGGTTTGAACTGCCAACTTTGAGGTTAGCAACTCAATGACTAGCCCACATCACCACCAGGGCTACTACACACTTTAGCAAATAAAGGTTCTCACACTTGCATTATCAAAGTTAGTAGCTAAATAAACTATTGTTATCTTAAATTTAAGGAACCAGTGGAGTCCTGGTGTGGCTCTGTGGGTTAAAGAACTAGACTACAAAGTTAGTTTGAACTGTAAGGTCAGCGGTTCAAGCCCACCAGCTGCTCCTTGGAAACCCTATACAGGGTCGCTCTGGGTTGGAACCGACTTGATGAAACTTAACAACAGCAACAAATGTTAAATTTGGTCTCATCGGTAAGTGAGGGTTACTTATAATTTGAGTAGATAACTTCAGTCGTGCTCATCTTCAGAAGTCTGTGTTTATTTCGATTTTCACTGGGATTTGACCTGCAAATTGGTATTGCACCTACAACATCTCTTGTCTCCTGTTTTCAGTATGATTCTGGTTGTGGACTTTTACTTGGCAGGTCAACTGAAAATTGTACTAGGGTGACACAAGATTTACACAAGGAGGTTTAATGATATTTACCAGGATTATTTGTACTTTGGACACAGAACTGGAATTTTACCTAAGATGAACACTGGTGTATTTATCATTTCAATCAATAATTATGGAACTGATTTATAGGCAAGACATGAAGATAGTGGAATTGCTGTTGTTGGTAGGTGTCATTGAATCAGCTACCATGGATAGCAACCCTATGCACAACAGAGCAATGCCTGTCAGTTGTAACTCTGGGCCCATTGCTGATGCCAATGCGCCAGTCCATCTCATTGGGGGTCTTCCTCTTTGTTTCCAACCCTCTACTTTACCTAGCATGACGTCCTTCTCCAGGGACTGGTCCCTTCTGATAACATATCCAAAGTATGAGAGTCAAAGTCTCAACATCCTGGCTTCTAAGGAGCATCCTGTCTTCTATGACAGCTTTGTTAGATATGAAATAATATTGAGTACATCAGTGGCACTTGAAATTTGAGCCTACTGCATGCATTTATTTATGGCGTCCTGGTGTGGCACTGTAGGATTAGCACTGGACCGTGAGATCCTTTGAACTGCAAGGTCAGTGGTTCAAACACACCCGCTATTCCACAAGAACTATAAGCAGGGTTGCTATGAGTCAGAACCAATGTAAGGGCATTTAACAAGGACAATGTGTATTTTGGGAGTCCTGGTGTGGCTGTGTAGGATAAGCATTGGACTGCTAACCACAAGGTAGGCGATTCAAACCTATACAGGGTTGCTGTGAGTCAGAACTGACTTGACAGCTGTTAATAATAACAACAACAAATGTGTATGTAGGAGTTCGGGTGGTTCAGTAGGTTAACTGTTAACCAAAATGTTGCTGGTTTCAATCTTCCAGCTGATTGGCAGGAGAAAGATATGGTAGTCTCCTTCCCTGGTAATTAGTACTTGGAATATCCAATAAAACACTTCTCTGTCTTGTAAGGTCAGGATGAGTCAGAATCAACTAGATGGTAGTGTGTTTGTTTTCTTAATGAAAAATAAATACATTTATGTGTATCTCTGAGTGTAGAATTTATTTATCTTTTACCACTTAAATTCTGTCTTGAGTTAATAAGTGTGCCTGAGCGTGTCAGAGTTTCTGGAATAACAGAACGTGATTTATGAATGGCACGAGAGTTGTCTGAGATACCCTGTGATAACTCCCACAAAGCTAACTCGGTATTTTATTTGCATTGTGGAATTCAAGCGGGGATTTAAGTTAATAAGAAAATCAGTGCTGTTTGAAACTTGAACTTATAAAGCAAAGGACTGTTTGGGATTTGCATATGTACATACGAGTTGTTTGAAACATGTATGGATAATTACAACTGTGTTTGCTATGGAGATATTCCGATTTTGGAAATAAAATATCAGCTATCAAATATACCCGTGTCAGTAAGAATTTGAACAGAAAGTGTCTAATTGTTTTAAATTGGTTCATTGTGACTTAAACTGCTTTGCATCCATTTGGACATTGAACTTGTTCTGCCAACAGTGTTCTTTGGAATTTCAAGTAATAAATGCACCAGGACGATGGGGATCTCAAAACTCAAATGAATAAGACCACCACAGTTCTCCATCGACTGATGGAGTTCTGCCAGTGACTAGTCTAAGAGAGATTTGGATACTAGATATGGAACTGAAATATGGATGATGTCTTAATTCTCTAGTCTTGTTATAACAGGAATACCAAGAGTGGATGACTGTAACAAGAAGACATTCATTCTCACAGTTTTGGAAGCTTGGCATCTGGAGGAAGGTGCCTGTCTCCTTTGAGCATCTGTAGTCGCAGAATTCCTCAGAGATCTCCACGTGTCTTGACATCAATCTTCCTCTGGATCTTGGAGCTTCACAGTGCAAGGTTCCCAGGTCCAAAGGACACACTCCAGTTTCCGATCTTCTTTCTTGATGGTAGTAGGTTCCTCTGAACTCTGCTTGTTGCTTCATCTCTTAGTACATCTCAAAAGAGATGGACTCAAGATACAACCTCATGCTGTAGAGCTCATCCAACCTTGTTAATATTATAGAAGTGAGGATCGAAAACATTGAGAATGATGACATCAGATCCGTACTCATGACATGAGATCACAGTGTGGGGTGATTAAATCATATTATCTCATCATGAGGGTACCAACTACAGCTCAACTGTTAAACCACTGGGAGTCATGGACTGGCCATGTGAACACAAGACCTTCTTTCTCACAAACGCAATGAAATACCATTGCTTTCTTCTTCAAAGCATTTGCTTCGTGGAGAGATTACTTGATCTAATATGTTAAAACAACAACAACAACAAGACACACAGCAGTTTATGTCATGGAAGGCAAACTCATGCATTGAAGAGTCTTGTTTGACACATTCCTCAAACTCTAACTTTCTTAGCCTAAAAATCCACAGAGCTTCAAGAAGGACATCAAGGACTAATCGGAGCCAAGACGTGCAGCAAATATAATATTGCTTTTGTGTTCAGTCAAGTGGGTTCTTACTCACGGCAACCCTGAACAGGTTTTCTGAAGATGGAAATCGCTAGGGCAGTAGTAGATTCAAACCACTGACCATGCAGTTAACAGCCGAAAATCGAACCTATTATGCCAATGTTGAGTCTAAGTCATCTTTTATCTCCTTTTGGGCTCTGTTACTGTAGGTTGTTTTGATCAACATTGGTTATTTGAGTGAAGGACTATTTGGTATGCCAAACGAAGCCTGGTGGCACAGTGCTTAAGCACCCGGCTGCATAAAGTTTGGGGCTAAGAACCCATTCGGTGCTCCACATGGGGAAGCTGGAACAGCTGACTTTGTGGTTCAAACTGATATTAAGATCCAATGCATTAACCCACAGTGCCACACCAGGACTCCATTGAAAACCATCTAGGCAGTTTTAATCTGCGCTGTGGAGCACAGTTCTATTCTGACACACACGGGGGCACCATGAGTGGGATCTCCTTATGAAAAATCATCCACTGAGAACCCTGTGGAGCACAGTTCTACTCTGACACACATGGGGGCACCATGAGTGGAATCAACTTATGAAAAATCATCCCCTGAGAACCCTGTGGAGCACAGTTCTACTCTGACACACACGGGGCACCATGAGTGGGATCTACTTACGAAAATCATCCACTGAGAAACCTGTGGGGCACAGTTCTACTCTGACACACATGGGGGCGCCATGAGTGGGATCTATTTATGAAAAATCATCCCCTGAGAACCCTGTGGAGCACAGTTCTACTCTGACACACATGGCGATGTCACAAGTCAGAGTTGATTTACTGTAAATGGTGGTGGCTGATCCTTGTATTTGGGTCCTGATAGCAAGGAGAGGGAATTCTGGGGTGGCATTGCAGGATAATGCACTGGACTGCAAGGTTGTTTTGAAACACAAGGTCAGTGACTTGACGGCACTTAACATCAACAACAGGAATGAGAGAGAAATGCGTAAGGTTAATTTAGACTTGGTAAGGTTTTCTTTTCTTTTTATTTTTAAATAGCACATCATCTTTGGTCATAGTGTTAGGACCAGAGTGAGCCAAGAAAAACAAATATATTCAACATGGATGAACTACAAGGATTTTTATGTGAATGAATGAATCTTAGTTTTAATGAAAATGTCAGGTACTGAGGTAGACGGGACACAAACATCAATGCAAATGTCAAAACCCAATGGTCTTCCAAATACGGTCTTTCCTACAGTTTCCTACATCACTCATCTCTAAAGCAACAAATCCGCTTGCTCAATTATTCTGATGCACTTGATAAATTAAAGGGGGTTGCAGTCTATTCCGGCAGATACGGTGGCCCGTGAGGTTTGTAACCTGCTGATTAGCCTAGAAGTTGGCAGCTGCAACTCATCTGGTAGTGCTGACAAAGAAAGGCATTGTTATCTGCTTCTGCAAAAATGGAAGCCATGAATACCTGAGTGAACAAAGTTCACCTTTGTAACCAGACACTGGGCCACTGAGTCAGAATCCATTCACAGGTGTGTTGTTGATGTTTATGGTTGTTGTTGTTGGTTTTGTTTTATAAGTAATGACAATCAGGTATTATAATATTTCTTCTGTGCTTCATTTAGGACTTCTATTGCTCAGAAAGCCTAAGAGGATTGCAGGAACACTGAACTGAACAAATGCATTTGCTTGCCTGTTTCTTTCTTCAGTCCACTGGCATTTTGATCTTTGTGGCTTCAGTAATTGCCTCAAAGATTAATTCGTCTCCTTTCTTCTTTTTTTTTTCCTTCACAACCACTCTTCTGATTTTGATGTTGGAAACGGCAGACCCGTCTCAAAATAAAGATATGCAACGTAACTGTTTGAAATGAAAAGAATGAAGAGTATCAGAGAACTATCTGGACATGGAATATGACGTTCTAATAATACATAAAGACATCACCTTAATGCCTCAGGACACTATGACCAGAAACAGGAAAATTGAATTTTAGAAAAGATTGAGGAAGTATTATAGAAAAATTTCCTAAAGTAGCTCTCTCCTCTATTATATGAAGAAAGCAACAGGCGCTGCTTTCTGGAGACAATAGAAGAAAAAAAAAAGCATACATAAGCACTCAATTTTTGTTATAAATGTGGCCCATTGGTCAGTTATGAAGGGGACATATGCTTCTCATTTTGAGTCACCTCACAGACATACGAGAGCTGGACCAAGAATAAGGAAGACAGGAGAAGAATTGAAGCCTAAATTCATGTTCAAAGAAGTGCAGTCAGAATGTTCCTTAGAAGCCAAGATGGCCAGACTTCATCTCTCATACTTCAGACATGTCATCAGCAGGGACCAGTTCCTGGAGAAGGACATCATGCTTGGTAAAGTGGAGGGTCAGAGAAAAAGAGAAGACTCCCGAATGAGATGGACTGACACAGTGGCAGCAGCAGTGGGCTCAAACATGACAACAATTGTTAGGTCAACATTTTATCCTGTTATCTGAAGGGTTGTTATGAGTTGGAACTGACCCAACAGCACCTGATTTCACCACTGTTAAGAACCAGAAAATGCTTCTAAATATACATTTAGAGAAAATGTAATGGGTTTTGTTCTTGAGAACACAATGATCAGAGTTATTATTTCTCTTTATTCCATTCTGCATCCTATGTTTTTTCTCCTTGCTTTATAAACACAAACACTCAGAAGTGGTGTTTGTAGTTGTCATTGTTAAGTGCCATCGAGTTAGTTCTGACCCATGCAGACCCTGTTATACGGTTTCTGAGGAGCGGCTGGTGAGCAATATTTTGTTCTGTTGTGTGTAGTGTTGCTATGAGTTGGAACCAATATTTGGGGACTTGTTAGCAATAACAACAAGTTTTATGGTGTGAGTTTCTGCCTGTGAGGAGCCCAGCTCATCCAAATTCATGAAACCCACTCCCGAGCTGCCTAGTGGGGTATGCAATGCATTTACTGAGGGGCTCTCAATCTCCCCATCTCTCCCTCCTATTGACACAGATCTGGGGGACTTGGGTTAACTCCTTCAATATCCCTCTCTTGTCTATCGGGTATTGATGAAGACATCAGAGCCACGTGATGTAAACCGTTATTGTCAGAAGAGGCACGCTAATGGCTTGACTCCCTCCATGTGTAGGAATCTGAGAGGAAACACGGCAGCGGATTTGCTCTCCATGGGTGTAAATCTCTCTGCTGAGTCCCTGACACTTATCAGCTGTGCTCGTAGTGTGATCTTATTATGCCTGTAATTCCTGTCAGCGACAATGACATTATTAGCAGTCGTGAAATACTTGAGAACATGACTATCATTAGTAATCGCAGCGGCCACATCATCTTTAATCCTCTTGTGAAATCACTGGTACTTCGGAGATTCGGAGATGCGGTGTTGTCGGGTCTCCGTTCCCTGAAGAGTTCAGCGTGTATGTGGATAGCAACGTAGTGGTTATGAATCAGGCTGTGAACCGCAAGGTCAGCAGTTCGAAACTACCAGCCGCTCCGTGGGAGAAAGATGAGGCTTTCTGCTCCCATAAAGATTTACAGCCTCGGAAACCCTGTACAGGGTCGTTATGAGTCGGAACCAACTTCACGGTACTTAACAACAACAAATGTGGATAGCAGCCAGAAGGCGTTTGGTTTGGGCTTCTCTCTTTGTTGGGCAGAGGGTGGGACTTCAGATAAATGTTGGTCATTGCGTGCCATGGGTTCAGTAAAAGTTCCATCGCTATTCTAGTTCATCTTGATACAACACAAGCATCTGCCTTCCTTAAAATCACCCACGCCAATGGCATCTGTTAGTCAGAATTGACTCGATCATATTGGACTTGTTTCTTGGTTTTGATTGATCTGTTCACCACCGATCAAAGTGTTTGCATGTGGCTACCAGTGGCTCCTTAGAAACCTCATACAGGGTCACTATAAGTTGGAACCGACTCGACGGTATTTAACAACAACAACAACAAATGGAATGATGCTGGAAGCAACACCGCCGTTAGTATTTCAAACACCAGCAGGATCACCCATGGTGGACAGGTTTCAGTGGGGTTTCCAGACTATGGAAGTAAACTTTAAGACCTACTTCTGAAAATCATTCAATGATAACCTTACAGATTTCGATGAAACAGTGTCTGATACAGACTTGGAAGATGAGACCCCGAGATTGTAAGGTGCTCAGAATATCCAGTGACTCCAACAAGGACTTAAACACATCAAAGATTATGAAGACAGCATAGGATGGGCCCATGGTTCCTTCGATTGTGTGTGAGGTTTCCATGAACTGGAACCCACTTGGTAGCAGCTAACAACACCAAAAGAACATCTATAGACAACTGGAAAGCGCTATGTAAAAGACTGAAACAAGACCATTGCCTCATACCCTATACAAAAATGAACACAACATGGATTAAAGATCTAAATGTGAATCCCAAAATTATGAAGATCATCAATGAAAAAATAGGGAAGAATGTGAGAACGCTAATTCAGGGCATATACAGACTGCCACACATTTTGAAAAATACACAAACAAAAATAGACAAAATAGACGAGTGGGATATACTAAAAATTAAAAACTTATGTGCATCAAAAGACTTCACCAAGAGAGTAAAAAGGGAACCCACAGACTGGGAAAAAGTCTTCTGCAACGACATATCAGATAAGGGACTCATTTCTAAAATATATTGGAAAATACTACACATCTACAAAAACAAGACAAATAACCCAATCAAAAAATGGGCACAGGTTATGAACAGACACTTCACCAGGGAGCAGATCAGGGCAGCCAACAAACATGTGAAGAAATGTTCATGATCACTAGCCATTAGAGAGATGCAAATCAAAACAACAATGAGATATCATCTCACACCAGTAATAACAGCAAAGATCTAAAAAATTGAGGACAATAAATGCTGTTGGGTTGTGGAGAGACTGGGACACTCCTGCATTGCTGGTGGGACTGCAAAATGGTCCAACCTCTCTGGAAAGCAATATGGCGTTTCCTCAGAAGGTTGAAAATAGAAATACCTTATGATCCAGCAATTCCTCTACTTGGTATTTACCCACAAGAAATACGAGCCACAACACAGGAAGATATATGCACACCAATGTTCATAGCTGCACTATTTACAATAGCAAAAAGATAGTCAGCCAAAATGTCCATCAACTGAAGAATGGATACACAAGCTGTGGTACATACACACAACGGAGTATTATGCTACCTTGAAAAATAACAAGGAAGCTGCATGCCACTTCCTAACATGGATGAACCTTAAGGACATTATGTTGAGTGAAATTAGTCAGTCACAAAAGGAAAAATACTGCATAGGACCTCTAATGTAAAAGACTAGGAAAAAGAACCCATACTAATCCACTAAAGTGGACTCTTAGGGGGTTGTTAGGATGTTGGGGTAGGGATAGGGGTGGGAGGGGAAGGTGGAGCACATGGTTTTTCTTGCAATATATTATAAAACAGACACTGGAGGGGGAGAGAGAGGAATAGCCAGAGATGTCACCATAGAAAGCTTGTAAGTCCGTCTTCTGCCTATAACTGATTGGAATACCTAAAATGGGGCTACAATGTGTCCAGTGAAGGAGGTTTCCTGAGGAGCTTCTGCATTACATAAGACTATAGGTAGAAGCCCGAACCACATCCAGACTTTCAGAGATGGGAAATTTTCCACTTGAAAAGACAGCCGGGAGCAGCTAGAAACCAGAGGATACCTCTTGAAAGACGGCCCTACAGGAAAAATGCAAAACAATAAGGTCAGTCTGAATGTTACCACAAGAACATACAGGTTGCTTGCTCAGGAGACATCAAGGCAAGTGGTTGGGTTCTCTCAGTGCAAATTCTCTTCCAAGACTAAATGCAATGGAAATACACGCTCTGATTGGCAACCATGCATGTCACCCAGAAGGGGAAGTGACCAAAGAACATCAATGAAGTGGTGAGCTAAGCCCTACATCATTCAGCAGACTACTGTGAACTAGGGTGGAGACCTGGTCAGCCAGCAGCGAGGCAAGACCTGGGGACTCATGGGCTCAGAGTCAATGACACAGCTAGAGAGGACTAGAATGGAGAGCGGGGCGGCCAGCCGATAAAAAGAGGGCGGACAGACGCAAGAACACGCACACTTGCAGATGATACCCACTTGACCTGGCTTCAATGACTGGATGAACAGAGCTCAACCCGAAGAAGAAAGAAGAGGAAAAAAGTGTCATCTGATACAATTCGATAAACATGACCTACACCTATAAATGCGGTAACTCAAAAGAGGACACAAATCCCTGCTGCGAGAACTATTCCCACCCCCTCCACACAAAGAGGAGACAGGGATGGGCAACTTTGACATTGGCTACCCAAAATGGGGGGAGGGATACAAAGGTAAGAAGTGACTGGCTTACAAGCTTTCAAGAGGGAACCAAGATCCAAAGGGCATGGAGGAAGGTAGAGTCTCCAGTGAATAGCATCCAGCCTTTCCAGGAAGGGCTGGTGAAATGAAATATAGATGGGTCTCTTGTGATGCAATAGTGAAGAATTGGTATCAGGACTGACTGTGAGGGTTGGAAATCTAAAGGTGGACATTTTGTAGCAAGGAGGGGAGTGATTAACTTTCCAGTCTAGGAGTGGAGGGCCCTGGGACCATCAATGGAGAAGAGCGGAGAGCGGGACCCTACCCAGAGAAGCAGTGAGGCCTGAGATGGAGGTAGAGAAGATGATGTGAAGTGGGTGAGGACTTGAGATTCAGAGAGACAAATGGGCTGAGGACTGTGGGGGGTGGGGGTGGCAGGCTTGCAGGGTCCACCCTTTGGTTGTGTGATGATGCATGGATGGGATGGTAACCATGGCAATGAAACGATGTATGATAGAATGAATGTAAAACTAATGTTCTCCCATGTAAACTATCACACAATTCACAATAAAACATTTATTTAATAATAATAATAAAAGAGCATGTATAGAGCTGTTAGGATTGAGTTGTTCCACTCCCACAATTCTGTTGGAATCCTGGCCCTTGTACGTGCGGCTATGCAGTCCTGGTGGACACAGGTTCACACTTTTGACTGTGAACAGAAATGTTGGCTGTTCCAACTGATCAGTCATTTACTGGGAATAAAGATCTGCTTTCACAAAGATTTACAGCCTCAGAAACCTTACAGGGGCAGTTCAGCTTTGTCGTATGGGGTTGCTACAAGGAGAAATTGACTCAACCATAGCGTGGCTTTCCTGATCCAAACAAAATGGAATTGGTCTAGTCATTGAGTCTCCAGTGACGATCCTGCAAATGAGGATGTTTAAACATTAGCTGGGATGACCTTGTGGTTCTACAAGGAGGACAAGACAAGAAGCTTATGATGTTTTTTGTTGTTGTTGTTGTGAAATGCTGTCGAGTCGGTTCCGACCCATAGCGACCATGGATATGGTTTCCGAGGAGCAGCTGGTGAGCTTGAACTGCCAACCTTGCAGTTCAAAAGGTTTTGCAATCTGGAGCATTAACCCACAGTGCCGCACCAGGACTCCTATCCAAATAGTTATCTCAGGAATTAAGCAGAGACCCTAAAGGTACAATGCTTGAGAAGGACTGTTGTCTGATTGTTCCTCCCACTCACCTCAAAAGATGCTATCTTGATGTTAAAATAGATGAAGTGTACATTCAAATGTAGCTTACCCTATATAATGTGTCTGCTCTTCATGATGGGCAGGACAGTCTTGAGAAATGATTACCTCCGTCTTCCAGACTGCTGGTTTTCTGCTAAGAAAGTTTGGATCAGCTCTCTCCCCATCTCTGTGATTGACTGCAGTGACAGGTGAACCCTCATTTCAGTTTGGCAGCAGTAACAATAGATCTCTTTGGGTTTGAGTCTTTTACACATATGGAGGTCATTCTATTTGGAAATGGGGTTTGCTTTTTCTGTTTGGAAATGGTGTTGTTCTTATGACTTACAGCAAACAACTAAATGAAACACTGCCTAGTCCCGGGCCATCCTCCCAATCATTGTTACGTTTGAGTCCATAGCTGCTGCCTGTGTGTCAATCCATCTTGTTGGGGGTCTTCTTTTTTATTGACCTTCCACTTTACCAAGCACGATGTCCTTCTCTAGGGACTGGTCCCTCCTGATAATATGTCTGAAATATCAGAGATGAAGTCTGGCCATCTTGGCTTCCAAGGAAAACTCTGGCTGCACTTCTTTCAACACAGATCTGTTGGTTCTTTTGGCAGCCCATGGTGTTTTTAATATTCTCTTTCAACACCATAACTCAAATGCATTAATTCTTCTACTATCTTCCTTATTCACTTGCCAACTTCTGCATGCATACGAAGTTATTAAAAATACCAAGACTTAGGTCAGGCACACATTAATCCTCAAACTAACATCTTTCCTTTTCAACACTTTAAAGAGGTTTTGTGCTGCAGACTTGCCCCATGCAATATGTCATTGAGTTTCTTGACTGCTGTCTCCATGAGTGTTGATTATGGACCTAGTCAATATTTATGGGTCATAACCCTAAATACTTCTGAATTTTCAGAGACACATAGATAGAAACAAAGACTAAAAGATATGTGTGGAGCTGTCCACAAGGATAAGAATGACAAACATCACTCACAGACACTGGTAATGAATTAAGAGGGAGATCCACTGTCTACAAGCAAAGTAATGATAAGGATCACCCACAGACACCATCAACAAATGAAGAACATGTTCTGCTGTCTACTGGCAAAGGCATGACAAGGATCACACAGAGACATAAACAAGGAATGAAGAGCAATGTCCACTATACAAGCAAAAGCATGACAAAGATCACATAGACATCATCAACAAATGAAGAGCCAGTTACACTGCCTACAAGCAAAGGAATGACAAAGATCACACACAGAGACATCAGCAATGAATAAAGAGGGAGATTCACTATCTACAAGGAAAGGAATGACAACGGTCACACACAGACACAATCAACAAATGAAGAGCAAGTTCTACTGTCTACAAGCGAAGGAATGCCAAGGATCACACAGAGACATCAGCAATGAATGAAGAGGGAGATTCACTGTCTACAAGGAAAGGAATGCCAAGGATCACACACAGAGACATCAGCAATGAATAAAGAGGGAGATTCACTGTCTACAAGGAAAGGAATGCCAAGGATCACACAGAGACATCAGCAATGAATGAAGAGGGAGATCCAGAGAAGGACTCAGCACATTCAATACCCTGAGTTGGACTTGCGGGTTCCATTATTGTGAGGAAATACATTTCTGCTCTTGAAACCCATACACGTGTGTGGCTTCTGGTGTAGCAGCGCTGATGAGCTAACCTGGTGCTCCAGAGGGACCCTGTAGGACAGGGCAGAACCACCCCTGCCCCAAAGTCTTCTGGAGATTGTAAATATTTAGAGGAGCAGATCACCACATCTCTCTCTTAAGGACCAACGCTTCATCCATTGTATTACCAGGGCTTCACGGTAGCTCTTGTTACTAAGTGCTGTTGAGTAGGGTTTCTGAGGAGTAGCTGGTGGGTTTGAACCACTGACTTTGCAGTTCAGTGCTTATCCTATAAAAGCTATGAGCAATGGGAACCACGATAGAAAATGATGCATAATGCTTTCTCCTGGAACCTAACACAGTAGGTCCCATCTTCTCTCTCTCTTATGTCTGATAGCTACTTGTTGCTAGGTTACTTCATATTGTTGTTAGGTACAGTCAAGTTGGTTCCAACTCGTTGGGAATCTACGCACAACAGAACCAAACACTGCCTGGTCTTGTGCCCTCCTCACAATTATTGTTACACTTGAACCCATTGTTGCTGCTGCTGTGCCAACCCCTCTCAGTCCTGTTGTTTTTGTGTTCCCTTTGTTAAGTGTTGTTGAGTCAGTTCCGACTCATAGCAACTCTGAATAAGATTTCCAAGGAGTGGTTGCTGAGTTTGGACCACTGACCTTCAGTTAGCTATCCAATGCTTATCCTACAGTGCCACACCAGGACTCCTAAGACCCAATAATCCTGTGGCATTGCCCCCCAAACCTTACTTACTATTCCTTTCTGCTGACATGTCAATGCACCCAGACTCCTGGCTGTGACTGTTGGAAAATTGCTAAAACCATGTGGGGAACATGTCTGACTTCCCCTGGCTTCACAAGGGGGCAAGAGAATCAAATTTAAAATTCCTGTGACATGAAGGTCACACATGCCTTCACCCTATTGTGATACCAACCATTCCATCAACAGCACCCTTTGCTTCACAGCTGGGTTTGATGATTCCTTGCAGTGGCCACATAGAACTCACAGTACTCATCATTATGGGATTTGTTGGGGACGTGAACAGGGTACAATTCAGGATCAAAACCAAGTAAGGATGCAGCAGTTCTCCAGTCAGGAACGTCTCTTGTCTGCCAGACTGCAGGCACGACTCACTCTTGTCTTTGGCTTTTATAGGATAAACACTGAATTGCTAACTGCAAAGTCAGTAGTTCAAACCCACTAGCTGCTCCTTGGAAGCCCTACTGTGTCTCAGTCTCTCCACACCACCACTTCTGCCATCACCTTAGCCATCTCTGTTTCTTTAGGTAGGGATCTCACATTTCACTCACGCTCTTCCTTCTTGATGGTCCTGGGATCTTCCATCTCTGCTTCTGAGATAGCTCCTTTTAAACCTAACTGGAGACACAACCAGTCTTAACCTTAGTGTCCTGAATACCCTATTTGCATGGTCCCACCCAATCACTTATTGTGAATTGAGAAGATTTTGGATAGAAAGGCTGTAATGAATTAAAATCAAGGCATCATAAACATGAAGTACATTGGTATAAGAATAAGACCGAGACTTTGGTATAAGCCATCACTTGGCAATGAAAAATGTTTCTGATTTCTTAAGACCATTGTTACAACCCTTTTCGTATCGACTTCCAGGCTTCGATGATGAACCTCTCTTAGTATTCTTTACGGATCGCTCTCATGGTCTCACTGCAGAACTGATTTTTTTCCCTGCACTGAACTGTAAGTCTATAAGCAGCACGGGATCCACATGTGGGTTCTGCCATTTATAGGACACATGACATCTCTCAGAATTCCCAAACATGATTCTGAGATTGTTACCTGTATTCACAACATGTTCAACGTATCTACAATTAGCTAAGTTCTTTCTCCCTCCCTGGGAAGAAGAAAACCCAAAGCAAACCCAGTGCTGTTGAGTTGATTCCAACTGATGGCTACCCTGTAAGACAGAGTCAAACTTCCCCATGGGCTTTCACATGGTTCTCCCATGGAGAGTGGTTGGTGAGTTGGAACCGCCGACTTGTGGTTACTAGTCAAGTACTAAGGGACCTTAATGGATGAAACATGGTGATGATAAAGATGGATGAAGAAACTGCTCTCCCCCAGTCTTCTACCAGAGTCTAATCTATGGTACGGTTGTGAGGACAGTTCACAACAGCACCACCACACGTATTGTGGTGTTTGGAATCATGGCGGCTCCACGGACCACAGAAAGGAACGTTGGCTGGTCCTATGAGATCTTTATGATTGCTGGTATCTTCCAACCCCTGGTTGCAGCCACTGTATGTTCTGATTGTCTTCCAACCTGGGAGAAGAACACCTTCCAACTCACTATCACACAAAGTTCTGTTGGGATCCGGAGAGTTTTCATTGACTGCTTATCCTGCTGTTTCTTTGGCTGGATGCATCACTACAACCTACCCACCATGGATGGGGTTCTTCCAACATCACGGGAACACACAAGATGCCACAAGAAAAGCCTCTTCTGAGTACAGAGAGGCTGAGAAAAACAACAACCATAACTCATTCCGAGAGACATTAGTTTATTATTGGATAGAGAATAAAACAGATGGTTTACCAACAAGGGAATTTACCTTCAAAAGGCGAAATTTAGCTGTGTCCAGTGATGGCTGGCTGGACCAGGAAGTTTGACTGCATGTGAGGGTTGAAGGCTAGGCTCCTTCCTAACATCTGCACAACGAACACAGGAAAACAACAGAGCTGAAGGGGGGTGCCTGCCCCTTACTGGAAAACAGGCTCAGAGGGGAGGGATAGGAAATGTCTCCATGTGAGCTTGGAGAGGTTATATGGGGGCATTCTGTTTGTGTACTGACAACAGGATCATGTGGATCTGGGATGCTGTCTCAGGACTTCGTTACTATGATAGCAGCCAGACTGCCTTTATTCTGTAGTGTTGCTGTCAAACAATTATCACAAGGGGGGAGCTTTAACAAACAGAAATATATCCCCTCACAATTGAAGGGGCTAGAAGTCTGAATTTAGAACCCTGGTTCTGAAGAAAGCTCCTTGTTTCCTTTTAGGATTCCTGGGAGACCTCCATTCATCTTGGCATCCTTCTTCCCCTGGATCTAGGAGCTTCACAGGAAAGGGACCCCAGGTCTAAAGGATACACTCCACTCCCTGAGAGCTGAGCTTGCCTGTTTAATCTCTTTCATATCTGGAAAGAGATTGTCTCCAGATGCAACCTCGTCTTGTAGATTGCATCTGGACTCATTAACAGCATGTTGTTGCAGTTGCGTGCTGTGGAGTCTGTTTCGACTCATAGCCACCTTGTATAGGATTCCCAAAGAGCAGTTGGTGAGTTTGAACTGTCTATTTTGCGGTTCAAACCAACTTTGCAGTCCAGTGCTGTATCCCACAGTGCCACACCAGGACTCCACAAACATCATGTTGTTGTTGTGAAGTGCCGTCAAGTACGTTCCAAACCATAGCAACCCTGTATAGGGTTTCTGAGGAGCAGCTGGTGAGCTTGAACTGCTGGCCTTGCACCTCAAATGGTTTTGCAGTCTGGCGCATTAACCCATGGCGCCATACCAGGATTCCATAAACATCGTTGGTGTGAGCATTTACAGCACACAGGATAATGACATCAGATTAGGGGCTGATCACATCAAACCACATCCGGGAGGTGATGACATCATTGTATAACTGCTCTATCATATCATTGTTGTTGTTAAGTGCTGTCAAGACGATTCCAACTCATAGTGAGTGACTCTTTATAAGCTTTCTGTGGAGTTGCTAGTGGGTTTGAACTGCTGACCAGTGCTGATCTAACAGCTCCTCACCAAGAGTCCCATAAAGTGCTAAACCACTGAGAATCAATGCCCAACCATGTTGACACATATTCTGAGGGAAATAATTCAATCCATGACAATGACCATCTCATGAGGTACAGAAATAGCATGTCATACCTTACAAGAGATAAAAGGAGAGAGACAGAAAAGGAGAGAGGGACCTACTACCACCAAAATAGAAGGGCTGGGAGTGGATTGTGTCCTTTGGACCTGGGATCCCTGCTCTGTGAAGCTTCTAGATCCAGGGGAAGATTGATACCAAGATGCATGGAGATCTCCAAGGAATGATAGATGACGGAAGGAGACGTGGACCTTTTTCCAAAGCCCATCCTCTGAATTCAGACTTCTAACCTCCTAAATTGTGAGAGAATAAATTTCTGTTTGTTGAAGCTCCCCCCTTGAGATATTTCTCTTATAGCAGCACTAGAGAACTTAGACACAACCAAAATATGAACAATATTTCTGTATGCAAGTTTTCTTAAACGCAGAATCTGTTTAAAAGACATCATCGTATTTAGAAATACGCCACATGCGTGGATGATGTCACATAACATTACAGAAACATCCCTGATTCGTAGATGGCCCTGGTTGTTCAGTGCAATGCCAGCGAAAGTTTTAGAAGAGTTTCAATAAAGAAAATAAAATAAAAACTGGATGCAGAGGAGAACAAACAAGATGGCGGATCGGGTGGACGTGTAGCAGAGAGCTCCGCCAACAACAACACAGAATACCCGGCCAAGCAGGCTCAGGGGATGGTCCCAGAACTCTGAACCACATATAAAGGAATACTTAGAAGGTTGGAAGGCTCACAGCTGGGGGAA
>NW_006408536.1:31889402-31892840 GCF_000296735.1 Chrysochloris asiatica
CTGTTGTGAAGAATTCTACAATGAACATGGGTGTGCCTATTCCTATTCATGTTGTGGTTCTTATTTCTTGAGGATATACACCAAGTAGAGAAATTGCTGGATCACATGGTATTTTTATTGCCAACCTTCTGAGCCAGCACCATACCATTTTCCAAAGTGGTTGCACCATTTTACAGTCCCAACAACATTATATAGGAGGGTCCTAGACTCTCTGCACCCTTTGCAGTGTTTGCTGTTGTCTGTTTTTTTGAACTTTGCTATTAATGCTTGGATAAGACGACATCTCATTGTTGTTTTGATTGGCATCACGTTAATGGCTAATGATCCTGAACTTTTCTTCATAAGTTTGCTGGCGGCCTGAAAGTCGTCTTTGGAGAATGCCTGTTCATGTTCTCTGTCCATTTTTAAATTGGATTATTTCCCTTATTATGGAAGTGTTGAGATGTTCTATAAAATTTAAATAATTGTTCCTTGTCTGATAACGTCATTGTCAATTTTTCCCCAGTCTGTGTGCTCTCTTTTTTAACTCTTTTGGTGAAATATTTTGATGTACCTAAGTGTCTGATTTTTAGTAGGTTCCAGCCATCTATTTTGTCTTCTACTTTTTGTGTGACTTTAGTTGTATTTGATAGAGTATTTATGCCATGAATCAGAGCACCTAAGTTTTCTATATTGTTTTAGGTTTTACATTTAAGTCTTTAACCCAGTTTGAATTTATTTTTATATAGTGTGTGAGATATGGGTCTTGTTTCATTCTTCTGCAAATGATTTTCCAGTTTTGCCAGCGCCATTTGTTGAAGAGGGCATCTCTTCCCCTCATTTAATGTACTTTGCTCCTTTGCCAAATGTCATCTGAGCATGTTGTTGTTGTTAAGTGTCGTTGAGTTGATTCCGACCCATAGCGACCCTGTATAGGGTTTCTGGGGAGTAGCTGATGAGCTTGAAACACCAACCTTGCAGTTTAAATGGCTTTGCAGTCCAGTGCATTAACCCACAGCACCACACCAGGACTCCCAACTGAGCATTGTTGTTGTTGTTAAGTGCCATCGAGTCGGTTATGACCCATAGAGACATGAACATGGGTTCATAGCGACCCTGCATAGGGTTTCCAAGGAGCAGTGGTGAGATTGAACCACTAACCTTGCAGTTCAAACGGCTTTGCAGCCCAGCGCATTAACTCACAGCGCCGCACCAGGACTCCCAACTGAGCATAGGTGGGTGGATTTACTTCTGGGATCTCAATTCTTTCCCATTGACTGAAGTGTCTTTTGTTGTACCATTACCAGACTGTTTTGATTACTGTAGTTTTGTAGTAGGTTTTGAGATCAGGAAGTGAGAAGCTTTTAATTGTGTTATTTTTTAGTAATGACTTGTTTATCTGGGATCTCTTTCATTTAAGTGAAGTTGGTGATTAGTTTCCCGTCACTTTTTAGGATGATGTTGGAACCTGGATAGGGCTTGCATTATATCTATAGATTGCTTTGGATAGTGTTGACATTTTCATAGTGTTAAGTCTTCCTTTCCACAGCATGGTATATTCTTCCATTTTTGTAGGTCTCTTGTGGTAATGTTTTATAGCTTTCTTTGTATAGTTCTTTTATTTATTTGCTTATATTTATTCGTAAGTATTTATCTTTTGGGTGACTATTGCAAATGACATTGTTTTTCTGATTTACTTTTCAGACTCTTGTAATTAGTATAAAGAAATCCAACTGATTTTTGTATGTTTATGTTGCACCCTGCCACTTTGCTGAATCCTTCAATGTGTTTTAATAATTTTCTTGATGAATCTTGGGGTTTTCTAAGTATATAATCATATCAAGAAGAGTTTGCTTCTTCTTTGTGAATTTGGATGTCTTTAATTTCCCTTTCTTGACTTCCAGCACAATATTAAATAGGAGTGGTGATAAAGGGCCATTCTATTTGGTACCTATCTGCTCTCAATAAGCTCTGGTACCATAGTGGTTACAAATCGGGCTGTGAGCCACAAGGTCAGCAGTTCAAAACCACTACCAGCTGGTCTGCAGGAGAAAGATGAGGCTTTCTGCTTCCATAAAGATTTACAGCCTCGGAAACCCTGTACAGGGTCACTATGAGTCAGAATCGACTCCACGGCACATAACAACAACAATTTTTGGAATTTCTCTAATCAGACTGAAGTAGAAAATGTGAAGAGATATATAACAAAAAGAGAAATTGACCAAGTCATTAAAAAACTCCAGACTACCCCCCTGCCCCCCCCCCCAAAAAAAAAGAAAAAAAGAAAAAAAGAAAAAAAAGCTCTGATCTAGATGACTTTACTATTGAATTTTACCTCTGGGTTTCAGACTCAGAAGGAAAAAGGCTTTCTGAGCACATAGCTGCTGAGAGACCAGAAAAACAGCCTGGATTCATTCCGAAAGATGGAAGTTTAGTACAGAAGAGGGATGGTTTGCTGACAAGGGAATTTACCTACAGAGGGTGAAACTGAGCTGTGTCCAGTGGTGATCAGCTGAGGAGTGAAGTTTTACAACACAAAGAGTCGGGGCTAGGGTCTTTTTATATCATCATGTAGGCAGACCCAGGAAAAGGTAGGAAAATCCCAAGGTGTCAGGATGTCTGCCCCATCCTAGAGAACAGAGGGTTTCAGATTGGGAAGAGGGGGCTGTTGGCTCCTTCATATTGTATGCAGGAAGACAAGAAGTTTTGGTGCATGTAGCTGGAGGACAGGCTGTCTGCTCTTTTGTAGATATCAACAGCATGGGAAGGGGTAGGAAAAATGGTTTGATGTTACATTGTTTTGGCCATTTTGGAGTGTGAAGTTTGTGTCCTGACATCCACCAAACATTCCGAGAACAGCTGACATCAATTCTACACAAATTCTTCCAGAATATAGAACAGGGTGGACAGCCCCCAAATTCATTTTATGAAGCCAGCATAACCCAGATGCAAAAACAAGACAAACACATCACTGAAAAAGAAAATTATAGACCAGGACAGAATATTACTGGCGGAGCAGGAGAGAGACTTGGTGGCATAGCAGGTTAAGCATTGGGCAAGTTCGGTGGTTCAAATCCACCATCTGCTCCACGGGGGAAAGATGAGGCTGTCTCCTACTGTGAAAATTGACAGCCTTGGAAACTTGGCAGGGCAGTTCCACTCTGTCCTATAGGGTCACTGTAACTCAGAATCCACTGGACAGCAGTGTCTCTGTGAATGGGTTGGCTGATCAGAGAGATGCCATTGAACCCAAAGCACAGAAGATGCTCTCAGACACCCAGTCACAAGAGCCATTCCCATATTTCCTTTATGCTGAGGGTAAGATGAGGTCAGCCTTCAGTGATCTTTAATGTCTGAGCAGGCTTATTCTCAGTTTTGGGCACCACTCTGCATTGGAGATTGTTGTTGTTGTTAAGTGCCGGCAAGTTGGTTCCAACTCATAGCCACCCTGTATAGGGT
>NW_006408536.1:31893843-31900633 GCF_000296735.1 Chrysochloris asiatica
AATGTTTTATTGTGAATTATGTGATAGTTTACATGGGAGAACTTTAGTTTTACATTCATCCTATTGTGTATCTTTTCATTGCCATGGTTACAATCCCCTCCATGCATCATCAACCAAGCAAAGTGTACACCCTACAAGCCTGCACCCCGGTCTACAGCGCACAGCCCCTCTCCCTCTCTGGGTCTAAAGTCCCCAGCTGCTCCATCTCTCTACATCATCATCTCTGCCTCCATCTCAGGCATCACTGCTTCTCTGGGTAGGGTCCCGCTCTCCACTCTTCTCCCTTGATGGTCCCAGGGACCTCCGCTCCTAGACTGAAAAGTTACTCACTCCCCTCCTTGCTACAAAACATCTATCTTTACATTTCCAACCCTCACAATCAGTCCTGATAACAATTATTCACTATTGTATCACAAGAGACCTAACCGCATTTCCTTGCATCAGCCCTGCCTAGACAGATTGGATACTACTCAGTGGAGAGTCTACCTTCCTATATGCCATCTGGATCTAGGTTCCCTCTTGAAAACTTGTAAGCCAGTCACTTCCTGACTTTGTAGCCCCCCATTTTGGATAGTCAATGTCCAAGTTGCCCATCCCTGTCTACTCTGTGTATGAAGGAGGTGGGAATGATCCTCGCTGTAAAGATTTGTTCCCTCTTTTGAGCTACTGCATCTGTAGGTGTAGGTCAAATTCATGGGAAGGCTTTCTTTATGTTGACTCTGGAAAGAACTCCTTTTTCCTTGATTCTTTGATGATGATTATATGGGATGTTGTTTATCTTCTTTCACCTAAGCTTGTTTCCTTATCTAATCTCTTTTCTATCTTGAAATTGATTGATTTAACATATACATGACACACTGCTGTTGCATTAACATAACAAAGAAACCCAATCCTAAATGGGTTTATAACCACAGCCAGAAATCTATCCTGTCAAGTCAATTTAGACTTACAGAGACCCTGTAGGCCAGAATCCTGGTGTGGCACTGTAGGACTGCAAGGTCAGTTTGAACAAGGTCTCTGGTTCAAACTCACTTAGAACTGACTTGACACTTGAAAACAATGAAACATAGGACAGAGTAGAAGTGTTCCCTAGGGTTTCCAAGGCAGTCTTCTTTATGGAAGCAAATTGCCTCTTCTTTCTCCCTCTAAGCAACTGGTGGGTTCGAACAGCTGACGAGTTGGCTAGCAACTGAGCACTTAACCACTGTGCCCACCTGTATGTGAGGGGGCTTGAAAAAATGAAATGAAAAGAGAATGGGATTTTCCCACAGACTTTCTGAAGGCCTTTTATATTATTTGTGTTCATATTTTCATTATCCCATTTCATCATATAAATATGGTGTAATTCCTCTCCTTCAAAGCAATATCACCCCAACTCTGAGCCTGTCATATACAGATGGTTATTTTATCCATCATCTCAAACCCCATAATTTGGCATCTTCCAGCTCTCTCCCCTAACCAAAATTTATTAGAGACTGTATCTTGTAATTTCTGTATGGCAATGTCCAGAAATGACTATTTCTATACAGTGTTAAATTTAGAGTTACATTCTGGTTTTAGTTTCGTGTTAGTAATTCTGTCCTCAAAAAAAAAAAAAAAAAATGTGTATTTCATCAAGCGGGTAACTCAGAATGGCACATTCTATAATATGATATGGGAGTTCTTCAAGACATGATGTATAACATTTTAAATTATTCATCTAAACTCTATCACCATAATCCCTAAGGTAAAAAGGGAGTGAGTTGTTGAATGGAGAAAATGTAAAAAAAAGAAAAGGGAGATGACAAGAGTTATACCAGGTTGAAGCCACAGGCATGGAATTTCAAGGTTGGCCAACCTACAGTTTGAGTTGAGTTGGGTTCTTTATACTGCTATTATCCTTAAGGTCATTTTAATAACAGAGCAGTAAAGTTTGATTTGCTCGTGTTTCACCGTATAACCACTCATATTACAAATGGGGAAATGTTCCCCGGGAAAGCAAGGAGGAACATATGATTTCTGCGGTGAACATAGACCGCCAACAGGAAAGGCACAAAATGGAGATCGTAAAAGACTCAACGTCGAGAGTAACTCATTAAACTTTGATATTTCAAAAGAGAATAGGCAGGAAACATTTTAATTTTATGCCATTATGGTTAGTAACCGATGAGCTTAAGAACTTAATGTGAAATGTGCTTCTTTATTCTCATTTACCAGACTGAAGGACAAATGAACTGAATGTAGTTCACATTTCAGAAAGACTATATAAATTTCCCTTTAGGACTATAACATCCAACTGTTTATAAGAAAGACCAAGACTTACAGAAAAAAGATGGAAGAGCAAATGAATTCAATTTTACTTCACAGCCTTTTCTGAGAGCTATAATCGTAAAAAATAAAATAAAAATGAAAGCAGAATACCACATCTAAAATGGAAGGATGGATTGGCCACACAGCTAAAGACAGGTCATGAACCATATTGTAAAGTTTGAGCAGATTCAGATTTTAAAACAGGTAAGAAAGAAAAAAACAAAATGGCGCCAGTGGAGACTCTGAAACTTGCTCTTCATAGCTAGAGAGAAAGGAAGAAATGAAGAAAAAGAGCTGGACAGAAGATTTCAAAGGGTAGTTTAAAAAGCCACAGCCAAGTATAATGAGATGTGCAAAAACCTGGAGTTAGAAAAACTAAAGGGAAAACAAGCTCAGCATTTCTCAACCTATAAGAACTGAAGAAAACAAATCCAAGCCTTACTTGTAATATGGAAGGATGCTATGGACAAAACACTGAAGGGTACAAGAAGCATTTAAAAAAAGATGGAAAGAATACACAGAGTCACTGTACCAGAAATAATTGGTCAACATTCTGTCATTTCAAGAGGTAGTATATGATCAAGAATCAATGGTCCTGAAAGGAGACTTACAAGTTGTGTTGAAGTAATTAACGAAGAACGAGAATCCAGGAAGTGACAGAAAGCCAACTGCAATCTTTCAACAAACTGGTGTGGTGCTGGAAACACTCATTCGTCTATACCAAGAAATCTGGGAGGCAACTGCCTAGCCAACTGACCAGAAGATATCCATATTTGTGCCCATTCCAAAAAAAAAAAAGGTAACCCAACACAAGGCAGGAATTATTGAACCCTTTCATTAATATCATATGCAAGTAAAAAGTTTTAATAAAGTCCATTTGAAAATGGTTGCAGGATTGTATCCATGGGGAGCTGCCAGAAATTCAAGACAGATTCAGAGGAGGACATAGAATGAAAGGTATAACTGATGATATCAGATGGATCTTTGAAGAAAGCAGAGACTACCAGAAAGTGTGTTATTGGCTATGCAGAGGCATTCAGCTATGATGATCATAACAGACAATAAACAATGGGAATTCCAGAAAACTTAATGGTGCTTATGCAGAACCAGTACATACACCAATCAATGTACATACACCAATGGTGCTTCTGTATGAACCTGTACATACACCAAGAGGCAGTTTTTGAATAGGACATGGGGATTCTGGGTGCTTTAAAATCAGGAAAAGTGTGCATCAAGGTTGTACCCTTTCACCATATGTATTCATTCTGTATGCTGAGCAAATCATCTGAGAAACTGGACTACATGAAAAAAAAAACAAAACAAAACAAAAAAAAACAACCATCAGGATAAGGAGGAAGATTCATGAGCAGCCTGTGATATGCAGATGATACAATCTTGGTTGCTGAAAGTCAAGAGGACTTGAAATACTTACTGATGAAGATCACAGACTACAGCCTTCGGTATCGATTTCACCTCAATGTAAAGAAAAGAAAAATCCTCACCACTGGACCAATAAACAACATCCATATAAATGGAGAAAAGATTGAAGTTGTCAAAGACTTCATTTTGCTTGGATCAGCCATCAACACTCATGGAAGCAGCAGACAAGAAATCAAATGACTTATTGGATTAGGCAAATTTGCTGCGCAAAACCTCTTAAAAGCGTTCAATAGCAAAGGTATCAACTTGACGACTAAGGTGCACCTGACCCAAGCCGTAGTAGTTTCAATAAGCACATATGCATGTGAAAGTTGGACAATGAATAAAGAAGACAGTAGAAGAATTGATGCCTTTTGAGTTTTAGTGTTGGAAAAGAATATCAAAAGTGCCATGGACTTCCAGAAGAAAGAGAAATTCTATCTTGGAAGAATGTGCCTTTAGAAGCTAAGATGGTGACACTTTATCTCATGTACATTGGACATGTTATCAGGAAGGAGCAGTCCTTGGGGAAGGACATCATGCTTGGTAAAGTGGAATGTCAGTGAAAAAGAGGATCAACAAGATAAACATAGCAATGTTTCTGAGGATGGCATGAAAATTGCAAGTATTTCTTTCCGTTGTACAGGCTGGAAACAAACAAGAACATTCTTGATGACACAACTCAATCTCTACCAGATGTATTCTCAAATGACTGTCAGTTTGTCACACTGTGGTGGTTTTTATGTTGCTGTGGTCCTGGAAACTATGCCACCAGTATTTTAAATACCAGCAGGGTCACCCATGGTGGACAGGTTTCAGCTGATCTTCCAGATGAAGACAGACCAGGAAGAAGGAGCGACGGGCTACTTTTCAATCTTTAACCACTGAAAACCTAATGAAGTGTGGTGGAACGCTATCAGATATATTGCCAGAGATTAAGCATTATGAATAGCAGTGGAACGTTGTCAGATACAGTGCTGAAAGATGAGCCCCTCGGATTGGAAGTCACTCAAAATACAACTGGAAAAGAGCTGCCTCCTCAAAGTAGAGTTGACCGTGATGATGTGGATGGAGGAAAGATTTTGGTACCTTCATTTGCTGATGGGGCACAACTCAATATGAAGAGAAGCAAATGAAATGTATATATATACATACATACATACATACATACATACATA
This sequence comes from Chrysochloris asiatica, assembly GCF_000296735.1. Lineage (NCBI taxonomy): Eukaryota > Metazoa > Chordata > Mammalia > Afrosoricida > Chrysochloridae > Chrysochloris > Chrysochloris asiatica. The sequence continues at coordinate 31,898,733 of NW_006408536.1, forward strand.
TATACATATATATACACATATATATGTATATATATATATATACACATATATATATGTATATATATGTTGTTGTTAAGTGCTGTCGAGTATATATACACATATATATATGTATATATATGTTGTTGTTAAGTGCTGTCGAGTCAACTCTGACCCATAGTGACCCTGTATAGGGTTTTTGAGGAGCAACTGGTGAGCTTGAACTGCCAACCTTGCAGTTCAAATGGCTTTGCAGTCTGGTGCATTAATACACACCGCCACACCAGGACTCCTATATATCTATGTTGTTGTTGTTGTTAAGTGCCGTAGAGTCGGTTCTGACTCATAGTGACCCTGCACAGGGTTTCCGAGGCTGTAAATCTTTATCAGAGCAGAACGGCTATATCTATAACTATATCTATATCGATATATGAATATAGATATATAGATATATATAGTTGTTAAGGAGCTCTGGGAGCATAGTGGTTACGAATTCGGCTGCTAACCTTAAGGTCAGCAGTTTCAAACTACTCCCAGCTGTTCCATGGTAGAAAGATGAGGCATTCTGCTCCCATAAACATTTATAGCCTCGAAAACCCTGCACAGGGTCGGTACGAGTCGGAACTGACTCAATGACACACCACCACTGTATCTATTGCTGTAAAGTGTCATCAAGTCGGTTCTGAATAGCGTCTTCAAGAAACGGCTGATGAGTTTGAACTGCTGACCATATGGTTCAAGCCAACTTGCGGTTAAGTGCTTATCCTATAGTGCCACACCAGGAGTTACATACATATATATGTTGTTGTTAAGTGCTGTTGAGTCAGTTCCGACCCATAGCGACCCTGTATAGTAGTATTTCTGAGGAGCAGTGGGTGAGCTTGAACCATCAACCTTGCTGTTCAACCTGACTTTGAAGTCCAACGTACTAACCCACAGTGCCATACCAGGACTCCAGGGCAATGGGTTTAGTTGATTGGTTGATATACTTATGGATATGATCTCAATTGGATGATTTTTCTGCAATGTTAGTGAGATCATACCTGAGCAGAGTGTGTCTTAAGCCAATCCCATTTGAGACTAAGAGAAGTTGATGACGTAGAGACAGAAGCAAGCAGAACTGAGGGAAGATAGAAACCACATGGAGTTCGCCAAGGATCCCAGGAACAGAATCTGAAAAGAGACAAGGATTTCCCCCAGAGCCTTCCCCTTGGGTCCAGTGCCCTGAATTTGGACATCTAGCCTCCTGAACTATGAGAAAATTAATCCCTGTTGCTAAAACCACCCACTTGTTTTATTTCTGCCTGAGCCGCACAACACAGATAAGTCAAGAACATCTTCATCAACCACGGTCAAGTGGAAAGATTGAGTTTGCGGTAGAACTCCAGTAAAGTTAGTGGGAGGTAGGAAGGTTTCCCCTGGGATTTGTGCTCGTTATTGGATGCTACAGCGCGATCATCCAGGGTTCCAATGTGTGGGTTGTGATGGTGAGTAGTCAAGGGAAGTGTCTAAAAGGTTTGGTTTGGAGTTAAGGAGCCTGAGTAATGAAGACAGGAGTAAGGGAGCTGAGGGCATCTTGAGGAAACCATGATAGAACCAGGAAATGAAAATGGATTGAACTGGACATAGAGCCCAGTAGGAGTAATGGGCAGAGTCCTGGTGTGGTGCTTTGGGATAAAGTGCTGGATTGCAAGGTCAGCGTGAACCTCAAGGTCGGTGGTTCAAACCCACCAGACGCTCCTTGGAAACCCTATACAGGATCACTATGAGTCTGAACCGACTCCAAGGCACTTAACAACAACACCAGGAGTAATGGACCATGAAAAGGTCATGGGATTCATGGAAAACTAATGAAAGGAAGAGAATCACTGAGACCACCTTCAGGCTTGGACTAGAATCACCCCCCATGGCTCAATTTTCAACCA
>NW_006408536.1:31902368-31904641 GCF_000296735.1 Chrysochloris asiatica
CGGCACTTAACAACAACAACAACAACATTTTGTCAATGTTTCTTTGTCTCAGCCTGATGTCAGCATAATATCAAAAATTTAATTTTTTTCAAAAATCTAATTAACCCATGCCATAATTTATCTATTCCAGGAGGCACACTTAGTTTGCATTGCCTTTGTTTCTTTCACTGGTTTAACCTGCTAACCATCACTTTCCATAAATTTTAAGATTCTAACATAGTAAATGTAAGCATTTAATGGAATTAAATGACGATAGTTCATGTTTTTATAAGAAGTGATTTCTTTTAAAACGTTACCAAACAGACTCAACCTGTCAGCGAAAACTGTAGCATTGATATAAAAGTAGTTGCCATCAATCTTCCTCCTTCCAACTCATGGCGCCCCTGCGTGTGTCAGAGAAGAACGGCATCCCTTAGAGTTTTCAGTGGATGATTTTTTTTTAATGTAGATCTCCAAGCCTTTCTTCTGAGGAGTCTCTGTGGGTAGACTTGAACCTTCAGCCTTCCTTTCAGCACATTAACTGCATAATGCTGAGACACTAAGCCAGTTTCCTCTGAGTCTATTGTGAATCATGGTGAACCGAAGTGTGGACAAACATCTGAAGGTCTTTATAGTATCGATCCACAGTTTGCATTTTGGCACCATCTCTCTAAGTTCACTTCTAGGTTCTTCCACTTAGCAGTTGTGTTTTCTCTAATGCAGTCATTTCTTAGACAGTTTTTGTGGTGCTGAGTTTGCCATTTATAAATCCCTTAGACCACTGATTAGCAACAGAAGCACAGTTCCATAAATATCTTCCTAATATAGTCATGGAGTCATGGGGTGGTGGTGTAGAATCAGCACTAAACTGTGAGCCACAAGGCCAGCAGTTCAAACCCACCAGCTGCTGCTTGGAAACCCTATACAGGTTTGCTACGAGTTCGAACCGACTCAACAACACTTAACGACAGTCTAACCATGTCATAACTCATATGTGGAAGTTACATTTCCATGGAGTGAACAGACTCAGGAGATAATTTTGGCATTCACATCAAGCTGTATTAAAATGGCCTGTTTCTGGAATGTGTGGCTAATTGTTTCTGTCAGGACTCGCCTCCTTTCCCACGAGATATGAAGAACTACATGAACATTTCTATTTATTTGTTATCATGGCACTTTTTGATCCAAGATTGGCATAGCAGAATCCTCATCAAAACGGGGGAAAGCCTGGAACAGAATTTTTGATTCTCATGGAATCCAGACTTTCTGGAGGCACGGAGGCTGGATAAATCTCTGAAACAATTGCCGTGAGATAATCTTTAAACCCGAAACCTCCACCCCTCAAATATTCCCTGAAGTCTGTTTTACACTAAACAACAAAACCAAATTAATTTCCATCGAGTCAATTCTGACTCTCAGGGGTGCTGGAGGACAGAGGGTTTCTGACACTGTAAGTTTCTATAGGAGCTCTCCTACCTAACATCTAGTCAGTTTGAACTATCAGCCTTTCAGTTAACAGCCAGATGTTTAACCCAGTCTCCCATGAGGGTTCCTTAGCCAAACAACAGTTTAATTAATTAGTAAGCAATGTCTCACTTAAGCATTGTGCTCCTTAACGATCAATTCACCTGGGCTCAGCTTGGCAATAGCCACGTGAAAGAGTAGATGAGAAACTTGGGGGAGGCGCAGTGAGCTTAATTAAGTTCATGGGAGCGGTGCAATGGGGGGAGGGGGTGGAAGCGACACAAGCGAGCTGGTTGCATAATATTGACGCATGCAATCAACGTCCCTGCATCATGCATGTGGAAAGTGCTGGGTTGGTACATGTTCTGTGGATGTTTTCAACAACAACAAAACAACAAATGATTTTTTTAAATAATAAAAAAAGATTAAGGTTCTCTAAACCTATTAATTTTTTTCCCTAGAAAAACATAATAATTTTCCTGGGGTTCCCTCAGTTCTCTACACAACATAGAGAATTGGGTTTAAGATTTGTCCACGTCTGGCTCAAACTTTGTGTGGAATACTGGTAGAATGCCAAGCTTTCCTGCTCCGTTGAGATGAATTGGATCTGGTACATTATCAACCGTTTGACAAAAGCTTAGGAGTCCTGGTGTGGAGCTGTAGGTTAAGCGCCAGACGGCAAGATCAGTTTGAAATGCAAGGACAGAGCTTCAAACTCAGCAGCTGTTTCTCGGAAGCCCCTATACAGGGTAATTATGAGTTGGGAACAGACTTGATGGCACTTAATCACAACAAATGAAGGAGCTCTGGTAGCGTAGTGGTTACGAATC
>NW_006408536.1:31905011-31906473 GCF_000296735.1 Chrysochloris asiatica
ATTTACAGCCTCGGAAATCCTGTTCAGGGTCGCTGTGGGTCGGAACCAACTCGACGGCACTTAACAACAATATAGGTTTACATTGGGATTTTTTTTTTTTTTCTTCCTTCTAGGTAGTGTTCAATTACTTGTTGTGGGGTCTAGAATCCAAATTATTAGTCAGCATTTGAAATCAAAGTCCCTGGCAAACATGCCCCAAATACACAATTCAGAAGAGTTCCCATTATACTCCTATTATAAGAACTACACAATGTGTCTTGCAGTCTGTGGTAGAGAGTTTTGCTCATTCTTTCCAAATTGAGTTATTTCAAAAGCAACAGCCAACAAGATCATTTCCATGACAGGAAACTGGCACTGGTTGTAACCCGTGAGGTGAAAACAAAAATCAGAAGCAAGAAGGGATAATCTCATTTGAATATCTGTGGAGACGACGGGAAGATCATTCTTTTCACCTACAAACACGTGGAAATGTTAATGAAGGCAAAGGGGTCATCATGAAATTCTACTCTGTGGTCTACATTGGGATAATTCCACCAGAAATTAGCTTCTAATTGTTGGGGAAATGGAGTGATAGAATCTAATCAAAGGGTAATTGTTGAAGCGTAATATGAGTTTAATGCATTTTTGTAAAACGATGCATTCACTAGAATATTGCGAAGGCAATGCTTTGTTTGTTGGTTAGTTGGTTTCATCTTCAACACGCCAACGGTGGGACTTGTATCAATCAAAAAACACAGTTCCTAAAATGGCATTACAGAGATTTAAAAATAAAAGCCAGGCAATATTTGTATATTACTGTGAGTTTTGGGGTCCCCAGGTGGTACACATGGTTGACTCAACCTTATTGGAATATTGGTGGTTCGAGAGTACCCAGAGTCACCAGGAAGAAAAGCCTGGCAATCTGCTTCTAAAAATCAGACATTCACTGTCGTACAGGGCACAGTTCTACAGTGCGCTCACACTGGGCGGGGCTGAACAGTGGTCTCCCAAACAGAAGCAGAGTGTGGTTGTTGTCATTAAGTACCGTAGAGTCGGTTCTGACTCATAGTGACCCACTCATGCGTTCTAACATAACAACCCCTGGGAGTATGGTACAAGACCTGGCGGGGTTTCTTTCTGTTGTACATAGGGTCGTTACAAATCGGAACTGACTTGGATGTAAGATAAGCACTGGACTGTCACCTGTAGTTCTACGGTTCAAACCCACCCACCATTCCGAAGAAGAATTATGAGTCTGTCTGTTCCCATAAAGATGTCCAGTCTCAGAAATCCTATACAGGGTCACTATGAGTTGGACCTAACTCAAAGGCATTGGGTTTAGTTGTCTTTTTAATTGTGATGTGTGTATACGTGCGTATTGTTGCTAGGTGTGTTCAAGTAGGTTTTGATGCATAGCGACCTTATATACAACAGAATGGAACTCTGCCTGGTCCTGCTCCATCCTCACAATTGTTATGCTTGA
>NW_006408536.1:31907425-31908906 GCF_000296735.1 Chrysochloris asiatica
GCATGTAACTTTACTTTACAATGTTTTAAGTTACTATATAGTTGCATGCTTTAAGGAACCCTGGTGGAATTATAAGATACACACTTGACTGCTAATTAACACGTCAGCAGATCAAACCCAACAGCCACTCCAAGTGAGAAAGATGAAGCTTTCTGTTCCCATGTAAATTCACAGTCTGGGAAACCTTGTACTCATAGTTGCTATGAGTCAGACCCAACTAGATAGCAGTGGTTTGAGCTGGCTCAGCCATACAGTGATTTAGTGTTCATTTGCTAACCAATGGGTTAGCTGTTGGAACACACCAGCTCCGAGTGAAAAATATGTGGAAACCTGATTGCATAAAGATTTACAAGGGTGAGTAAAAAATGATCCTCACTCTGATTATATGAACACTCCCATCCACATCCATGGCGGATGACAACACCGAGCGTGCACATGAAACAATTCTGTTGAATAGACACAAGTGACCATGGATTATGTGGCAAATCATTTGCAAATCAGCTATGGTGCTGCCTATGAAATAATCCATGCCAGATTTGGGTCTTGAGAAGTTTGTGCCAGATGGGTACTCATGAAAAAGCATAAACAAAAACGTTTGGACATCTGCAAACAAAATTTGGGCTGATACTCAAAGGAAGATAACAGTTTCTTTAAAAAAAAAATTGTTACTGGTGATGAGACATGGATTCATCACTATGATCCTGAGAGTAAATGGCAGAGTATGGAATGGAAACACCCAAAATCGCTGACAAAGAAAAACTTCAAAAGTCAACCATCAGCTGGAACATTGATGTTTATAGTTCTCTGGGATTCTCAAGGGCCAGTATTGGTACACCATAAGGAAAAAGGTTCAACAATCAACAATGCTCGTTACACTGAGATGCTCACCAAAGAGCTGCATATAATCCTAAACTTTGGATTAAATGTAGAAGACTGCGATCCAAGGGCTTTGTGATCTTTTATTGCAATGCATGCCCACACACCTCTGCCCACACTGTAGACACTCTGAAAAAACTTTACTTTGAGGTATTAAAGCATCCTCCCTATAGTCCTGATCTTGCTCTATTGGACTTTACCTGTTTGATCCCTTGAAAACAGCCCTTCGAGGAGAAAGATTCACTTTTGATGAAGAAGTGAAGACACTGGTGTATTTGTGGCTTGCAGCTCAGCCTAAAACATTCTTTAATAAGGGGATATGAAAGCTTGTTGACAGATGGACAAAGTGTCTTGAAAACCAAGGAGATGATGTTGAGAAATGATGTCTTTGTCTTTTCTAAAAGTTGATTAAACTCAATTCCAAACCCAGAGTTCAGATCATTTTTGACTCACCCTTATATATCCCAGGACCCAATATTGGACATTTCTGCTCTGTCAGAAGGAGTCACCGTGAGTCAGAATTGACCCAACAACGTTGTATTTTTTTATTTAATTTTTCAAAAGAGTTGCTTTAATTGCAGGTGGAACAGATTTCTGGGCGTAAG
>NW_006408536.1:31910837-31912622 GCF_000296735.1 Chrysochloris asiatica
TGTTGTTGGTGTTAAGTGCCATTGAGTCGGTTTTGACCCATAGCAACCCTATCTAGGGTCTCTGAGGAGCGGCTAATGGGTTTGAACCACTGACTTTGCAGTTCAAACTTACCTGGTGGTCCAGTGCACTAGGAAACCACAAAAAATCTCAGTCTTCCACCTAGATTCCAACTGCTAGCTAGTGACCTTGTAGGACAAAGTAGAACCAATCATTAGGACTCTCGTGGAATCAGATGACTACATCTGACCTCTGTGGAGAGACTGGCTGACTGGCTGGCTGTGTGCCGTGGAGTGGGTTCCAACTCATAGCAACCCTGTACAGGGTTTCCGAGGCTTTAAATCTTTATGGGGGCAGAAAGCCTCATCTTTCTCCCACGGAACAGCTGGTAGTTTTAAATTGCTGACCTGGCGGTTCGCAGCCCGATCCACATAGTGGGTTCAAACCACCAACCCTCCAGTTAGCAGCCAGATGTTTAAGCCACAGTGCCACCAGGGCAATCGTTTTCTAGCATTTGTTATTGTTAGGGGCCATTGAGTTAGTTCCGATTCATAGCGACCCTATGTACAACTGAAGGAAACCATGCCTGGTCTGGCACCATACTCATAGGTGTTGTTATGTTAGAATGCAGTGTTGTTGTGTCAGTACAGCTTGTTGGATGGGGGGAGGGGTGTCTTCCTCTTTTGTTCAGACCCTCCACTTTACCAAGCATGCCCTCAACTTAACCACACATGCTATTCTTGTAGTCAAACAACCTGATGGAGTTCAATCAGTACACTGTTTTATAAAATGTATTTGGGTCTCCAGTAACAGAAGAGAAGATGCATTTAGTTGCATGATGTTTTGAATACAAGTTACAACGTATGTTTTAAGGTAATGCAAGTGTCTAACTATTGTGCTAAGGAGCTCTGGTAGCGTAGTGGTTAGGAATTGGGATGCGAACCTCAAGGTCAGCAGTTCAAAACTACCAGCTGTTCCGCAGGAGAAAGATGAGGCTTTCTGCTCCCGTAAAGATTTACTGCCTCGGAAACCCTGTACAGGGTCGCTATGAGTCGGAACCGACTCCACAGCACTTAACAACAACAACAACTATTGTGCTGTGTAATATTTAAAGGACTTTCATTGATTTTTTCTGACTTCTTTAACTCTGAGGTATGGCTGCCCTGTTCCCCAAGAATCCATGAAGCTACGAGAATCCTTCTTAGATTTGTAAAAAGGTATCAATTATCAAGCCAGCCGAGGAAAGATGGACTGCTGTCATTGATAAAGTAAGCTTTACATTCCTTCAAGTCAGGTGCCAGGTATTTTTTGCCATTCTGGGTTTATCTCACCCAGTGGGTTTCTCAGGCTGAGGAGAGAGAGAGAAACGCTTTGGTAGTTAATTCTTGCTCCTTGTAGAAACTTGAAATTTCAGCCTTCCCCAGTGATGATATATGACCTTTCTACAAGGGGACTGTTCTTCTTCTTACGACTGTTTATTTAATTACACAGATGAATTTCCACTGCCCACAGGTATTCATCCATCCACCAGACACAAACATAGCTGTCTTCCTTCTTCCTTTGTCCTAACGTGTCTGGTTCCGCTTCAAAGGTGTCAAGACTTGTTGCCCCCACCTTGTTGGATTCTCTGATATCACCCTAGAATGTTGGCTTTCTGTTTCTTTTATTCCCTTATTTAAGTCTTCATTCATTCACTCAATCCTCCCTGTGTACTTGATTAAATTAAAAGGCCGGCTTTGCCTGTGGCACACAAGAGTATTTTAGGTGTTGCTGCTGACTGATTGAAA
>NW_006408536.1:31913396-31928864 GCF_000296735.1 Chrysochloris asiatica
GTAACTCAAATGCAATAATTCTTGTATGGTCTTCACAGGGGATAGGACATTTGTTATTATTTTTTTTCTCCTTGGATAAACAGTCTCTTATTCTCTGGGAACCAGTCAGTACACGTGTTTGTGTACGTTTACATCTTTTTCTAATAAAGCAAGTTAGTGTCTAACAAAAGCAGGTTGGCAAAAGCTATATAGGACTCCAAGATGTAACAAAGGAGCTCTAATGATGGAACAAAATAATCAGCTGATGACATACTTGGGTGCTGACTGCAAGTTGGCTAACTGGCTGCTGGCTCCTTGGGAGTCACTTACATAAAAGAGGACAGCCTTGGAAACCCCATGAGGTTTAGGATGCACCCCACGCTGAGAAGACCTTATTAACATAACAAAGAAACCCCAACTCCCAGATGGGGTTGCATCAAGTTAGGATTCCAATACCTGTTTTGGAGGAACACAATTCAAACCATAACACACACACACACACACACACACACACACAGATATTACATGGAATGAGAAGAAGGAGCTCAATTAACACAAAGGGCTGAGTTCCTGGCTGCTAACTGAAAGATCGGAGGTTCAAACCCATTCCACATGGCTCCATGTAAGAAAGACCTGGCTGTCTGTACTGATAAACATCACTGTCTGGGAAACACTATGCGTCAGTTCTATTCTGTCAGATGCAGATTATGTGGACTGAAAACCAAGACAACAGCAGTGAGCAACATATTGAGTGAGGGAAACCAGTTTCATTTATAAGAAATTCAAAGAAGCATAAACAACCTATAGCAAGGCAAAAGAGAAGATTGGTTTGCAGTGGGGCTGGGGCTGGGGCTGGGGCTGGGGGATGGATTGCAAGGAGCCCATTGTTTCTTGTCATCTGTGAGTTGGTTTCAACTCACAGTGACTGTGTGCAGGACCCAACGAAACACTGCTGGGCCGTGCAACATCCTCACCATTTTTACTGTCTCAGTCCATATTGTTGGGGGTGGGGGAGGGAGGATCTTCCTCTTTTTCTCCAACCCTCCACTTTACCAAACATGAGGTCCTTTTCCAGGGACTGGTTCCTCCTGACAACATGTCAAAAGTACAAGAGACAACGTCTCACTGTTCTGGCTGCCAAGGAGCTTTCTGGTTGTACTTTTCTCTTTACTTTCATGGCAGGGGTGTTATCTATCTTGATCTGGGTGATGGATGCATGTTGGTGTTGGTTTGGCTAAGTGTTGCTGAGTCAGTTCCGACTCATAGCGACCCCATGCACAACAGAAAGAAACACTGAGCAGTCCCGGGCCAACCTCACAAAATCACTGCTATGTTTGAACTCATTGCTACTGCTGTCACTCTGCCAATCCTTCTCGTTGGGGGTCTTCCTCTTTTTCTCTGACCCTCCCCTTTATCAAGCGTGGTGTCCTTCTCCAGTGACTGGTCCCTCCTGATAATAATTCCAAAGTATGAGAGACAAAGTTTGGCAATCCTGGCCTCCAAGGAGCCCTCTGGCTGTACTTCTTCCAACACAGATCTGTTGATTCTTTTGAAATCAAAAGATTCTTTTGATTCTTTTGAAAGTGCCCATGGCACTTTCAATATCCTACTCCAACACCATAACTCAAAGGCATCAATTCTTCTGCAGTCTTCCTTATTCACTGTCCAACTTTCACATGCATTTGAGGTTATTGAAAATACCATGGCTTGGGTGAGGAGCAACTTAGTCCTCAAGCTGACATCTTTGCTCTTGAATATTTTCAAGATACATGGTAGCATGTAATCCAAATATCCACGCACACATTTTGTGCATTTCATTATATGTGAATTTTACTTTAATTGTGAATAAGTGATACACACACACACACACACACACACACACACACACAGTGCCCCATTGCCAACTAATGAATTCTGACTCATAATGACACCTTATGGGATTCCCAAAGCTGTAAATCTTTACAGGAGCAGAGAGCGTCTTCTTTTTCCCTCGGAGGTGCTGGTGGCTTTGAATTGCCAACCTTGTGGTCTGAAGTCCAGCCCTTAGCCACTTCTGCTCAGAGTAGAAATAAGGAAACAGTGTAGGAAAAATCAGTAGCCACAAACAACAAGTACATGCCTTGAATATAAAAATATTTGCCTATTTATATTTGCAATGCAGTCCTGGGTGCTGCAAATAGTTAATGAGTCCAGTTGCTAACCTAAGAGCTAGAGGTTACAGTCCACCTCAGAAGAAAGACCTGGAAACATTCTTCTGAATGGTTACAGTCCTACTCTGCACATTTGGAGTTACAATGAGTTGGAACCAACCAGAGTGCTTTTGTTGTATGTCTTGAGTCACTGAGTGATGTAAACCATTAGCACACTAGGCAACTTGCTTAAAGGTCAGAGGTTCAAGTCCAGTTAGAGACACCTCAGAAAAAAGGCCTGGCAATGCAGTTATAAACGAACCACCATTGAAATGCCCCTGGAGCACAGTTCTACTCTGACACACATGGGGGCGCCAGAAGTCAGAGTCAACTTGATGGTAACATGCATTTGCATCAGTCAGATTTGTATCATTTTTTTTGAATCACAATGTAACTATGTATTATAAAAATAACATCTTAAATGAATTGCCTGGAGGATATATATATATATATATATATATATATATAGAGAGAGAGAGAGAGAGAGAAGAGAGAGAGAGAGAGAGAGAGAGAGAGGAGAGAGAGAGAGAGAGAGAGAGAGAGAGAGAGAGTCCTGGTGTGGCACTGTGGGTTAATGTCCGAGACTGCAAAGCCATTTGAACTGTAAGGTCGGTGGTTCAAGCTCACCAACTGCTCCTCAGAAACCCTATGCAAGGTCGCTATGGGCCGGAACTGACTCAATGGCAGTTAACAACAATAACAATACACACACACACACACACACACACACACACATATACTGTCTGGAAAATGTGAAATTGGTTTTTTTTCCCCCTCCACTGTCCTTCAAGACCTCTTTGCACAGTTCTGTAAACAAAGGAATCTGGCAGCGAGGGTGGGGGCACGTCTTCCTAAAAGCCTGGGTCAGGATTGAAGGACAGAGAGAGAAGAGCAAATGATCATGACTTCAATCTTGAAAATGACAAGCCTTGTTCTGTTTGCCTCTTGATAACAGAAATGCCAAAGCCCCCACACTGTTCTTTACATTCTTCTTCATTGTTTCTCAGTGCCACTCCGGACAACTCCATCAACCAGCAGCAGTGGGAACAACCTAATGATGAGATTGTGCCTCATAAACTTCCTTTTAAGAAATAGATCCCAACTTGGACCGAAGGTTCTGTCTAACAGAAGAGGTTACTGTTACCCACACATCTTGTGCGTGATGAGCGTTAATGCTGGAACAGGGAGGAAGGAGCTAGAAGAGCAATTTCACTTCATTGTGACCAGCCTCTCTTCCTGAAAAAGGTCCCAGCATGTAAGTAAAGCTGTGACATTTGAAATCTTCCTGCATACACCACCGTCTGTTACTCTTTCCTTCCGGTTTGCTACATCTGGTCCACCACAATTTCCCCTGTCTCTTGTTTTTGTAATAAACCAGAGAAGACACATAGGGGTAAGGTTCTGGATATTTATTAGACATAACCCAACACCTCTTGGGACTGGGTTACTGGTTTTCAAGGATGACAACCACCATTTTGTAGTTCATCTCAGTCGATGGACTGAGTTCACAAAGTTAGGTTCTGTATCCTTGTTTGGTTGAATAGTGTCTGGAGTCTTAAAAGTGTGTGAGAAACCATGTAAGATATAGCTGTTGGTGGTCTACTCATCTGAGGCAAAAGAGAAAGAAGGAGGCCAAACATTGAAAGATGAAACTCAGCTGTAGGAATCCTAGTGTACACAAACCATGACTTCATTTACCCTGAGGCCAGAAGAATTAGATGGGGACTACCAGTACCAACTGTTCTGATGCAGGCCACAATAGATGGGTCCTGAGAAAACATGAAAAAAGAAAACTGAAACAAAAGATCACATTCCTAAACAAAACAACAACAAAAAAGCTGGATTGGCTGAGACTCAAACGATTGTCTTGTGAAACCTCTTCAGACCTTGAACCGGAAGTGACCCCCAAAGTCACCAGGTAACTAGATGACAGATTGGCTCTCCACATGAAGAATATCCTCCATGAGAACTGAACACCCTGACAAACTCATTTATAATATAGGCTGAACATGTGGTGGAAGGGGAAAGGGAGTAAATCCACACGTCTATAGAGGAGCTCTGGTAGCATAGTGGTTACGAATCAGGCTGCGAACTTTAAGGTCAGCGGTTCGAAACTACCAGCCGCTCCGCGGGAGAAAGATGAGGCTTTCTACTCCCGTAAGGATTTACACCCTCGGAAACCCTGTTACAGGGTCACTATGGATCGGAACCGACTCGACGGCACTTAACAACAACAACAACATAAAGGTTTGATGGGTGGTATTTTACATGGATATTTACTTTGCTGCTAACACATCTATGAATGGGACAGAGCACGTTGTTGTTGTTAAATACTGTGTAGTCGGTTCCGACCCATAGAGATCCTGTATAGGATTACCAAGAAGCGGCAGGTGAGCTTGAACCGCCGACCTTCTGGTTCAAACCGACTTTGCAGTCCACCACATTATAGGGAGACCACAACACCAGCAAGATGCACACCCCATAGAATGGTCAGCCATTCAAGATTGTTGTTGTTGCTGTCGTTAAGTGCCATCGAGTCAGTTTCAACCCATAGTGACTCTATACAGCGCTTCCAAGGAGTGGCTGGTGAGCTTGAACCCCTGGCCTTGTCATTCAAACGATTTTGCAGTCCAGCGCATTAGCCCACAGTGCCACACCAGGACTCCATTCAAGACCAGCAGGGCAGCATTCACCTAAGGATGAAATTCAGAAGGGCTGGAAAATAAGGTGAAATGGAGACAAGAAGCACAGACAGGAAGTGGGACAAGTGATGGCACATGGAAGGACTTGCAGTGGCCGAAACGAAACAAAAACATAAAGCTGATGCTCTGCTCTGTTAACCTTCACTCAATTAATTCACAATAAACAAGATAAACATAAATTTGTGTGACACCAGACTGTCGTGGTTTTCCCCCGGTCCCTCTCACTTTTTGGTGTGGTGGTGGTGGTGGTGAGGTGGGGGGTCGGGTAAAGAATGAGTCCCAACGAATCACAGTTTCTCAATCACAAACAAACAATAGGATTTCCTCAGCAGCTCTTGATTGCAAAGCATAAGTACACCTTGAAGAGAGAAGCGGGTCTGTCTCCCCCAGTAGGGAACATCCTGTGGGATTTGGGGAGCCCTAGCTTATGAGGGTATGGGGTCTCCCCCTCCAACAATGGGCTCATACATATTGATTAGGAGGAGGGGTATGTTGAATATTCATTGATTTTTAGTAAAGGGGTGCAGGCTTCTTGGAATTCTGCCTTCTGCAGTGTTAGCTCTGTTGTTGTTGTTGTGTGCCGTGGAGTCGGTTCCGACTCATAGCGACCCTGTACAGGGTTTCCGAGGCTGTAAATCTTTACGGGAGCAGAACACCTCATCTTTCTCCTGTGGAACAGCTGGTAGTTTCGAACTTCTGACCCTGAGGTTCACAGCCTGATTCGTAACCACTATTTCTACAAGAGCTCTAGATGATTAAATAGGGTAGTCTGCCCACAGCCAACTGCTTCTATTGGGGTTTTCAGTCCTGATATCCTTATATCTCTATCTCCAGGTTGTTCCGCTCCAGGTTACTAGTCTTGTTAGGCTAGGAATATCTTCTCCTTTTCTTAATCCCTATCTAGTAGGAGGGGACTCGGGGTAGAGTGATGCATATGAAGCCAGAGTAACAGAGGCCTAGGGCAAGACTACCAACATTGACTTTAAAACAAAGGTGACATTGTAAGAGGCTGTAACCCAAGATTGTTGTCATTGTTAAGTACCGTAGAGTCAGTTCTGACTCATAGCAACCCTACACAGGGTTTCCGAGGCTGTAAATCTTTACGGGAGCAGACAGCCTCATCTTTCTCCCACGGAACTGCTAGGAGTTTCGAACTGCTGACCTTGAGGTTGGCAGCCCGACTCGTGACCACTACGCTACCAGAGCTCCTAACCCAAGATTAACGGAGATGAAAAGCAAGAGTTCCATGCATTGTGAAAGCTATAACCCATGTCAAGGAGCAACTTGTGATGACATCATTGAATGGGAACTGAAATTGCTGTGTAAACCTGCACTAACAACACAAAAATTATATACATATATGTATATATATTTGAAATTTACAAAAGAATGAGCAAGAAAATGGACAAAGATTGGCCATTGATTTATTCCTATGGAGGTTTGCTTGTACAACTACGTCAATACTTTGATAGGTCCCCATTGTTGTTGTTGCTGTCAACAACGTGTGTGTCAGAGTAGAACTGTCCTCCATTAAGTTTCCCAGGGAAGAGATCACCAGGCCATTCTTCCAAGGCACTTAAGTGGTTTTGAATTGCCAACCTTGTGTTAGTGAAGCACTTAACCTTTTGCATCACAACAGGAACTTAACTCTCTTTTAATTATATAATCTGGCGTGTCAGGAGTCCAATTCTCTCCTTCTAAGGACTCATGATGGCTCAGTAGTATAAGCACCAGATTACTAACCATATGTTCAGCAGTTCAAAGCCTCCAGTCGCTCCAAAAGAGAAAGATTTACAGCATTGGAAAACCTAGAGAGGATCACTATGAGTTGGAAATAACTGATGGCAGGGAATTGTGTTGAGTTTAACCGGAGAAACTGGGGTTTGATACCAATATACGCATTTCTGATACCTGTACGGAGCAATCAGCTAGTATTGTCTTTGGTTTCTTTAGCCTGAGCTGAGAAGGATGAAAACAAAGAAAGTATTGTTTGTCCCACACAGAAATAGATTCAATGCAAACAGATAGAAATGACGATCCATACATCGATTTTGACTTACCCTAAACTGCCTACTTGTCTACATTGTTTAAATAGCTTACATTGTTTATAAAACCCAGAGAAGCAAATCGAATGTACTGCATGTATCTAAACATTTGCTGAGATATTATTACCAGCAAGACCTGGCTTCTGTTGTAAAATAGCCAGAACCCACATAACACCACTGTCTGTTTTATATATATATAAATAGCCAGAACCCACATAACACTACTGTCTGTTATATATATATATATATATATATGTTAAAATAGCCAAAACCCACATAACACCACTGTCTGTTATATATATATTAAAATAACATCTGTTCTTAAATTTTGAGTCAGTAAAATATTTTGTCTTCCTGTAGAAGAATGTGAGTCATATTTATGAGACACAATCCATCTCAAAGAAAACTGAAATTAGTTTACTGTTACTTGTCTTTTGACTTTTTTAGCAGGTCAATTTTGACTAAAGAAACATTTGTGGAATTAGAAACAAATATTTATAATGCCCTTACTAAAACATGCAGCTCAAAAGTATTTAATTTTATCTTTATTTCATTTCTTACTAAATCACACACTGCCTAAACAAACACATTTATAGTAGCATCTTTTGAAGCAACAATATTTATTTTCTATTTCTTACTATCATAACCCTGCTGACAAGCATTCAATTCTAGAAGCACATCTTGAAGTTTTCGTGAACAGAATACAGATGAAATGTCACCAAGTTTCAAGGACATAGTACGACTGCATTTTTCATGTCAGGGAGATAAAGAAAAGACGTAAGAAGCCAGTATTGTTCAATGCCATCGAGTGGGCTCAGACTCTTAGAGATCCCATGCGCAACAGACTGAAACAAAAGTCCATCCTCACAATTGTTACCATGTGTGAGTCCACTGTTACTCCTACTGTGTTAGTCCATCTCGTTGGTGGTCTGCCTGTTTTTCTCTGACTTTCACTTTACCCAGGATACTGTGCTTCTCTGATCACATGTCCAAATTCTGTGAGATGAAGCCAACATTAGTCAGACTAAATTTTTAGAACTCTCAACAGTTATGTATAAATTATATTCGTTTTTTATTATTTATTTTGTTGGGAATATGTTCAAACCACCATGCCCATGTAAACACATAAATATCAACTTTTAACTAATTTGTGGAACCAATTTTATTTACTCCCCATATTGCTTGATGTGTCTTACAGACCTGGATAGACTCTAAACCAGAAATGCTGTTTTTCGATTTAAAATCAAAGTAATTACAAAATATGTCCTGCAGTGTTTAATCAGACATTATGGCTTTGTGTAAGGCAATGAGCACATTTCAATCAGAAGCATTGTTTAACCGAATATTGATGAAAATGTTTTCCTCCAAGACTGATATTTATTCAACTGAGAATTTCTTAGGACTTTTTATTCAATAAAAATGAAGACCCCCCCCCCCCATGAGATGGATTGATACAATTGCAGCAACAATGGGCTTAAGTGTAGCAATGATTGTGAGGATAACACAGGACCAAACAATGTTTCATTCTGTTGTTAACTGAGCTCCCTAGGAGTTGGAACCAACTCCATGGTACCTAATATCAATAACAACATTTTTTTTCCTTTCTATTGAATGGATCAGTGTCTGACTTAGTCTGCATTTTCCACAATAAACATAGTTGTTAAAGTAATAATTTTAAAAAGCAACTTGCCTTTTTAATTTGAAGGAACCCCCAAATCTGTTTCCCTGAGAAAGTGTTTGAAACTTGAATAGAAAGCATTCCCTGATGTCATCTTTTTTTTTTTTTTTTAAGTTTTTATTGTGAATTGTGTAATGGTTTACATGGGAGAACATCGACTTTACACTCATCGTTTCATTGCAATGACTACAATCCCCTCCATGCATCATCATTCAACAGTATTTGCTTCTATTCTCTCTGTTTTTTGAGGTGGGTGGCATGTACACAAAAACACTCAGGAATACTTAGTCATTTAAACAACCCAAGGGTACATTCTGCAAGCCTGCCTCCTGGCCACCAGCACACAGCCTTACTCTTTCCATGAATCTACATTCCTCAGCGGCTCCCTCTCTCCATGTCCCCATCTCTGCCTCCATCTCTGGTGTTGCTGCTTCTCTGGATAGGGTTCCACATTCCGCTTGTGCTCTTCTCCCTTAATGGTCGTAGGATCCTCTGTTCCTGGAAAGTAAGATTAACTGCTCCCCCCTTTATGTTACAAAACTTGTACCTTTACAATTGTGACTGTCGCAATTCATCATGATAACAATTACTCACTACTGAGTCATAAGAATCTTATCCCCATCTCCTATGACCAGACCCATCTAGACGAGATGAAAACTACTCAGTGGGGATTCTACCTTCCCCCACACACTCTGAAACTAAACTCCCTCTTGAAAACTTGTAAGCCAGTCACTTCGTGCCTTTATAGCCCTCCATTTTAAATAGTCAATGTCTAAGTTGCCCGTCCCTATCAACCCTGTATATAAAGAGGGTGGGACTTGATGTCATCTTTAAAGTAGACAACAGTTGAGTAGAATTGGTGAGCACTTCACACTTATAAACAATTACCAATATCACTAACTCTAGCTTGTGGATTGCCAAGAGTAACGAACAACTATGTGTTAGAAGATGTGTAACCAGAATACTCCTTTAGATGCAAGAATGGCAGGACCTTATCTTGTATACTTTGGACACGTTATCAGGAGGGACCAGTCCCTGGAGAAGGGCATCATGCTTGGGAAACTGGAAGGTCAACAAAAAAGAGGAAGACCTTCAGTGAGATGGGCTGGCGCAGTGGTAGCAGCAATGGGCTCAAATATAACAATGATCGTGAAGAGGGCACAGGACCAGGCAGTGTTTTGTTCCATTATGCATTGGGTTGCTGTGAGTCAGAACTGACTGGACAGTACTTAACAACCACGACCACAGCCAACAGCAAGTCTAGAGGATAGCTGAAGATTCACAGGTCTGTCTCCATGGTGGGGAGGCTGCATGGGGAGAGATAGTGAGATAGTAACCAAGTGTGAAGAATGGAACCAATGTTCTCCGACTGCATGTGTAAACATGCTTGAGTGTATTTATGGTCTGTTGTGTATATTTTCACCAACACAAAACAAGGAAGAACATTGCTTGTGGTTGTTGCTGTTTAAAGAAAGTGGCATTGTTGTTGTTAGATGCTGCACATCAGAAGTACACACTGCCCGGTTCTGCACTATCCTCATAATTGTTGTTACACTGGAGCCCATTGCTGCTGACACTGTGCCAATCCATCTCGCTAGGGGTCTGCCTCTTTTCTGCTGACCCTCCACTTCACCAAGTGTGATGTCCTTCTCTGGGGACTGATCCCTCCTGATGGCATGTCTGAAGTATGAGAGATGAAGTTTCACCATCCTGGATACTATGGAGCATTCTGGCTGTACTTCTTCCAACACGGATTTGTTTGTTCTTCTGACAGTCCACGGTACTTTTCGTTCTGTTTCATTTTTAACAACTTCCAATTTTCTTAGATTCATACTTCGCACATCCCACATTCCAATTATTTATGGACATTTGCAGCAGTTTCTCCTCATTTTCACTTACGCCCCATCAGCGAATGAAGGTCCTGAAAGCTTGACTCCATTCACATTATCATGGCTAACTCTACTTTGAGGAGTAAACTCTTCAGATTTTGAGCGTTTTCCATCCCAAAGGTTCATTTCCTGGCACTATATCTGACAATATTGTGGTGCTATTCATCATGTTTGTAGTTCTGGTATAGCACTGTGGATTGATGTGCTGGACTGCAAAGTAGGTTTGAATCGCAAGGTCAGTGGTTCAAGCTCACCAACTGCTCCTTGGAAACCCTATACAGGCTCGCTATGGGTTAGAACTGACTCGACGGCACTTAACAACAACATTCCTAATGTTTTCACCTTCTGGCACTGTATCTGACAATATTTTGCTGCTGTCTCTAGGTTTTTCGGAGGTTAAACATTCATAAGTAGTCTGTCTCTCCTTCCTAGTCTTAGTCTGGAAGATCATCTGAAACCTGTCCTCCCTGGGTGACCCTGCTGATATTTAAAATACCAGTGGCATAGCTTCCAGAATCACAGCAACAACCAAGTCCCCACAGTGCTACAAAATGACAGATAGGTGGTGCTTAGAGAAAATGGATACACTGATTATATACGTGTGTATCTAGTAAAAGCTGATCCTGTTGTCTTTGAGTCCAATCCAATTTATGGTGACCCCATGTATTACAAAATAGAGTTGTTTCCTAAGGTATTATGGACAGAAATCTTTACAGGAACAGATAGATCCCCAGAACTTTCTCCAGAGATGCTTCTACATGGTTTTGAACGTCCTTACATTTGGTTTGATATGTGTGTATGTGTGTGCATGCCTGCATTTCTGTGTGTTAAATGCCACACAAACAGTTGTGACACTTAGCAACCTTGTATATGGTTTCTGAGGAGTGGCTCGTGGGTTTGAACAGCTGAACTTGTGGTTATCAGACCATGCTTATCCTCCAGAGTTATACCATTGGAGAACAGATTATTTGGGCCAACTGGGATTCTACAGATGTGTATGTATGTGGGTAAGTCAAAAAGAATTGTTACTGGGGCTCCCGTTCACACATACATGGATTTATATCAAATAAAATGTATTTAAACATGTCTCTGTTGTCCATAAATGGTTTGTAGATAAGACTCATTTTCTCAGTTGTTGTTGTTGTTGTTAAGTGCCGTCGAGTCGGTTCCGACCCATAGCGACCCTATACAGGGTTTCCGAGGGTGTAAATCTTTACGGGAGTAGAAAGCCTCATCTTTCTCCCACAGAGCAGCTGATAGTTTCGAACCGCTGACCTTAAGGTTCTCAGCCCGATTCGTAACCACTACGCTACACAGTTATTTCCATCGCATTGTTAAGTGTTGTTGAGTCCGTTTTGACTCATAATGACCCTGTTGAGGATTTCCGAGGAGCATCTGGTTGGTTTGAACTGCTGACCTTACTACAGTTCGCATTCCTGTGCTTTTCTTACAGTACCACACTAGAACTCTGTTACAGTGCCTTAAAATAAAACTTTTTAAAAGGTCCTGACAAAATAGTGGCTTCCAAGGGAATCTGTGGGGTCAGTTCGATTCAAGGCAGAGAGGTCAACTCGCAAGATTTTGGCAACTGTCTTTTGGGTCCCAAATGGGTAATTTAGATAGATTTTCTCAAAGGACACAGGACAACCATGGCAGCTCATTATGAAGACTACTTAAGGTACTTGAAAGCCATACTGGTGAGGAAAAGGCCAGAAGATATACTTAGAAATGTTTTTCCATCTTTCCAATGGGTCTGCTAATCAATCCATGGTAGCAGGGGTTGGCTTATGAGAATTTCATTGGGAAACCTTTTACCATCTTGCCCTGCAGCCCTAATCTTGTCTCTTCACACTTCTTTTTCTGCCCTCACAATTTAAAGAACGTTGAAACAGAACATGATCTTAATCCCTGGAGGAAACTTAAAGTGATGTTCTCATGTGGTATGAATAGAAGAGCTCATAATTCTTTGGGGAGGAGTTAAAGACCTGGAAACACCACCTTCAGAACTAGGTAGACCTAAATGGAGGGTATACTGAGAAGAGATAGCTTCACACTTTGACATTTGTGTTGAATAAAGGTTTCTATGACATTGTAGCAACACTGTTTCATTTACCCTCAAATATATGTAGCTAATTTTAGTTACATTCATATCCTCTCTGCAAGTAGAAGTAACATTTATGACCTTGCAATGGTACAATGGCCTTTTCATCTTTCCTTTTTTATATCCTCATGTGAAATGATTCTAACCACTCAGTGCAGTTGCTATGGAATTTTCTAATTATTACCAAGGTAATTTCCCACGTCATTTTAACAAAAATACGCACACAAAAGAGACAAATGCATCCAAAATAGGTCAGTTTACACATATTTTCTGACCCATTGTTTTTGTAATTGGAGCTGCTCTCATATGAATAAATATCCAAGTCTTGCTTCCAAAAAAAAAAAAATGTCAAGCTGTTTGGTAAAATCTCCCAACTAAACAATTGTTATGAAAAGAAGAAACAGGTGGGAAATTTAGGTTTGTGTATAAAAATTAATGGAATCTGCTAATAGAAAAATAATTACTGGCTATCTCCTTGGGTAAGGACCTCTAGCAGCGTCGTGGTTATGAGTGAGGCTGATAACTGAAAGGTCAACAGTTCAAAACTACCAGCCATTCCACTGGAGAAAGATGAGGCTTTCTGCTCCCGTAAAGATTTACAGCCTCAGAAACCCTACACAGGATCACTATGGGTCAGAACCAACTCCACAGCACACCCCCACCACCTTCTTGGGTGGGTTTACTGAACTTGAAGGTTTAGAACCATGGTCTCATGGGATAGAACAGTCAATTGATATGAACACCTTCATAAAGTTCCTGCTCTGCATCCTAGTTTGGTGAATACTGACTCTCAAGTAGTGGTGTCCACTTGTCCAGAGCAAAAGAGAGAGAAGGAAAACCAAGACTCAGAAAATAAACTAGTCCTCAGGATGAACAGCTCACATGAACCACAGAGACCAGCAGAGCTGGATGGGATCCAGCTACCTCTACCGCTGTTCCAAACATGGTTTAAGATGCTTGAAAACTGTGTAAGTGTCGCAAAGGGCAGGAAAGCTGTACCTAGAAATGTTGTCTCCTCAAGACAATGTATATTCACATTTTCCAGGTGTCACAGTGGATGGTCTTGGATGGAATGGCAGAGAAGCATAAAACAAAACTATTTTTTTTTTTTTTGGTAAAGAAACACCAGACTTACTGCACCAGTAGAAACTACAGGGACTCTGAGACTGTCAACTTGGGATGCTCTTTGAAATTTGAACTGACTCTCTTCCTGAAAGACACCTTTCAGCTAAATAAGAGATGGTCTTATGAAATAAACAGTATCAACAGTGTATACTAGACTTCTTTAGACAAGTATCTAAATGAGACTTGACAGTCAGCATTTACCCTAAAGCAAGACAAGAAGGTAGGAGGGCAGGGAAACTAGATGAATGGAAACGGAACAACCAGAGTGAAAATAATGAGAATGTTGATGTATTATGAAAACTCTAACCTATGTCACTGAGTTGTATGTACAAATATTGTTAAAGGGAAATCTAATTGTCTGAGTAAACTTGCCCCAAAAGTACAATGAAAATTCTATAATTATAATAATAATAATAATAATGTTGTTGTTGTTGTTGTTAAGTGCCATCGAGTCGGTTCAATAATAATAATAATAATAATAAAATATGATTGACAATCCACTACATCAAATACTAGTCCAAGATCTTGATATATCTGATGTGGTATGCATCCAATCCAAAATACTATCACCTTGGATTCAAATCTCTTATGATACCTGTTGGGAATGAACAAAATAAATAATAAGTAAATTGAGTGTTATGTTACAAAATGCTATATAAAAAAGAATTCTTGAACGTCACAAGGGGGAAAGAGAATAGTTTATCTTCCAGGAAGCTGTAACAGGAAAAAACTCCTAAGCTACAAGATATCAGAGTTGAGTCAGATACAAAGAGTATTGATTGAATTCTTGAGCTCAACTTGTCTCAAGAAAAGCTTCTAACTTGGTTAACAGAAAAGCTGTAGTTCAAGTCCACCCAACAGCTTCCATGGAAGAGAGGCCTGTGATCTGCTCATACAAAGATAAAACCCTAGAACCCTATGGGGTAGTTTTGCTACACACAGGTGGGGTCACCGTGAATCAGAATCTAGTCTATGACACCCAACAACAAGAATCATAGTTCCAGAAAGCATGGAACAATATTTAAATATCTCCAAGTCTAATGAAGTCTAAAAACCCACAGTTAATAGATACGAAACAGAGGAAAACTTAGACAAATGAATGCCAAAATTTTTTTTTTCCAAATCTAACGAAGTCTAAAATTGCCAACAAATGTGAAACAGATGAGAACTTAAGACAGATGAATGCAAACATATCACAGTCAAAGTGGTGCTCTTTATCAAAGTTGATAAGGACTATTTCGAAGGAGGGAGCGCAGTGGTCTCATACAATAAGCATGGCACTGCAAACCACAGGTTCCCCGGTTCAACCCACCAGCCACACTGAGGGAAAAAGATAGGAATTTCTGCTTGTGCACAGATTTAAAAAGCTTGTAAATCATAGACAGGGTGGCTACAGAGAAACAAAAAATATGGACGACTGTAGTTTTAGTATCACAAACAATTCAAATTACATGAGGGTGGAGTTAGCTATTTAGAAAACTTAGAGAAAACAATATGTATCCCACAATTTTAAACCTAGTGGGAATGTCTTTCAGCATTAAAATAAGAAAACAAAAAAATATTCACATACACAAAGGCTGAAAATGGTATCACCAATACCAAGCAATATTAGAAAAATGCTCAATAAATTCTAAAATATCAGGAAAGTTATACCAGCTTTTAGGAATGAAGAACTCTGAGATTTTCACATTTGAAATCTAATTGCAATTAGTTGGTTCTGATTCATAGTGACCTTACAAGTGTGTCAGAGTAGAACTATA
>NW_006408536.1:31929759-31933250 GCF_000296735.1 Chrysochloris asiatica
AGTGAATAAGGAAGACCATAGAAGAATTGATGCTTTTGAGTTATGGTGTTGGAGGAGAATATTGAAAGTGCCATGGGCTGCCAAAAGAACCAACAGATCGCTGTGTTGGAACAAGTGCAGCCAGAGTGCTCCTTGGAGGCCAGGATGGCTAAACTTTGTCTCTCATACTTCAGGCATACTACCAGGAGGGACCAGTTGCTGGAGAAAGATATCATGTTTGGTAAAGTGGTGGGTCCGAGAAAAAAAAGAAGACCCCCAGCGAGATGGATTGGCAAAGTGTCTGCAGCGATGGCCTCAAACAGAGCAACGATTGTGAGGCTGGTCCAGGAGTGGGCAGTGTTTTGTTCTGTTGTACATAAGGTCTCTATGAGTCAGTGCTGACTCGAAGATATCCAACATCACCAACAGTAGGGACCAGTCCCTGGATGACATCATTATTGGTAAAATGGAGTCTTTGTGTGGCACTGTAGGCTAAGCCCATGGAGTGCTAACCACACAAGCTCTGTGGTTCAAACCCACCAGCCCCTCCTCATAAACGCTAGGCAGGGTCACTATAAGTTGGAACTGACTAGACACCACTTAACAACAGCATGTTATATTTAGGAGTCCTGGTGTAGTGGTGTAGGATAAGCACTGGGCTACTAACCACATGAGGGTGGTGGTTCAAAGCCACCAGCCAGTCCTCATAAACTCCTCTACAGAGTCACTGTGAGTAGGAACTGATGAGATAGCACTTAACAACAGCAACACATACTATAGCTGTATATCCTGGTGGTGCATTTGGGCTAAGCTGCTACGGGCAAGGTTTGAACCATTAGCCACTCTTCGGGAACTGTCTGCTCCCATAAAGATTTTTGGCTTTTGAAACCTTAAGGAGAAGTTCTACTTTGTCCTATCTGGTCACTGAGAACTGGAATTGACTCAAGGGCAGTGGGCGGGCATATTATGTATGACACGTTGTCGTTAAGTGCTATCTATCAAGTTGGTTCTGACTCATAGCGACCCTGTATAGGGTTTATGACGAGTGGCTGGTGGGCTTGAACTGTTGACTTTGGGGTTAGGTGCACATCAAGTCTGAGATTAATGTATTGCAAATGAATAATGTAAATACTAGGGAAACATCTGAAAAAATAAAAGTTATAGGTTGTTATTGTTGTTACTAAGTGCTGTTGAGTGGATTCAGATTCAAGGCATAGCAGGTGGGTTTGAACTGTTGATCTTGTGGTTTGCAGTTCAGTGCTGATCCTACGAATGCCACACCAGAAGTCCAAGTAACAGATTGTTGTTATTGTTAAGGGCTGCTGAGTCAGTTCCAACTTGTAGCGACTCTGCATAGGGTCTCTACGGGGTGGCTGGTGGGTTTGAACTGCCAACTTTGTGGTTCAAGTCAACCTTGCTGTCCAGTGCTTATCCTACAGCATCACACCAGGACTCCATTTATTGATTGTTGTTGTTAAGTTCTGTTGAGTCGGTTCCGACTCATAGCCACCCTCTATAGGGTTTCCAAGGAGTGGCTGGTGGGTTTGAACCACTGATCTTGCATTTCAAATTGATCTTTTGTTACTAATTTTGTTGATAAGTGCCGTCGAGTCGGTTCCGACCCATAGCGACCCTGTACAGGGTTTCCAAGGGTGTAAATCTTTACGGGAGTAGAAAGCCTCATCTTTCTCCCGTGGAGTGGCTGTTAGTTTCGAACCGCTGACCTTTAGGTTTGCAGCCTGATTCGTAACCACTACGCTACCAGAGCTCCTTTTTGTTACTGATAGTGCTACAAAAAAGTAACATGGTGGTTGGGTCAATCCTGATACATAGAATCCCTGTAGAGGATTTCTGAAGCTATAAATCTTCATGAGCACAGAAATCCCCATTTTCTCCCTGGAGAGCTAGTGGATTGAAATTGCTGACGTTGCTGTTAGCAGCCCCCTATGCCACCAGAACTCCCTTCAGAGAAAATCAGTAAAACTTCAAGGAAGCAAAGTATAGGACAGCAATAAATTGTTACTGCACAAAGAAAGCAAATATCAAGATGTTTGAATCCAAGAGCAAGATGTTAGATCTAAATGCTACCTGATCAAAAATCTAATTAAATGTAAGTGGTCTAAATATCCTAAATTAAAGACAGGTGAATGGGATTAAAAATGGAAGATCCAACAAAAGCTCTCTCAAAAACAAATTTTTAAAGAGATTCTCACTGGGTTTCACTGCCATCAAGCAATTGTGACCCATGTCAACCCCATAAGTAAAGAGGCCAACTGTGCTTGATTGGGTTCTCAAGTCTCTGATCTTTTGGAAGGGGATTACCAGGACTTTCTTCTGAGGTACATCTGGACGGATTCAAACTGCCAACCTTTTAGATTATCACCTTGCATTTAATAATTGATGCCACCTAGGGCTTCCCTTTAAAGTTATAAAAGGTTGGGGAAAATATACCAGAAGACTGAGTGACAGAGCGGGAATGAGGTATACTCATATTGTTGTGGTTGTTCCGACTGGTAGCCACCCTGTGTAGAGTTACTGTGTCAATATCAGAATAAGGGTTATAAACAGTCTTAAGTATCGTGTTAGGTTGTTGATTTCATCAAGAGAACCTAACTATCCTCAATGATCATAGCCTTATTAGCAATGATCCAAAATGCATGAAGCATAAATTGATCTGAAAGGAGAAATCAACAAATCCATAATGAGAGTCAGAGCTTTCAAAAGCCCTCACTCAATATTTAATTAATCCAGCAGACAGAAAATCAATAAGGATAAAGAGGGTGAATAACCATCTTTGTTATTTATAGAGCGCAAGATGAATACATATTGTTTTCAAGTGCCCCTGGGATATTAACTGAGACATAGCACTTTTTGTTGATATTGTTGGGTGCCTTCCAATCCAGTTGATTCCAAATTATACTGACCCAATGCAAAACTGAGCAAAACACTGCCCAGTCCTGCGCCATCCTTAGAATGGTTATGTTGAATCCATTTTTGCTGCCACCGTGTCAATCCATTTCCTTGGAGGTCTTCCTTTTTTTCATTGACCCTCCACTTTGCCAAGCTTGATGTCCTTCTCCATGGACTGTTCCATCCTGGTAATATGTTGGAAATACGAAAGACAAGTCTCCCCATTCTCGATTCTAAGGAGCATTCTCCTTGTACTTCTTCCAAGACAGATTTGTTTGTTCTTCTGGTGGTTCATGGTACTTGCAATATTCTTCTCCAACCCCATAATCCAAATGGATTAATTCTTTTACAGGATGGGGCCAGAAATCAAGTGTAAATGCAATTAGAATGATTTACAACATACATACACCCTGGTGACAATTAAATTAAACTAGAAATTGATAAAATAAAGATATTTAGAAATCCAAAATACTTGGCAATTAGACAACAGTCTTCTAAATGTTGTTGTTGAATGTTTTAAATTCTGGCTCATAGTGATCCAAAGTAACTAAGTAGAACCACCTCCTAGAATTTTCTAGGCTGTGATCTTCACTGAAGCAGAT
>NW_006408536.1:31934583-31949575 GCF_000296735.1 Chrysochloris asiatica
TGTAATCCATACTGAAGGCTGTGCTCTTTGATCTTCATCAGTAAATGTTTTAAGTCTACCTTCACTTTCAGCAAGCAAGATTGTATCATCTGCATATCGCAGGTTGTTAATGAGTCTTCCTCCAATCCTGATGCCACATTTTTCTTCATATAACTCATCTTCTCAGATGATTTGCTCAACATACGGTTGAATAAGTGAAAGAACATACGG
Organism: Chrysochloris asiatica; assembly: GCF_000296735.1. Classification (NCBI taxonomy): domain Eukaryota; kingdom Metazoa; phylum Chordata; class Mammalia; order Afrosoricida; family Chrysochloridae; genus Chrysochloris; species Chrysochloris asiatica. Next base: position 31,934,794 of record NW_006408536.1, read on the forward strand.
TTGTATGGTGAAAGAATACAACCCTGTTGGACAACTGTCTTAATTTAAAACCATTTAGCATTACCATGTTCTGTTGTAACATCTGCCTTTTGGTTCATGTACACAATTAATTAATAGCTTGTCATGATCCACACAATCGAAAGCCTTTGCGTAGTCAATAAAGCACAGGTCAACATCTTTCTGGTATCTCTGTTTTTAGCCAAGATCCAGCAGACATCAGCAATGATATCCCTCGTTCCATGGCCTCTTCTGAATCCATCTGGAACCTTTGGAAGTTCTCTGTCAATGTATGCTTGCAGCCATTTCTGTATTACCTTTAGTAAAACTTTGCTCGCTTAGACTAACAAAGATTATGTCCGGTGATTTCTGCATTCCTTTGGGTCACCGCTCTTTGGAATGGGCACAAATATGGATCTCTTCCAATCAGTCGGCCAGATAGTTGTCTTCCAAATTTCTTTGCAGAAATGAATGAGGGCCTCCTGTGCTTCCTCACTTTCTTGAAAGATTTCAATTTTTATTCCATCAAATCCTGGTACCTTGTTCTTTGCCAATTCCTTCAACGCTCCTTGGATTTCTTCCTTCAGTATCATTTGCTCTTGAAACAGTTGAACATCAACCATTTCCTTTTGGTACAGGGACTTGATGTTTTTTTGCATCATTCAATAATTTGCCCATGGTGGGTAGGTTTCAGATGTGCTTCCAGGCAAAGACAGACTAGGAAGAAGGAGTGATGAACTACTTCCGAATATTTAGTCTCTGAAAACCTTATGTATAGCGGAGAAACACTGTCAGATATAGTGCTGGAAAATGAGCCCCTCAGGCTGGAAGGTAGAGTTGACTGTGATGATGTAAATGGAGTAAAACCTGCGGGAGTAAAGCCCATGGGACCTTCATTTGCTGATGGGCACAATTCAAAATGAAGAGAAATAGCTGTAAACATCCCTTGATAATCAGAACGTGCAATGTACAAAGTATGAATCTAGGAAAATTGGAAATTGTTAAAAATGAAATGGAATGCATAAACATGGATATCTTAGGCATTAGTGAGCTGAAATGGATTGGTGTTGGCCATTTAGAATCTAACAACCACACGGTTTACTATGCAGGGAATGACATTCATCGTCAAAAAGAACATATTCAGATCAGTCATGAGGTACAATGCTGTCTGTGATAGGATACTATCCATGCACCTACACGGAAGACCAGTTAATACCACTATTATTTAAATGTACACAACAACCACTAAAGCTAGTGAAAGTGAAATAGAAGAATTCTACCAATTTCTTCAATCTGAAGTTGATCAAACATGCAATCAAGATGTATTGATCATTACTGGTGATTGGAATGCAAAGGTTGGGAACAAAGAGAAAGGATCAGTAGTTGGAAAATATGGGTTTGGTGATAGAAATGATCCCGGAGATCGCATGATAGAATTCTGCAAAACCAATGATTTGTTCACTTCAAATACCTTCTTTAGATACCATATGAGACGATTATACACATGGACCTCACCAGATGGAATACATAGATATCAACTGGACTACATCTGCAGAAAGATACGATGGAAAAGCTCCATATCATCAGTCAAAACAAGGCCAGGGGCATATTGTGGAGCAGACCATCAATTGCTCATATGCAAATTCAAACTGAAACTGAAGAAAATGAAAACAAGTCCACGAGAGCTAAAATATGACCTTGAATATATGCCACCTGAATTTAGAGATCATCTAAAGAACAGATATGATACATTAAACACTAAAGACCAAAGACCAGAAGAGTTGTGGGATGACATCCAGAACATCATACAGAATAAAGCAAAAATTCATTAAGAAGACAAGAAGGAAGGAAAAGATCAAAATGGATTTCAAAAGAGACACTGAAACTTGCTCTCCAGCGTAGAGATGCTAAAGCAAATGGAAGAAGTGAGGTGCAAGAGCTGAACAGAAAATTTCAAAGGTCAGCTTGAGAAGACAAAATCAAATATTACAATGACATGTACAAAGATTTTGAGTCAGAAAGCCAAAATGGAAGAAAAACCAAAAAGTGTTTCTCAAGCAGAGAGAACTGAAGAAAAAATTCAAGCCTCGACTTTCATTATTGAAGGATTTTCTGGGCTATAGGTGTGTGTGTGTATATATATTGAATGAAGGTTTATAGACACGATCCTAAGTTTGGCATCCAACAAACCATACACCTTGTTTCATCTCAATGATTACAATCCCCTCCCTGCAACAACAGTTATCCCACTTCCTCCCCGAGATTTCTATTTCCATCCCACCCTCCTTCCCAGCCCTTCTCAACAGTGTCCTTAGGAAAATATTGCCCTATAGATTTTGAATGGTTCACCATTCCATGGTGAATGAATATATCTCACTAATGTTGATGTTTCCCTGCATACCTGGCTACTGATTGGCTGAAAAGTGGGCCAAAGGCTGAGTTCTTTTCCAGACCAGAAATGTGGTTGAGGGCCACAGTCTCAGGTTCCTCCAGTTTCTGACCAGTAAGCCTGGCCTTTTTATTAATTTTGAGTTTTGTTCCACATTGTCTTACACTCTATGTGGGCCCTTTCAGAGCAGTTGGTAGTGGTAGTTAGGCACAATCTAGTTTGGAAGGATTTTTTTTTTTTTTTTTTTTTTTGAGTGTTTAACATTTGTTACAGCATAGTTAGGTAATGATGACTTATTTCCTGCTTTAGTATGTCTGAGAAGTTCTTTATTCATCCTTTCTTATCTTCTTATATTCCAGAGTCCCTGCGTGATGCAAATAGCTCGCCGCTAACTGCAAGGCTGAGAATTCAAGTCCACCCAGATACTCCTCAGAAGAAAGACCTGGTTTTCTCCTTCCAAACAAGTCTGTCTTGAAAACCCGACAGAGCAGAATCCTATTCTGACATTGTATTTGAGCAAATACAGAAGACAGGTGCAGTTGTAAACATTCAAGGACCTAATGCATATCAAGTCTTTGATCACATATTGATGGTGATCGTGACTTAATTTATTCATGAATTCATCAAAACCCTTAATCCTCTTTATCAATTCCAAAGCTGTTTTCACGTTCACTCCTAAGATTGAAAGATCTTTGTGAGGGCAGATTCCTTGAGTTCTAGTCTGGTAGATGAGTTGTCCCAATGTAAGTAAAAGAGACTCTGTTCATATATTTTTTCTTGTTTTGATGAGATCTAGGTCCATGAGCTTCCAGAAACACAGCCATGCCTGATCACATAGAAACACATTAACAAGGATGCAGGGACCTAGGAGAGCTGGGAGGATTTGTTAACTTACGGAGGAGAGAGACTAGAGCATTTGTCAAGTAGTAAAATGGACTTACAATTAAAAGGGCATTGTAGATGGTGGGAGAAGTAAACCAGGGCAACAAAAGGGGCAAATTTACTCACATCTGTTTGTGTGACTAACAGGGAATGATGTAGCCTCTGTGGTCCCTCAGTTGACAAATGCAGGTATAGTAAATTGCTCCATTGTTTTTTTGTGTGTTTTTTTTTTTAATATAAGGAACCCTGGTGGCGCCGTTTGGTAAGCACTGAGCGAAAGATGAAGTTGTCTCCCTCCGTAAAGTTGTAAGCATTAGAAACCCTAAGGAGCAGTTCAATGCTGGATTAAAGGATTATTAGAAGTTAGAGTTCACTCTCTAGAAGTGGGTTTGGATGGTTTTTTGCAGTTTTTTTTTTTTTTTGATGATGGTTCAAATTCACCAGCTGATTCTTGGAAATACTACACAAGGTTGCTATGAGTCAGAACCAATTTGATGGCGCCTAACAGCAAGAACAATGAGAAAATAAAAATATATGGCTTCCCTTCCAGTGCATTGGGAAAAAAGGGGGAAAAAAAGACATACACAAAGGGAATTTAGTTTGTCTTTTTTTCCCCTTTGTTTTTAACTGCCTTCCTGGTGACCCGAGTTAGCATGTGTCTACATAACACCATGTGAATCATTCTCCCTTCCATCTCAACTCTGGTAACCATCATAGAATGTTTGTTGTAACCTGAAACTTTTTGACTTTTTAACAAGAAAACTGGTCTCATACAGCATCTACCCCTGTGTGACTGACTAATTCCACTCAGCATAATGCCCTCCAGACTCCTCCATGTTATGTGGTGTTTTGCAGACTCATCGTTATTTTTCACTGTTGCGTAATATTCCACTGTGTGCCTATACCAATGTTTGTTCGTCCATTCTCTGCTGGTGGGCATCTAGGTTGTCTACATCTTCATACATTGTGAATAATGCTGTCATGAATGTAGGTGTTCATATATCTATTCATGTCATGGGTCTTATTTCTTAAGGATGTATACCAAGGAGAGTGATTGCTGGGTAATAAGGTATTTCTATTTCCAACCTTCTGAGAAAGCGCAAACTCTATTTTGCAACAAAAACAAAGTTTTTCCAGAGTTGTTGCACCATTTTACAGTCCTACAAACAATGGTAAACAATATAAAGAAAACAAAAATCCTCACCACTACACCAATATTGTTGTTGTTGTTATGTGCCATTGAGTCGGTTCCGACCCATAGCGACCCTGTACAGGGTTTCCGAGGGTGTAAATCTTTACGGGAGTAGAAAGCCTCATCTTTCTCCCATGGAGTGGCTGGTAGTTTCGAACTGCTGACCTTAAGGTTCGCAGCCCGATTCGTAACCACTACGCTACCAGAGCTCCACTGTACCAATATACAACATGCATATAAGTGGAGAAAAGATAAAAATTGTCAAATACTTCATTTTTCTCAGATCAACCATCAACACTCAGGGAAGCAGCAGCTAAAAAATCAAATGATGTACTGTATTAGGCAAATCTGTGGCACAAGACCTCTTAAAAGTGTTGAAGAGTAAAGATGTCAGTTTGAGAACTAAGGTGTACCTTACCCAAGCCATGGTATTTTCAATAACTTCATATGCATACAAAAGCTGGACAGTGAATAAGGAAGATCATAGAAGAATTGATGCATTTGAGCTATGGTGTTGGAGGAGAATATTGAAAGTGCCATGGGCTGCCAAAAGAACAAACAGATCTGTGTTGGAAGCAGTACAGTCAGAGTGCTCCGTTGAGGCCAGATTGGCCAAACTTTCATACTTTGGAAATACTGTCAGGAGGGACCAGTCGCAGGAGAAGGATATCATGTTTGGTAAGGTGGATGGTCATTGAAAAAGAGGAAGACCCCATTGAGATGGATTGGCCAAGTGGCAGCAGTGATGGGCTCAAGTGCGGCAACGATTGTGAGGTTGGCCCAGGACCAGGTAATGTTTTCATTCTGTTGTGCATAGGTTTGTTATGAGTTGGTACCAACTCAATGGCGCCTAACAACAACAACAACAGCCAACAATGGAGGAGAGATCCAACTTCTCCACATCCTTTTCAGCGTTTGTTCTTTTCTGTATTGTTTCTGTTTACTTTGTTATTGATGCTGGGGTGAAATGGTACCTCATTGTTGTTTTGTTTCGCATCTCTCTAATGGCCAATGATCACAAACATGTCTTCATATGTTTGTTGGTTGCTAGAATGTTTTCTTTGATGAAGTGTGCAATCATGCCCTTTGCCCATTTTTTAATTGGGTTGTCTGTCTTCTTCTTATTGAGGTGTTGAAGTGTTCTATAAATTTTAGACAGTAGCCCCTTGTCTGATACATCAGAGTTAATTATAATTGAACAACTTGAAATTCTAACGTGGGTGTCAAATGAGACATTCCAGAAGCAGAAGTGGAGGGAATCTCACTACCATCAAAGAAGATGAGCCAGGAGTGAAGCATGTCTTTTGGACCCCGAGATCCCTGCGGATTGAACCTAGTCAGTACAGAAAGCTGTGGCCCCAGAGGAGGAACAAAGGAACCAAGAGCCAGAGCATGAAACAAAGCAGTGAGCCTCCCCCAGTCCATGGAGAAAGGAAAGCTGAATGACTTTGGGCAGGAGGCTTTCTTTTATTTTATTTATTTATTTTTTTTTTTTTGATTCTTTAAAAATATATTTTTTTAATTTAAGGTTTCCATTGTGGATTGAGTGAAAGTTTACAGGGCACATCATCAGCTTCATATTCAACCATTCATATAGCTTGTTTCATTACATTGATTATTATCCCCGCTATATATCATCAGTTTACAGTGTTTCTCTCTATCCTCTTTAGCTTTTTTTTTTTTTTTTTTTTTTTGGATGGGGTGGGGAGGAGGCTTTCTTTTAGATTGGGGCACCTCCAGGCACTTTAGTAGGGTAGACAGCTGGAGCTGAATGCCTTCAGACTGAGGCGTATGGTGCAATTGTGTGTCCCGTGGGCATTTATCAGCAACCCCCAAAGACCTCTGTAACAGTTTCCAGGCAGAGAGAGAGAGGCTTGCCTGAAGGCATGGCTGAGGAGAGATAGTCCCAAGAGGAGGGACTGTGTTCCAGTCGTTTTCTGATTCTCAATTGTAACCTGTTAATTTCCCTAATCCACTTGATACCTCTAAGTATGGTGTCTGACTTTTGTGTAGACATCACCATGGATTACTGAACTCAGTTGAGAAGTCTAAAGTGCTGTTGGAAGGATGGTCTCATGCTGCATTTTATTTTGTAGTCTTTTGTGTTCATACCCACTGTGCTGTAATTAATGGTGAAGTTGAGTCTGGAATTAGATCTTATTCATTAGGGGGGAAGCAGGCTAATTTTTAAATAGCAATGGGTTTGTCAAATGAAATTTACTAGAGGGTGCTTTATAAATTGTTCTGAGAAATTGGTAACTGCTGGGCTTTGGAGACATCATTCAATGTGGGAAGCTGAGAATGTGATTGTAAGCGTTACAAGTCTCTCTTAGGTAACACGGTTCATAAAGGAAACTATTGAATTGTGAGAGATTACTATTTAAAAGCACAAGGAAAACCAAACAATGCCATCACACATTCATACAGTCCTAGTGTGATGCTGTAGGATAAGCATAAGTCTGCTAGTAACTGAAAGGTCAGTAGTTCAAACCCACCAGTCACTACTTGGAAACCCTACACAGGGTTGCTGTGAGTCAGAACCAACTCAACAGCACTCAACAACAACAAAACCACATTAAATTATAATAATAATAATAAAGTCTTCTTTCAACTTCGTGTCTTCCACATTCCATCCAGATTATACACAAATCTTCTGAATGAAATCCTACTCTTTAAGTAAGTAGATGGAGTACTGGTGTGGATCAGCACTGGACCACAAGGGTCAGTTTGAACCACAAGGTCGGTGGTTCAAACACACCAGCTTCTCCTTGGAAACTCTATACAGGGTCACTATGAATCGGAACCGACTTGATGGCACTTAACAACAACAACAACAATAAGTTAAGTAGATGGGGCAGTGATTAAGCATTTGAATGAAGATCAAAAGGTTGGTGGTTCAAACCCACTCAGATGCTCCATGGGAGAAAAGACCTAGTGATTTGCTCCCGTAATGGTTGTTGTTGGGAAGTGCCGTCAAGTTGGTTCTGACTCATAGAGACCCTGTTCCAGGTTTCCGAGGAGCATCTGGTGGGTGTGAATCGCCGACCTTGTATTTAGCTTGCAGGTGATGTTACAGATTCAAGTCCCAAAGAAGGATGATGACCACTATAATGTCCAATTTAGAGACTTTTATTGGCACAACAGATAGCTATAGCCAGACGGCAGGGAGACAATAGCTTCTCTTGAGCCTGGCTGCTAGTTTATATAGGCTACATTCCTATCTCAGGGTCTAGGGGCTTATCTAAAGGAATTTGCTGAAACAGGGAGTACAGAAGCAAAAATAGCAAGTTAGTTTGCTAATAAGGAGACTAGATAACAGCTAACAAGGTCAGGGCAACAAGGCTACAAATCAGTTTACATAGGAAGAAAACAAAACTATGTTATCAGTTTGCATACACAGACTAACAAGGCTGCAAATCAGTCACATTAGTGCCAGGATCTTTGAGGTACATAGTTAAGTTAATTGCTTCGAGGAATGCCCAGGGTCTATAATCACACAATAAACACCATCTGTGAGACTTGTGTCTGTTTTATCTCCCCTGAGGCCAGGGGAGTTATGCCTGGGAGGTTTGTTCCTGCCCCATCTGCCTCAAGGCCAGGGGAGCTGTGATGGTTGTGGGGAATTCTGAGTTTTCAAGTAGCTCTATTTTTGCAGGTCTATACCAGAAGTCTTCGATAAAGATGACAGTCTAGGAAGCCCGGTGCACAGTCTACTCTGTTACATGGGGTTGCTGTGAGTCAGAATCACATAGACTACAATGGGTTGGTTGGTTTTTTTTGGGGGGGGTGTTATATACATTGTACTATAATTAATGTTGGAGGAGAATATTGAAAGTGCCACTGGCTGCCAAAAGAACCAACAGATCTGTGTTGGAAGAAGTGCAGCCAGAGTGCTCCTTCGAGGCCAGGATGGCCAGACTTCATCTCTCATACTTCGGACATATTATCAAGAGGGACCAGGCACTAGAGAAGGATATCATGTTTGGTAAGGTGGAGGGTCAGAGACCCCCAGTGGCAGCATCAATGGGTTCAAGCGTGGCAACAATTGTGAGGTTGGCCCAGGACCGGGCAGTGTTTCGTTCTGTTGTGCATAGGGTCGCTATGAGTCGGTATCAACTGGATGGCACCTAACAACAACAAATAATCAATGGAAAGGTTGGGACTCTTGAAAGTAGTTCTTTTAGGGGGAGAAAGTGAAATTAGGTTTAGACCTAGTGATCTTCAACGTTAATGGTATTTTCAGGAGAGAATGTTGTAGAGTATGCTTTATAATAAGTCCAATAAGCACTTGACTATGAACTACAAGGTCTGTGATTCCAGCCCACCAGCCGCTTTGCTGGAGAAAGATGAGGTCTGCTCCAGGGAAGATTTAAAGCCTTGGACACACTATACAGGGTCGCCATGAGCCAGAAACGACTCGACGGCATTTAAGAACAACACGCGTTACAAATTGTCTGGAGGAATTTGCATCTGCTGGGGTCTGGAAACTGTATTCATTGAGAAAAACTCTTAAGAGTCAAGAGTCTAACTTAGGAAATTGGGGTCTATAAAGTATAGCAGTCGGTTTTGATCAATTACTGCTGGAATGTCTCATTTAGCATGCACAATACATTCTGTGATGTAGGGTGTTTTGTGACTTGTACCTTGTGTGTACATCATATCTGCAAGGATGTTTTCTTTTACAAGAATCAGCAAGAAAATGGTCCAAATTAGGTGGAGGTTAAAGATGTCCTAAATGTTCCATTTTTTTGGACTTGTTATCTTGTTGCTAAGTGCCGTCGACTCAGTTCTGAATCATAGCGAAGCTGTCAGTAGTAGAATGAAACTATTCCTGGTCCTGAGCCAGCCTTACAACTGTTGTTATATTTGAGACCATTGCTGCCACCACTGTGCCAATCCATCTCATTGGGGGTCTTCCTCTTTGACGCTGGCCCTCGACTTTACCAAGCAACGTGTCCTTCTCCAGTTCCACTGGAGACTCATATTATCCCATAATCCTTGATATCAATAAGTCCCCTTCCCTTCCTTCACATGCCAGGGTTCTGAAACACATCGCAACGGTCCACAAAACTCAAAATTCTCAAAAGGAGTGGCTCACGCCATTGTGGACACTGGCAAGTCCCAAATCTGTAATTCAGAGATCAATCTGGAGGAATCTTCTCATCCACATAGTTTCAGGAGCTGAGGAACTCATATCAGTAGATCAGATGGCAGGCTGTTGGTGAACAAGGTTTCTCAGAGATGGTGAATCTCATTAGGTGATGGGCTGAAAGTCCCACGAACCGCAAGTCGGATATAATGAACCAGATGCAAGATCCAGGCAGAGAGAGAGAACTTTTTCAAAGCAGTCCTGTAAATTAGAGTCAGCCCATGCCCCCAAGGGAAACAAAGCATGGCGACTTGAATCACACAGTCTACTAAAATATGGTCATCCTTAATCCTTGTTAAGTGCTGTTGAGTTGGTTTTGAGTCAGAGTGTAGGGTTTCTAACGAAGATCTTGTGGATTTGAACTGTTGACTTGCAGTTAGCAGTTTGCTGGTTGCCTTACAATTCCACACCAAGACTTCTTAATACTTAGTCCTTTAGCTGCAAACCAAAATGATGGTGGATGGAACCCACCCAGTGACTCCATGGGAGAAAATTCATGGTAATCCATTCCCACAAAAATGGCAGCTTAGGAAGCCACACCAAATCATGAAACGCATTGGCACAAAGCCATGGTGATTTTCTGTTCTAATCCTTCAAGTTCTTAACCCAACCCGACCGTAGAAGACATAGCTTGCTGTTATTTATGTTGTGTGAAACTGAATAATAGTAATGATACAACGTTGTTTCCCCAAATAAAAGAACCATGTGAAATGCTGATGGATGGAATCCAAAGATAGGGGCTTAATGAGTCAAAAAATTCAAACAATATACTTGAAAGTTAATGAAGTTTGCCAGAAACTTCCTTTAGGCATCTTCTACAAAATGTATAGAGTTTTTGTTGTTGTTTTTTTTCCCTCTGAGATGACAAAGTAGAGGGCCTTGGAGGTTTTCTTGTGAAAGTAATTATTCCTAAAGGGAGAAACTTCACCATTATTCCGGCGACATGAATTGAATATCACAAACAGGCCCCGACCCTTTCTTACTTTTTGTTGACATTTTTATAATATAATATGAAAGCAAAACGGATTCATCAGGAAAGTAGAAATAGTGAGACTCAGATTTATAAAAAAAGAAAGAAGCTCATTATAATAGTTCTTTGAGGACATTCAGAAGAATCCTGTCCTGTGAGGGGTCCTGAGAAGTTGGTCACCCTCCTCAAAGTGTGGGGGATGATACTGACACCGAGACATTGCATGAAATGTATAGGAGAATGAGACGGGGGAAGACCCTGGAAAGTGTAAATGGTAAAGCACTCAGCTACAGCCAAAGGTGGAGGTTGTAGTCTCCCCAAAGCACCTCAGAAGAAAGGCCTGGTGATAGACTTGGAGAAAAAAATCTGCCATTGCTCTCCTCTGACACATATAGGGTCACCATGAATTGGAATCGATTCAAGAGCATGCTTTACTTGGTGGTATAAGTGGTTAATAAGCTTGGCTGCCAATCACAGGGATAAAGGTTTGTATGGTCTGTTCATGAGAACTTTGTGAGACTCCTGTTTCTGTGCATGTGCAGTGCAAGAATGTCCTGGCAATCTAATTCCAAAGAGTCAGACATCAAAAACCCTGTGAACACAGTTGTATTCTGACACACATGGGGCACCATGAGTGGAATCTAGTTAGAAAAACCATCCACTGAGAACCCTGTGAGCACAGTTCTACTCTGACACACACAGGACACCATGAGTGGGATCTACTTATGAAAATCATCCACTGAGAAACCTGTGGGGCACAGTTCTACTCTGACACACACGGGGCACCATGAGTGGGATCTACTTATGAAACATCATCCACTGAGAACCCTGTGGGGCACAGTTCTACTCTGACACACACGGGGCACCATGAGTGGGATCTACTTATGAAATATCATCCACTGAGAACCCTGTGGGGCACAGTTCTACTCTGACACACATGGAGACACCATGAGTGGGATCTACTTATGAAACATCATCCACTGAGAACCCTGTGGAGCACAGTGCTACTCTGACATACACACAGGGCACCATGAGTGGGATCTACTTATGAAAAATCATCCACTGAGAACCCTGTGGGGCACAGTTCTACTCTGACACAGATGGGGCACCATGAATGGGATCTACTTATGAAACATCATCCACTGAGAACCCTGTGGAGCACAGTTCTACTCTGACACACACGGGGCCTCCAGGAGTCTGAATTGAATAAAGCACTATCAAACAAAGTTTCAGATAATTTCCCATATTCAAAGTAAAGGTGACATGTAATATTTGACAAAAATAAACATAGTTAGCATAGATTGTTGTTGTTATTAAGTGCCATGGAGTCAATTCTGACTCATTGCGACTCTGTTTAGGGTTTCCAAGGAGCAGTTGGTGAGCTTGAACCACCAACATTGTAGTTCAAGTCGACCTTTGGGTCTAGTGCTTTATCCCACAGTGCAACATAGATTAGAGAGTGGATCATTGGTTTACTTTTCTCTATCTTCATGATTCGTCTTAGTCTGGAGGTTTTGCTAAGTCCTGTTCAGCATCAGGCAAGCTTCCACTGAGAGGCTGGTATTAGCTGTTCATAAAGTTCCTTAATGGGGAATTGGACCCAGGTATCTTGCATGGAAGTTGAGAATTGGACTGCTCAGCCATCTCTGCCCCCACTTTTCTTAAATGTAGAACATGTGCACCAAAGAGCATGTAGAATCCCACCTTAAAAGCAGTCACAGTGAAATGTAGACAGCAAAACATAAAAGCAAGTCAAAACCAAACAAAATAAGCTATGCACACAGTGGAATACTGAATAATGTTGAAAAATAGCAATGTGTCTGAGAAACACTTCATAACATGATGAGCAAGGAGGACACCAAACAGCATGGAATTTGTCAGTCACAAAAGAAAACATGTTATAGGGGACCACTGTTGATGCCTTTGAGCTATGGCGTTGGAGGAGAATATTGAAAGTATCATGGACTTCCAGAAAAACAAACAGATCTGAGCTGGAAGAAGTACAGTCAAAATGTTCCCTGAAAGCCAAGATGGCTGGAAGAAGTACAGTCAAAATGTTCCCTGAAAGCCAAGATGGCCAGACTTCATCTCTCATACTTCAGATATAGTGTCAGGTGGACCAGCCCCTGGAGAAGGCGATGATGTTTGGTAAAGTGGAGGGTGGGAGGAAAAGAGGAAGACCCTCAGTGAGATGGGTTGGCACAACGGCTGCAGCAATGGGTAGCAACGCTTGTGACATTGTTTCAGGACCAGGCAGTGTTTCATTCTGTTGTGCATAGGGTCACTATGGCACTTAACAACAATAACTGCTATTTTAAGAAGTCAAGAAAAAGATTTTCACAGGAAAAGAAATATTCTTTGATGGTTACCAGGGGTGAGAGGGAAGAGGAATTACTAACTTGCATGAAGGGAAAGGCAATACACAAGAGGAAGTTTGGTAAAAAATGATGAAGAGAGAAAGACACAGGAAGTCGTTTGAGAGTTAAAGGCAACAGAGGCAAATACTGTTATATACACAAATCTGCAATAACAGTGGTCCATGAGTAGACAAACATGGGGTAGGAACAAAGGCCTGCCAATCTATGTATGAAAATAAGACAACATAAACACTACGGGCTATGTTTTCTGTTGGAACGGCCATGCAGGCTGAATGGATGTGGGAGAGAAATAGGAGTACATACTCATGAATATATTCAAGTGGATATTTCTATGTGTCTATCTAAAAAAAAAAAAAAAATGCTAACCAGAAAAAAAACACACAAAAAACGGAGGGAGGGAAGACAAGAATATTCCTTGAAATATAGGACGTCGAGACTTCGTCCTGTCCTTTGGACATGTCTTCAGGAGAAGAACATGGTGCCTGGTAAAGTGGAGATTGTCATTAAGTTCTGTGAAATCGGTTCCAACTCACAGCGACCCTTCATAGGTTTTCTGAGGATCAGCATGGGTGGTGAGTTTGAACTGTTGACTTTGCGTATCAAACCAACCTTAAGGTCCAGTGCTTACCCTACAGCTCCACATCGGAACACCTGATAGAGGGTCAGTAGAAAGGAGGAAGACCCCCAACAAGAAGTATTGTCACAGGGACAAAAAGTCCTAAACTGAAGTGTTACAACTCTTCTGAAAGTGGTGAAGGAATGGACAATGGTCATGGAATCAGTATGAATCAGGACCATGGATAGCACTTAACTACACCATCAACAACACAAGGGAGAATCACATTAACTCAGGTGCAGGAGAATGTGGAAAAAACACCATAGAAACCATAAATAAATAAAGCAAAACAGGCAAACATTAACAGCAAAATACTGTAAGAAAAAAAAAATCCAAAGCAAGAAGTCCTGAACCCTGTGGGCAAGCTCAACGCTTGATTTACGATCTTGTCAATATGAAAGGATCCTCAGGAAAACGTCAAAATCTAAATGTTGGCCCAAGGGGAGCCAAGAATGGTCTCTCTGGGCCATCAGTCTCCCCGGTTCAGCGCGGTAGGATGGTAAAACAGATCAAACTGGGCTGAAGAAATGTGAGCTTGGAACGTCATGTGCAGAACTAAAGGGAAATTAATCAGACAGTCTTTTCAAGGACAAACTGATTCCTAAGGCTTCCTTATAAGTCGCTGTCTTTATCCATCAGAAGTCAGCCCTCCTGCCCCAGGTAGCAAAGAAATGCAATGTAAAAAAAATTGACCTTGAAAGTGGAGGGCAAGGTCATCCCTTAAGAATGTAAATCCCAGAGCCTTCTTTTGAATATTTATCAGGGCACATTCTTTATGATTTATAAATCATATAAGAATATCAATGGGGACATGCTAAAGGCCACGTGGGGGTTCTCACCTGGAGAGTCCCTGGGCGTAAAGAAAATGAACACATCTTTCAGGGGACCCCAGACCTGAAATTTCTGTTAGTTATGTGGTGGTACTATAGGATAAGCACTGAATTACTAACTGCAAGGCTCACAGTTCAGACCCAAAAGCCAGTCCTGGAAACTATACAGACATGGTTTGGGTTGGAACCGACTCAACAGCACACATCAAGAGAGCTGAGGTTCCCATCCTAATCCACAAAAACAGAGGGCACTTGAAAACAGAATTTATGTCGTAATTCCCTTGCTTTTTTTGGGTTGTTAAGTGCCATCTAGGCGCAACCGTGCACAACGTTTCTGAGATGCAGCTGGTGGGTTTGAACTCCCACCTTGTGGTTAGCA
>NW_006408536.1:31950855-31952192 GCF_000296735.1 Chrysochloris asiatica
AGCATAACTCAAGTGCAGATGGAACACCCTGCCAAGAAAACCTTTGAACACATTCATCAATGATTTGGGATAATATTCAGTCACGATGTTCATTTCATTCCTATTTTTCTCGATATGGTGTTTGTTTGTTTTATCTTATTTTGTTTTGGGATGTTGTGTCTAGTTTGTCTTCAAACAGCTGATGTCAACCATGATTTTGCTTTTGAAATAAAATATGGAGCTCTGTGCAAATGGTAAGGCAATAAATTGCTTGACAAGTCATGGCAGAAACAGTGCGTCTGCTATGGAATTCAAACCCTTCATATTTAAGTTATGAGAAAACAAATCAATCCAGTGCACATCTTAAACACCATAAATTAAAGGGGCATAACAACAAACAATGCAATCACATTAATCCCCAAGAAATTATTGTGTTCTTTTTAGATGATGGAGTTTCACTTTGGTAGAAATATTTAGCTACTTGATGATAACTGAAAATTGATGATTTGAGTCCACCTCTGAATTAAGACCTGCCTATCTACAACCAGGAGTCCTGGTGTGGCGCTGTGGGCTAATGCGTCAGACTGCAAAGTCATTTGAGCTGCAAGGTCAGTGGTTCAAGCTCACCAGCAGCTCCTTGGAAACCCTACACAAGGTTGCTATGGGTCAGAATTAACTCGATGGCACTTAACAACAACAACAACAACACCTACAACTAAATATCACAACCATTGAAAATCATAGGGAGCACTGTTATACATGTGTGGGTTTGCCACGGATCATAGCTGAATCAATGGGAACTGGAGGTATTTTCAGATGGAACCCTGTGGTAAATGCCTTGTGAGGAATGCTCTTTGTTTTATGAGGCTGCATTGTTGTAAAACAAAAATATTTCATTTTCAAATATCACATAAATTCTAAACATCTAAGTAGCACTGGTTTATTTCTTTGAGTTTTAATATTTCTGTTTTTTTTTCTTTTTAACTTGGTATTTTGAGATACTTAATCCTTAACGATTGAAGTTGTCAAGAATTTCATTTTACTTGGATCCATAATGGAAGCAACAGTCTAGAAATCCAACGGCGTATTGCATTAGGCAAATCTTCTGCACAAGACCTCTTTAAAGTGTTCAAGAACAAAGATGTCCATTTGAGGACTAAGGTGCACCTGACTCAAGCCGTGGTATTTTCAATAACCTCATATGCATATGAAAGTTGGACAAGAATAAGGAAGACCGTAGAAGAATTAATGCTTTTGAGTTACGGTGTTGGAGGAGAATATTGAAAGTTCCATGGACTATTAGAAGAATAAACAAATCTGTGTTGAGAGACGTACAATCAGAATGTTCCTTAGAAGCC
>NW_006408536.1:31961947-31968780 GCF_000296735.1 Chrysochloris asiatica
CTCAGTGGATGATTTTTCATAAGTAGATCCCACTCATGGTGTCCCGTGTGTGTCAGAGTAGAACTGTGCTCCACAGGGTTCTCAGTGGATGATTTTTCATAAGTAGATCCCACTCATGGTGTCCCATGTGTGTCAGAGTAGAACTGTGCTCCACAGGGCTCTCAGTGCTGTGACTATTCAGAAGGAAATCTCCCGGCCATTCTAAGGTAGCAGTTAAGCACTTATCCATTCCCAACACCCAGCCAATGTCTTTAATGGAATAATTCGAGTCTCTAACTCATTTCTTTGTTTTAATCTCATGGTGATAATTGATGAGTAGATTGAACGGTGAACTAATACCTGGAGGGAAAGTCAGATAAAGTCCTTTTCCTGTGACAAGTATAACATTTTGAAATTGGGTTATTACTATGTGCAGCCGTGAAAACATTACTCAATGGCAGCTTCCATTATATTTTTCCAGAAGCTAATATGATTTTTGCCCGCATCGGTTTCATTAAACACTATGATGGCAGTTAATCCATAATAAAATGTATGACTTAATAGAAGGGGGTATATGTAGAATAATCCTTAAGTGTGATGAACTGCTGAGAAATAGATGTAATACAGAATTCTCTCAAACCAGGGCTAGCTCTTCATCCTCCTTTTAACTGTTCTGGTATTCTTAAAAACAGACATCTACAGTGTGAGTCTCTTGGGATGGGCAACTTGGCACCAAACATTGGTGATGGTTTCATAACCTAACTGATATCATTGGTCTTACTGTATTGTGTCCTTGTCGTTGTTTTGATGCCCATGGATTTAATTCCTACTTTGAGTGAGCCCCATACGACACATAGAGTTTCTAATGCTGTCATCTTTGCAGATCATCAGCTCGTTCTTTCAGGAAGCTGCTGCATGGGTTTGAACCGCCAACTCTTCAGTGAGCAGAAGAGCGCTTGACTATTGTCTTTCCTGAGGCTCATTCACTGAATAGTACCCATCAAAAATACTCAATTGGCAAATGTGGTGTTATTTTATAATTTGCAATAATAAACAATATTCAAGTCAGTTAGACAGTGATTTCTAATTTTGGTGTAGACAGTTTTCATTTGACCCATACAGAGATCAGTCAAATAGTTTCACAAATCTCGTAGCCATTCATTCATACATAAGTATATTTCAAATGAAATGTGTTTAAATGTGTCTCTGTGATCACAGGATGGTTGCAGACAGGTTCTCTTGGGAATATTCTTGTCTATTTCCTTTGGGACACCTTCTAAAAGGTTGACTCAAAAGATAGCTTCTGAGGGGATCTGCTGGGCCAGTTAAATTCAACACAGAATGCGCAACTCAGAAGGTAATGATGATTATTTTATAGTCTCCAAAGAGTTCATCTTTTAGATAGTCTCCAAGGACACAAAACAATCATGGAGATGTTTTTTTGAAGCAATTTTAAGAATATTGTATAGTACATTGGTAAGAAAAAGATCAGGGAAAATGGCACTATATATATATATATATATAGTTATATATATATATAGTTATATATATATAGTTATATATATATATAGTTATATATATATATATAGTTATATATAGTTATTATTATTATTGCATTACAACAATGCACTATGCACTTACTCATTCTTTGAGGACAGCAAGGGCTGTCTTACAAGAATTTGGTTGGAAAACCTTACCCATCCACCTTATAGTCCCTGAGCTTGCCCCTTCATTTCTTTTTTGTTCCTCAAACTCAAAGAATATTCAAGAAAAAGAATATGATTTGATTCTCTCAAGGTGTCCAAATTACCCTTTTGACGTGTTGTAAATGGGAAAGTACAGAATTCTCTGGGTAAGGATTTGAGAAGTGCAAACACCTTGTCTTCAGAGGTGAAAAAATGTAGATGGAAGATACGTTGAGAAGTCAAAACTTTACATTTTGATATATTTGTTCAATCAAGATTTCGATGATGTTGTAGCAATACTTAAAAAACAAAACAAAAACTCCCCTTTCATTGTGAATTGAGTGAAGTTTTACTGACTAGATCATCAGTTTAACATTCAACAAATCATACACTTTGTTTCATCTCAATAATTACAATCCCTTCCATGCAACACAGTTATCCCACTTCCTCTCTGTGATTCC
The DNA here is from genome assembly GCF_000296735.1 of Chrysochloris asiatica. NCBI lineage: Eukaryota > Metazoa > Chordata > Mammalia > Afrosoricida > Chrysochloridae > Chrysochloris > Chrysochloris asiatica. Next base: position 31,964,073 of record NW_006408536.1, read on the forward strand.
TGTTTCCATTCCACCCACCTGCCCATCTCTTCTCAACTTTGTCCTTAAGAAAATGTTGCCCTTTTGACTGTGAATGCTTGGCCATTCCATGGTGAGCAGACCTCACTAGTGTTGTTGTCCACACTATATACCTGTCTACTGCTTGGCTGAAAATTTGGCCACAGGGTCTTGGTCTCAGATTCCTCCAGTCTCTTTCTGACCAGTAAGCCATGTCTTTAAAAAGAAAAAAAAAAATCATATAGATATTCACACACAAGGAGCTATGGTAGCATAATGATTACGAATCGGGCTGCTAACATCAAGGTCAGCAGTTCGAAACTACCAGTGGCTCTGCAGGAGAAAGATTAGGCTTTCTGCTCCCGTAAAGATTTACAGCTTCGGAAACCCTACGCAGGGTCGCTATGAGTTGGAATCAACTCCATGGCACATAACCACCACCACCATACACACACACACATATAGTAATCATTGAGCTGAAACAATGTATATGTGTATATATGGTTGTTAAGTGCCGTCAAATCTGTTCTGACTCATAGGAACCCTGTATAGAGTTTCCATAGAGCATATGATGAGTTTGAACCACCGACCTGGTAGCTCAAGCTGACTGTTTAGTCCGGTGCTTTATCTCACAGCGCCACACCAGTTTTTGGATTTTGTTCCACATTGTCTCCCAATCTATCTGGAACATTCTAACATGGTGGTGGTAGGTGGGCATCATCTGGTTCTCCTGGTCTCAGAGTCATGGAGACTGATGTTCACGTGTTCCATTAGTCCATTGGACTCATTAATTCCAAGCATCCTCAGTTGTCATCACTCTTCTTTCTTCTGCACATGGAGAGACCAAATGCTGAAGCTTAGATGGCCACTCCAGAGCTTTTCAGATTCAAGACATGCAGCAACACTTTCTTGGTTTTACTGTCGTATAAAAGAAGACGTAGAAAACACATCCATTAGAAGACCTTTCCGTGCCACAAAAAATACTCATGATCTCAAACTGTAGGTTGTTGGCATGCTTTGTATGTTTACTGATTTCTATGTACTGCGCGGAACACTCTCCAAGTATTTTTGTTCAATTCTCATGACAACCCTATGAACCAAGTATTCTTAGCCTATTTTTTTTCCACAGTTGAGAGAAGGTAAACTTTGAGAGTGCTTAGAACATGTATTCATTGTTAGCAATGAGTGATTTCATGAAGAGTAACTTGGAGGGGTATTAGAACTACTTCACATTGGAATAAAGATAAGGTTGCACTTTTCTTGTGATATTTTAGATTCAGGCATATTATTTTTATGATTACAGAGGAAAATAATTGTGAAGTCCTTAGTGTAGCTCTTGCCCCTGAGAAGATACCATTCAAGCTGCATTTACTAATGTGGAGGCTTATCCCATTTAATAGAAAGTTTAATCTTTGAAATAATCTCTGGTGTGTTTTTATTTTAAAACAGTAACACATTAGATTCTCTTGACCATTTTAAAACATTGACTCTACTAATGTTAGTGAAGATAATGAATTATTCATTTCAATTTAACAAAATAAATATTGAAGCAATCATACAGGGTTTAACTTTCTGTCAAGTTCATGGAAACTCATCCAGTTTGAGATGTTTGTTATTTGCTAATTGTTTTCTTTGGTACATATGTCTCATCATATAAAAAGAAAATTAAGAAATAAGACAGATCATTTTTAAGTAGCATTATTGTGGGTGGTGGCGGCTGTGTGCCGTGAAGTTGGTTCTGACGCATAGTGACCCTGTACAGAGTTTTTGAGCCTGCAAATACGGGAGCAGAAAGCCTCATCTTTCTCCCATGGAACAGCTGGTAGTTTCAAACTGCTGACTTTGCAGCCCGATTCATAACCCAATTCATTAAGGAAAATTGTATTGGTTAAAGGCAAATAAAGAGAAAAATCTAATTTTATAATGTACTAAAATATTTCAAAACAACTTCTTTTTCTGTCTTATTTATTCCTCTCCCTCAATATCCATTGAATTATTTAGGCCTAGCGTAGTGGTTACGAATCGGGCTGTGAACCTTAAGGTCAGCGGTTCGAAACTACCAGCCGCTCCGTGGGAGAAAGATGAGGCTTTCTACTCCCGTAAGGATTTACACCCTCGGAAACCCTGTACAGGGTCGCTATGGGTCGGAACCGACTCAACGGCACTTAGCAACAACAACAACAACCTTTTATACTATTATATTTAAGAAACCTGAAACTGTGTTTTCTGCTTTCACTTTTTCCGGATTTCTCCCAAAAGTCTTACCCAAAAAAAAAAAAAAAAGTTAAAGAAAAAAATAACAGTCCTTTATGTTGTAAAAAGACAGATAGATGATAGATGGATGAGACATATGATAGATAGATGGATTGATGATACATGAAATAGATAGAGTTTATATATATACATACATATATATATGATTAAATTTAGATTATGGATGCTTGTATAGCTAGATACAGGGAGAGAAATAGATGCTGTTACTGTTAAGCATTATCAAGTTGGTTTCTACTCATAGTGACCCTCTATAAGATCTCTGAAGAGCAGCTGTGGAAATTGAACCACCGACCTTGTGGTTAACAGTTCAGTGCTTATTCTGCAGTGCCACACCAGAACTCCAGATGATAGATAGATAGATCATACATGAATGAGTAGATGGGAGGATGGATGGATGTTTGGCTAGGTTGGGGGGGATAGATGATGGGTGGATGGAAATGAGGATAGATAGATGGATGGATGAATCGATGGGTCAGTAGGTAGATAGGTATACAGCATGATGGGTAGATACATGAGTGGATAGATGGTGGAAGGTTGGATGGAAGGAATGATGGATAGACATATGAATGGATGGACAGGTAGATGGGTAAGTGAGATGATGGATGGATATATGAATGGATGGGTGGATGGAAGGGATGATGGACAGATGGATGGATGCGTAGATGAGAGGATGGATGGATGGGTAGGCCGATGGGAGGATGGATAGATGGGTGAATGGATGAATGGATGAATAAATGATAGATGGATAAGTTAAGTGCTGTCGAGTCAGTTCCAATTCTTGTCAACCCTTTATAGGGCTTCCAAGGAGTAGCTGGTGAGTTGGAACCACTGATCTTGTGGATCAAACTGACCTTGAAGTTGAGTGCTTATCTTATGGTGCCACATCAGGACCGTAATAGATGGATAGACATAAATAAGCTCTGTTAAAGTTAGCAAGCCTTTAAGAGAGCTCTGTGGCAGTGTAGGATAAGTACTGGACTGCAAACCACAAAGTCAGCAGTTCAAACACACCAGCTGGTTCTCAGAAACCCTATACAGGTCCGCTATGAGTTGGAACCAACTCGATGGCAGTTAACGCAAACAACAGGATTATAAAACAGACTATCAAAATTTAATTTGTTCATCTATCACTCTTAGTATTTTTAAACAACTCTTAAGAACTATGTAGAGACCTCTTATTGGATTTCTTGCATCCTGGTTATTTCCTGGAGACCTTTTCCACAACTCTTAAATCTCTCTGCTTTCCTTAACTTCTTCCACACTGCAAAACAAACGTTGAAGAACATCACATCCCAAAACAAAACAAAAAGTAATCTATTAATCTGGGTGTCCCATTATATAGTTCTGGATCTTGTCTGAACACACAGAACTGTCCCAACACCTAGTATATAGTTTTTCAGACATTACAAATTGAACCATAAAGATTTTATTTTCTCTTGCTCTGCAAAGTATGAAAATTGGTCCAAATAATAGGATGGATGACAGCCAACTATGACACCTCTTAATTCACACACTTAATGAGACATTAACCAACAAACCCAAACCTATTGTCATCGGTCCATCCCAACTCATAGTGGCCCCAGGGTTTCTGTGACTGTAAATCTTTACAGCAAAAAGTGGTCTCATCTTTCTCCCACAGAGCAGCTAGTGAGTTCGAACTGTCGACTTTGCATTTAGCATCCCAATACTTACCCTACTATGCCACCAAGCTCAGACTGAGGTCTGCTCCCACTAAAATCTACATACAGATAGTTGATGATCTAGAAATAGATAATAGATGGAAAGACATTGATAGGTAGATAGGTAGACAGATACCGTATTTCTTTCTATGCAAGTAACACACAAACTGTGCAACCCCTCACACATTAGTTTTCTATGTACACTGTAGCTGTTGTTTATTTTGCAATGATAAACAAAATTGAAGTCAATTAGACAGTGATTTTTAATTTTGGTGGTGACAGAATCATAACTTCATATTTTGATATATTTGTTTAATCAAGGTTTCCATGATTTTATAGCAATACTTAAAAAAACAAACAAACAACTCTCATTGTGAATTGAATGAAGCTTTACAGAGAAGATCATTAGTTTTACATTCAACAAATCATACATTTTGTTTCATCTCAATGATTGCAAAGCCCTCCGTACAATCAAAGTTTTCCTGCTTTCTGTAAGTGCATGAGCGTCATTTATGTGGGTGCATTATATGCAAAACAATGCGGTAGCTAAAAAGAGAGAGGTTGAGAGCAGAGAAAGTCAGCTGACCTTAGAATCTGCCGCCATATTTGCCAACATGGGTAAGAAATTAGTTTGGATGTGACTTCTGTCTATGAATTTGACTTTGTCTATGGACTTGAGTTTGTCTGTGGACTTGAGATTGTCTATGGACTTGATTTTATCTGTGGACTTGATTTTATCTGTGGACTTAAGTTTTTCT
>NW_006408536.1:31968940-31973813 GCF_000296735.1 Chrysochloris asiatica
TATCTGTGGACTTGAATTTGTCTATGGGCTTAAGTTTGTCTGTGGAGTTGAGTTTGTCTGTGGATTTGAGCTTGTCTATGGACTTGAATTTGTCTGTGGGCTTGAGTTTGTCTGTGGAGTTGAGTTTGTCTGTGGACTTGAGCTTGTCTATGAACTTGAGTTTTCCATTGACAAGAGCGTGTCTCCACTTTCTGTGTGTTCTGATTCTGCTGGCTCTGTGTTAGCTAACAGCTGTGACTTGCCTACCTGTCCAAGGACAGAGCTCCCTAGACAATGCTTGCCCCACCCAAATGCCCACTCCCTGAGCAATGCACATTTACCTGAGGGTCTACTGAGACACCATGTTCTAGTTGACCGGTTGGCCTGGGAAATGGAATCCTTTATCCTGTTGCATGAGTCCCCTGTGGTTACCAAAGGAAATTATCACAAGTGTTGTGGCTCAAAATCACACAAATGTTTCATCCTACTTTTCTGGGGGGCAGGGGGAGTTGGTGGATAGATATATGACATGGATCTCACCAAGGAAAATGAAGACGTTGCCTGGCTCGTTCCTCTGGGAGTCTCTACAGAAGAATCTATTTGTAGACCTACTTCATTTCACTGTTCATTTCTTTATTGCCCTTCTAAGGTAGTGTGTTCACTACAAACCAAAGGCTCGTGGCAACCCAACATGAAACAAACTCACTGGTGCAATTTTCTCCAATAGTGTGTGCTACTTCCTGTGTCTGTGGCCCTTTTTGGTAATTTTCACACTATTTCAAACTTTTCCATCATACTATTACATACTTCATTGCTATTGTTGTTAACCAATGCCAACTAACAACACAATAACAATCTTTATGGAAACAAATTATAAACCCTTTCTTCTATGATTTACTGGGTGGGCTCAAACCACCAACCTCTGATTGGTGTTGTTATTGTTATGTTTTGTTGAGTCTGTTCCCATTCATAGTGACCCTATATGTATAACAGAAGGAACCACTGCCTGGTCCTACACCATTCTCACCATTGTTATGTTGGAGCCCATTGGTATAGCCACTGCCAATTCATCTCGTTGTGTGTGACCTTCCACTTTACTAAACATGATGTCCTTCTCCAGGGACTGGTCCCTCCCGATGACATGTTCAAAGTATGGGAGACAAACACTCGGCCATCTTCACTTCTAAAGAGCATTCTAGCAGCATTTCATCTAAGACAGATTTCTGGAAGTATACTCAAAAGTCTTCTTCAAAAGGGCATCCCATTTTTGTGCTACCCAAGGGCCCTTTCTTTGGGGAAGTCAATGTTAGAGTATCTGCCCATAAACAAAATCACGAAATATGCAAGACCAGAGTGAGCTTGCTTGAGGTTTCTAAGCCTCCATTGCCTTAGATGTAAAAGAACATAGTTAAAGTCTTTCAGATCTGCAGCTACAAGATCTAGCCACATTTCTGAAGAGCAAGACATTGGAGGTATCCTGTACAATCAATGCAAGATGCCCCTTTTCTTCCAGGCACGGCCCACTCATTATTCCACCTGTCACGTCTCCTGAAAACCACCCTTGATGGGCCACACATTCACCTGCCTCTCTTCTCTTTTAGTATGGACAGCTTTTTCTTTCTCTATCACGTGGCCATTGAGTTTAAAAGTAAAATGAAGTAATAAGACAGAGTGTGCTACTTGTGGAGACGGAAACTGGAATACAGAACTGAGTCAATATCTGTCAAAATTACAAATGTGCATAGTCTTTCCTGTTTCCACATCCATGAGTTTATCTTAGGGCTACAGCATTTTGTCTGCTTGTGTTCTTTTTTCTTTTTTTCACCCCAAATGGATTAGATAAAGGTTTATCTTATTTATTGGTTTAAGTTTCTTTCAAAGAATTAGCTTTTTGATTTAAAAAAATATATATTGTTGTTGTTAAACACCATAGAGTCAGTTCTGACTCATAGTGACCCTGTGTTGGGTTTCCGAGGCTGTAAATCTTTGCGGGAGTAGAAAGCCTCATCTTTCTCCTGCAGAACGGCTTCTGGGCTTGAACCGTTGTCCTTGTCATTCATATCAACCTGATACCACAGTTGCTAGGTTGTTAGGTACCATTGAGTCGGTTGCGATGCATAGTAACACTACGTACAACAGCACCAAACACTGTGTGGTCTTGTGTCATCCTTGAGCTACACTTGAGCCCGTTGCTGTTACCATGGTGCTAACTCATCCATACAGTCATTGTTATGTTTAAGGCCACAGTTTCTGTCACTGGACCAACCCATCTCATTGGGGGTCTTCCTCTTTCTAGCTGACCTTCCACTTTGCCAAGCATGATGTCCTTCTTCAGGGACTGGTCCCTCCTGATAACATGTCCAGACTATAAGAAGTAATGTCCTGTCATCCTTGCTTCTAAGGGACATTCTGGCTGGGCATTTTTCCAACGCAGATTTGGTTTGTTCTTCTGGCAATCCGTGGTACTTTTAATATTCTCCTGCAACACCATAATTCATATGCATCGATTCTTTTGTAGTGTTCCTTATTCACTGTCCAACTTTTATATGCATATACTATTGTTGTTGTTGTTAAGTTCTGTCGAGTCGGTTCCAACCCATAGCGACCCTGTATAGGGTTTCCAACGAGCAGTTGGTGAGCTTGAACCCCTGACCTTGCAGTTCAAATGACTTTTCAGTCCTGCACATTAACCCACAGCACCACGGTGATTAAAAATACCTCATGTATTTCAGGTTTTATTTAATCTAGATTTTAAAAGAGCACAGCTCCCAATACGGACATTCTGTTAATCCACGTTTCATTCCCAGGCCACAGTTACCATGAAAACATGGAATAAAATTACGGAGTTATCTCTTTTGGAAAGAGCACCATGAGAAATGTTGAGAATTTAACCTCTGCCCTGCTGTAGACATCTTTACCTGGGTCACTGCCTTCTTTTCTGAGGGTCACACTCACCCTCGACCTCTTGCGAATAACAACATTTATCTTGTTCAGAAGAAACGGCTCCAAGGATTGCTGTTTAAGCTGAAAAAGAAGAAAAAAAAATAAAGAAAAAGCTGAGTGTTGTGTGAATAGGTTGTGGCTAGATTTGCAAAAGATGTTTATGTTTCCAACACTTTTGTTGTGAGGGTCTGCAACATTCTCAGTGCATACAGAAATAGAATGTGGATTTATGGAAGTGTCCCCCTCACATATTGTTGTTGTTAGGTGCCATCGAGTCGGCACTGACTCATAGCAACCCTATGCATAACAGAACGAAACACTACCAGGTCCTGGGCCAGCCTCACATAGACACATTTTTTATTGTAGTGGTAGCACATGTGCCCATTGAACAATGGGTGTAAGCATAGAGACAGTCGTGGAACTGGCGCAGGACCACTCAGGGTTTCATTCTGCTGTACTGAAGGTTGCCGTGAGTTGAAACAGACTCAATGGAACCTCACAACACCAGCAGCATATGTGCATGGAAAGATTTAAGAGGTACAGTTAGATATTAAAGAAAGAAAGATATTGTGATCTACTTTGGAAAGATCAGTCATTGACAATCCCGTGGAGTCCAGCTCTAGCCCCACACACATGGGAACACCATGAATTGGACCTGACTCTGTGGAAACTGGTTTGCTGGCTTATGCTGAGTGTTGGCCAAAGTCTCTCAGATGGATCCTGGTCACTTTTTTGGTCTTACAGTAACTACATATGCAGAAGGCTTTTCCCATTTAAGCCTAAACCCAAGCAAAATCCAATAGCCGCCTCTCGGAAATGCTATACGGGGTAGCTATGAGTCGAGACCGACTCCACTGCACTTATCAACCTCAACAAGCAAACCACATTCTGCAATGCTTGGTTTCACAAGAGACCCCTAAATTATTCTACCATGTCTTTTGATGGAAAGTGTTCTCAGGAAAGGGGAGAAGTTGAATTAAAGTGTGTTTAACAAGTATTTTGAACTCATTGATCAGTGGGTTCATTCATGAGGGAAAAATGGGTGTTGGAGGATTTGTGTCTGACCTCACATAGGTAAAGGAAGGTGTGCCTGCAAGTCTTATCTCAGTGATATGGGGAAGAGGATACCTTGCAATGAGAGATTTCATAAAGGGGTAGAGGGATGGCTTAGCTGCAGCTGCTGTTCAGGATCACAGGGTCCTGGTCAGATCTCTCATTGTCCATTTTGAGTGCTGAGCATACTACCTGAAGTAGTTTGCTATTTGTACACATTAGACATCTGAGTGCTGGTCAGTTTGTACAACTGCGGGATGCAGTAAGCCTATCTATAGAGAACAAGTTGTAACTCTATGTGGATGCCTATATAGCATGCTGTAACTTTCATAAGGAGTTCCTGAGTAGCACACATAGGTAAGCACTGGACTACTAGCTAACTGACTGGTGGTCCGAACTTACCCAGAGACTCCTCGGAAGTCAATCTCTGAGACCTGAGGACGCACTTCTAGAAGGTCACAGCCTGGAAATGCTGTGGAGAAGTTCTACTCGATGTGTTTGGGGTCGTCGTAATTTGGAATTTATTCTACGGTAACTAAGAACAGTAACAAGCAACCACAAACGAATAACTAGTATCCAACCAACAGCAAACACCACCAGCATCAACGGCCAAAACCAATCATCAACAACCAACAACACGCAACCAACACCACTGACAACAACCAGCAACATCCAGCAGCAGAAATCACACCACCAGTAACAACAACCAAAAACAATCAACAACACGCAACCAACAGCACTGCCAACAACCAGAAACATGCAAATAGCAAAAATCTCACCACCGGCAACAGCAACTAAAAATAATCATCAATAGTCAACATCCAACAGCAAAAAATAACACCGTCACCACTAATCAACAGTTAACAACAACCACCAACACAGCCATCAGAGACAACAG
>NW_006408536.1:31974087-31977865 GCF_000296735.1 Chrysochloris asiatica
CAACCCACTGCAGCTAACAAAAACTTTTAAAAAATCTCATTTAAACAAACAGAGCAAAACAAACCAGTCCAAATAACAACCTTTTATTAACGCCATGTTCCTCTTTAAGCCTGTCTTCTAACACTTGAGCTTGTTGGAATTGTAAACATACTCACTGTTTTTGAGGAGATTCTGATTCTACTAATCCTGTAGGACAGAGAAGAAACGCTCCTTAGAATCTCTAAGATTGTAACATTGCTTGGATTCACCATCAACACTCATGGAAGCAGCAGTCAAGAAATCAAACGACGTATTGCATTAGGCAAATCTGCTGCACAAGACCAGTTTAAAGCATTGAAGAGCAAAGATGTCAGCTTGAGGATTAAAGTACTCCTGACCCAAGCCATGGTATTTTCAATGACCTCATATGCATGCCAAAGTTAGACGGTAAATAAGGAAGACAATACAAGAATTGGTGCGTTTGACTTATGGTGTTGGAGGAGAATATTGAAAGCACCATTGGCTGCCAAAAGAGCAAACCAATCTGTGTTGGAAGAAGTACAGTCAGAGTGCTCCTTGGAGGCCAGGATAGCCAGACTTCGTCTCAAGTACTTGGGACATATTGTCAGGAGGGACCAGTCTCTGGAGATGGACATTGTAGTCAGTAAAGTGGAGGATCAGAGTAAAAGAGGAATTTCTCTAGCAAGATGGATTGGCACAGTGGCAGCAGCAATGGACTCAAATGTAGTAATGATTGTGAGGTTAGCCCAGGACCAGACAGTGTTTTGTTCTGCTGTACATAGGGTTGCCATGAATCAGTACTAACTTGGTGGCACTTAACAACAACAACAACATCGAGGTTGTAATCTTTATAGAAGCAGGTTACCTCATCTTTTTCCCTCAGTGCGGCTGGTGGGTTTGGACCACCAATCTTTTGGTTAGCAGCCAATGCTTTACTCGTTTTGCCACCAGCACTCCTTCTAAATATTACCTTTGGTCATTGAGTAGATTCCACCCCAGAATGAAGAGGACAGAGTAGAGATATGCTTTACGGCTTCTGAAACTGTAAATCTTCATGGAACCAGACAGTTTCCTCTTTATCTCATGAAGCAGTTAGTAGGTTTGAACTGCCAACTTGGTGGTTAGCAGCCCAATGCTTAGTCCACAGTGCTACCAGGAGTAGCCTAAAATGTCGAGAGTGAGGCTTCTTAAGGTTTACCTGCTACTGAAGACCAGGTCCATGTTTGCACAGTTTTAGTTCCCCGTACACAAGTCACTCTGCCAAAGTGTTTGAGGACAACGAGATAAAAATCTCTAGAACGCCAAATCATTGTTCTGGCCCCTTCTTGCTCTGGCATACTCTTTCCAAAACAGCAAGTGAAAATCAGAAAGTGATGGACACATTCCCACCAGACCCCCTCCTCAATCAGGGCTGTCCAGACGATGAATTCCTTGCTGATTGCTAACGTCACGTGTGGAGGGGTCACCATGTGTCTTATTTCATTTTATTGATTTTGTTTCCAGAAATGTTCTTATATAATTATTTTATCATCCATGTGAATCTTCAAAGTAAAATAGGAGAAAGCAGAAGGAGAAAAACATCACATTTAAATATAGGAAAGTGATTGTTTTTTGATGATACTCAGCTCACCTTGAACAAAGGAAATCTTGGCCATGGGGTTCCAAGGATGACAGGTGTTGAACAGGTACAACTAGATTAAGGCTGGGATGAAATGAATTCTTATCCAGGCAGTCAATGAAGTGACTGGGTAGTATGTATAGGCAACCATCTGGTATTTCACAAAAACACAGTAAGAAAGAAAGAAAGAGGGGAAAGAGGGAAGCTGAGAGAGAGACAGAAAGAGACGGAGAAAGAAGGATAAAGATGATGTCAAGTTACACTTACATAACCTATTGTTGTTAGGTGCCATCGAGTTGGTTCCAATTCATAGTTATTGTATTCATAGCAGAACAAAACCCTGCCTGGTCCTTCACCATTCTCACAATCATTGCTACACTTGAGCCCATTGCTCCTGCCACTGTGCCAATCCATCATGTTGGGAGTCTTCCTCTTTTTTTCCCTGACCCTCCACTTTACCAAGCATCATGACCTTCTCCAGGGACTGGTCCCTCCTGATAATATGTTCACAGTTTAAGAGATGAAGTCTGGTCACCCTGGCTTCTAGGGAACATTCTGGTTCTCTATAACTCCATTTCTGTGTTGTTGTGAGGTGCCAATCTAACTCATAGCCAACCCATGCATAACAAACCAAAACATTGCCCAGGCCTGCGCCATCCTCACAAATTGTTACAATTGAGCCCAGTACTTCTTTAAGTACAGTATTTTTTTAAAAACCCATGCATTATAAAATTCACAGTCTCATTTTGCAGCGTTCATTAATGCACAGATCAAGATGTCAGTCTTGTGTTATTGATCTATAGCATTCAGCTGCATTGCTGTTGTTGGTAAGTACCGTGGAGTCGGTTCCGACTCACAGTGACCCTGCACTGGATTTCCAAGGCTGTAAATCTTTGCAGGAGCAGAAAGCCCTCATCTTTCTCCCACGAAATAGGTGGTAGTTTAGAACTGCTGACCTTGAGGTCAGAAGCCCGATTCATAACTGCTATGCTACCAGACCTTCTTCAGCTGCATTAGACAACTAAATTATTTCGGCTGCCTGCTTGGATCTCTTTGTGTTCATGAAAATAGGTTTCCTCTGTGGTCAGCCCACCACGACCTTCCTCTTTTATTTATAAAGAAATCCACTCTTCACGTGGGGAAGGGATGGATGCAGAGCCATGCCAGCATACATGGTTTACCACCTCATGGCTCTTCCAGAAAATGAGCAAAATGAGTAGAAATTGTCCTGTGATGCACAGTCTACAGTGCTGCTAAAAATGGCAAGATAGTCTCCCCAATAGTTTCAGAACAGAAGGGATATTACAACATCTTCAACAAACTTGCAGGGCTGTGCTTCAACGAGTATCACTTCTGTTTGAAAATGAAACAGTAAACATACACACAGAACCCCAAATAATATTAATACCTGGACATAGATACATTGGCTGGAACTCTACACATCAAATTATTCAATTTAAATGAGGATCTTTGGCAGGCATTGAGGGGTTGCTACCTAAAACCCATCTCCTCTTTCTTTTTTCCTTGGCTCTTTCTCTTAAAGGGATGTGGAACCAATATCATCTTCCCTGGTGCATTCAGCCATGGACCCCATTCTGTGTAAAGATGTGTTGATGACAATTAGGGAGACCTGGTGGTGCAACTGTTAAGCACTTGGCTATTAACTGAAAGGTTGGTGGTTGGAACCCATGCAGCGGCTCTGCGGAAAAAAGACCCGGCCATCTGTTTCTGTAGAGATGGACAATGTAGGAAACTCTCAGAGGCAGTTCTTATCTGCTATATGGGGTCACTGTGAGTTGGAAACAACAACAACAAAAAAGCTACTGGGGAGGGTTCTCACAGGAAAGCTACCGGGGAGGGTTCTCACAGGAAAGCTACTGGGGAGGGTTCTCACAGGAAAGCTACTGGGAAGGGTTCTCACAGGAAAGTTACTAGGGAGGGTTCTCACAGGAAAGCTACTGGGGAGGGTTCTCATAGGAAAGCTACTGGAGAGGGTTCTCACAGGAAAGCTACTGGGGAGGGTTCTCACAGGAAAGCTACTGGGGAGGGTTCTCACAGGAAAGTTACTGGGGAGGGTTCTCACAGGAAAGTTACTGGGGAGGGTTCACACAGGAAAGCTACTGGGGAGGGTTCTCACAGGAAAGCTACTGGGGAGGGTTC
>NW_006408536.1:31977965-31980526 GCF_000296735.1 Chrysochloris asiatica
TTCTCACAGGAAAGTTACTAGGGAGGGTTCTCACAGGAAAGTTACTAGGGAGGGTTCTCACAGGAAAGCTACTGGGGAGGGTTCTCACAGGAAAGCTACTGGAGAGGGTTCTCACAGGAAAGCTACTGGGGAGGGTTCTCACAGGAAAGTTACTGGGGAGGGTTCTCACAGGAAAGTTACTGGGGGGGGTTCACATTGGAAAGTTACTAGGGAGGGTTCTCACAGGAAAGCTACTGGGGAGGGTTCTCACAGGAAAGCTACTGGGGAGGGTTCTCACAAGAAAGCTACTGGGGAGAGTCCTCACAGGAAATCTACAGGTGAAAAGCTTTGCTCTTTTAAGACTATGGCCTACAGTTACCAGTAAAACCTGGAACTGAAGTCTCCCCGTGACTTAACTTACAGCCAAACGTTTAGACAACACTGGACTATGCACCACAAGGTTGACAGTTCAAACCCACCAGCTACTTCTTGGCGACCCTACACAGGGTCGCTATGAGTCAAAACCAACTCAATGGCTCTTAACAACAGCATTAGGTGAACAATGACACAAGAGAGGTAAGTTCTCCTTAGGAAAATCAACCATATAAGACCAAAGGGGCAACGTTTGCCCAGGGACAAAGCTCAGAAAGCAGGAAGTGACAGGAAAGAAGGATGAATGGAAACAGAAAGTACAGGGAAGAGTTGGGAGGAGCGTTGTTATGCTTATAAAATGCGTATGAATTGTTGAATGTGAAAGCAATTAGCTGTGTAAACTTTAACCCCAATCACAATGGAAAGTTTGCAAAAATTAAAACGAGAAGAAATAATACAGGACAAAGAAGGAAAACAGTAATGGACTCAGGAGAGTACAATTCTGTTTTTTCCGTATATTTAGAGTTATGAAAAGAGCACCATTGTCTCATTTTAGAACATTTTCATCATGCCAAAAATATACCCTGGAAGGCAATCAAAGACTCATGGAAAAAGACTAACCAAAGTGAGAAACAAATCATGTGAAATTCTGCCTCCACTGTCCTGAGACCAGAACTTGATGGTGCCCAGCTACCACTATTGATTCCTCTGATAGAAATCAAAGTAGAGGATATTGTGGGAGAAAAACGCAGGAACGAAACTCAAAATCACAAAAAAGACCAGGATTTCTGGTTGGATAGAAGCTGGTGGGACCTGCAAGCCTATGGCCCTTAGTAACTCTTCAACCCTGGAACTGAACTCACCCTGTAACTCAACTTTCAGCCAAGTGGTAACCAGGTACACACTCCTTACATCAAGCAACCATGATGGGCAGCAGTTGTCCATGAATAAAACTCAGAGAGCTGGAAGAGGCAGGAAAGAAAGATGAATGGAGATGGGAATCAACAGGAAGGGGGTGGGAAACATCAGGAAGAGCTCCGTTACATGGTGGGGATTGCAATCAGTGTCACAAAATCAAACGTATACAACTTGTTGAATGGTAAATGAATTTGCAAACTTTCTCCCAAAACACAATAAAAAACGTCTTTAGAAAACCTAGTGCTTTCATTTTGTTTTCCTCCTCTTTCGCCTGGACATTTCTAGTCTTTGCAGATTCAAAGATGTGTTATCAACCACATGTGTGTTTTTGTTTTTATGTGTATCTTGCTGTCCTAGCACGGCCTTAACAAAATATCTCAAATGGGGTGGCTTCTAAGAACAGACATTTGTTGTTGCTACAAGTTGGGCATTCAGACCTGGGTCTTGGTTCTAGACAATGGTCCTTGCTTATTGGCAACACTACATGTTCTTTGACCTTCAGTAGCTTGTAGACAAATGCTCACGTGATCTCTTTCCCATGTGTGTCTCCCTGTCAGTTATCCCCTTTATAACACACCACATATAAGGGATTAGGTTTAGGACCCACCTTAGCTGTGACATAAAAACCCATTGCTCTGGTCAGCTGATATGAAGTGAGGGGAGATGCACAAGAACATCCAAACTTGAAGACAACACCCATTTGGCATAGCCTTGATGGTTGGATGATCTGAATTCGACTACAGGAAGATAAAAAAATTTTGCTAAAAGAAACTAGTGTAAATTGCTATAATTTGATGAACTTGATCTATACTTATGGAAGTAGTAGCTCAAAATACCAACTGAGAGAAAAGGAGTCTTCACATCAAGGATCAGTCCCATCCCCTCTCTGTACACAGGGTTGATCAGGAAGGGCACTTAGACATTGGCTACCTAAAATGAAGGGTCTATAAAGGTATGAAGTGACTGGTTTATAAGTTTTCAAGACAGAATTTAGTTTCAGAGTGTTCAGGAGAAGCTAGAATCCCAACGGAATAGTTTTAATCATGTCTACATGGGTCTGGTCAAAGCAGATGGGGATAAGATGCTTATGATTCAGCAGCGAGTAATTGTTATCAGGTCTAACTGCAATCATTACAACTGTAAAGGTAGAACTTTTGTAACGTTAAGGGAGGAATACTTAATCTTACAATCCAGCAACAGAGGACCCTAAAACCATCAAGGGAGAAGAGCACAAGCAGAATGTGGGACCCTATCCAGAGAAGCAGCAACACCAGAGATGGAGGCAGAGATGG
>NW_006408536.1:31980750-31984052 GCF_000296735.1 Chrysochloris asiatica
TGCAATAAAATGATAGTATAAAACCGATGTTCTCCCATGTAAACTATCACTCAATTCACACACACACGCACATACACACAACCATAGCTCTGGACCCTGATGTAAGAAAATAAAATCCCTATTTCCAAACCAAAACCATGACCTGATGAGATTCTCAGATATTCTATCCCCACTCAGGGCACTATTTATGGTTCTTCACAGAGGCCTGGTGAAGGTTAATTCACTGGATTGCAAAGTCTGTTTGAACAATAACGTCAGCAGTCCAAGCTCACGAGCCGTCCTCAGAAACCCTATACAGCGTCGTTATGAGTCGGAACCAACTCGATGGTATTTAACAACAACATGATTTTTTATTGCTTTTGAAAGAAGGAATCCTGGTGGCATTATGATTAAGCACTGTTTGAACCCACCAGCTGCTCCGTAGGAGAAAGACTTGCCAATCTGATTCCACAAAGATGGCAACCTAAGCAATCCCACGGGGGACAGTTACGCTGTATCTGTCACTTACTTGTCAGTCATAAACAACAATATCTTTTGGATTAAAAATGCTTGTCTTTCCCCCGATGATCATGAAAAGAATATATATATATATATGTATATATGTTGTGAGTTCAGTGATGATTTACAGAGCAGATCTTTAGTTTCACATTCAACAATTCCTACACATGGCGTGTCACGTCACTGATGACAACCCCATAATATAACATCACTTGTCCCACTTTCTCCCTATATTTCCCCATTCCATTCCTTCCTCTTTCCTAACCCTTTTGAACTTGGCCCTATTGATGTCTGATGGTAGCTGGTTTACCTCACTGGTATCATGGTGGCCCATGGAGATTGGTTCCAGAAGAATCTTTTGTGATGGGGCATCCTCACTTGAGTTGATCAAGAGGATGCCTGTGTTGGTAGATTTCTGGAACATTGAACTGCAGAATGGATTTATTTTCCCTTTGAAAGAAAATCTCAGAGTTCTTATAAAATTCTGGCCATAGGACACCCACTATCAGTGTCTCTGCGAATTTGAGCCCTACCATGGATTGAATTACGTCCCCCACAGAATATGCACAGCTTAGTTTGACCAGGATTGGCAAGTTTGGGATGAACCCCCATGATGTAATTCTCATGTGATAAACCAAGCAGGTTGAAGATAGAAAGGAGATGTTTGGTGTGTGTCATTAAGTTGGACCCAACTCATAGTGACCATGTAAAGGTTTTCTGAGGCTGTAAATCTTTGTGGGAGCAGAAAACTTCATCTGTCTCCATCAGAGCAACTGGAAGATTCAAACTGCTGACCTCGCGGTTAGCAGCCCAACATGCAACCCACTACATCACCTTTAACCTCACCATCTTTAACCTCATCACTTTTTCCTAGGGGTGTGGCGTGTAAGACCGTTTACCTTACAAGAGATAAAAGGAGAGAGACTACAACAGATAGAGAGGGACCTACCACCACCAAGACAGAAAAGCCAGAGTGGAGTACACCCTTTGGACCTGGGTCCCAGCTCTGTGAATCTCCTCGATCCAGGGGAAGACTGACACCAAAACACAGATGCTCTCCCAGGAATGCTGATCCTACAGATGCTGAAATGAGCCAAGGAGATTTCCTCAGACCCCACAAAGAGAGAAAGTGTTTGTCAAGAGACGGTGCTGTGAATTCTGACTCTTCTAATCTCCTGAAGTGTGAAGAATATACTTCTGTTTGTGAAAGCCATCCCCTTGCGTGTTTCTTTTCTGTTCGAGGACGACTGGAGAACTAAGACAGTGACCAAGGACCACAGTTTAAGGAGTTCCACCTGTCTCTAACTGACCAGCAAAGATGTCAGCTTGAGGACTAAGGTGCGGCTAACCTAAGCCATGGCATTTTCAATAACCTCATATGTATGTGAAAGCTGGACAGTGAATAAGGATGACCGTAGAAGAATTGATGCTTTTGAGTTATGGTATGGAGGAGAATATTGAAAGTGCCAAGGGCTGCCAAAAGAACCAACAGATCTGTGTTGGAAGAAGTGCAGGCAGAGTGCTCCTTGGAGGCCAGGATGGCCAAACTTCGTCTCTTGTACTTCAGACATATTATCAGGAGGGACCAGTCGCTGGAGAAGGGTATCATGTTTGGTAAGGTGTAGGGGTCAGAGAAAAAGAGGAAGACCCCCAACGGGATGGATTGGCCAAGTGGCAGCATCGATGGGCTCAGGTGTGGCAACCGTTGTGAGGTTGGCCCAGGACCAGGGAGTGTTTCGTTCTGTTGTGCATAAGGTTGCTATGAGTCGATACTGACTCGATGGCACCTAACAACAACAAATATGGACCAGTAAATCTGGTTGGTTTTGTTTTTATGGTTTTGAGTTTTGTTCCACAGGTTACTCTCATTCTATCTGGAATGTTCTAATGTGATCCAAAAGAAGACTGATGACAAAATGAATGGTGGTGTTCAAGGAATGCTGAGCCTACAGATGCTGAAAGGAAACAAGGACGTCTCTCCAGAACTGACCCTTTGAATGTGGACGTCTAGCCTTCTAAACTGTGAGATAATAAGTTTCTGTTTGTGAAAACACCCCCACTTGTTGTGTTTCTTCTCAAAGGAGACAACTGGGTCTTCATTGATTTTGAGTGGAAATTTAGTATCTAATATTTTCAGGTGCTTTTAATGAAAAATATGATGCCAATGTATTTTTCCTCTTGTAAGCATACTTTCATTTCTGTGTGAACCTTCTAAGAGTTTTGCGTTTCTCCTTCATGACGGTAATACATTTTAATGATACATGTCAGAGAATGAGGACGACTTTGTCTCTCTCTTCAATTTTATTCTCTTCGTAATTTTAATTTTAATTAAGACCCATCCAAGTGGATGGGTCTTAATTAGAAGACTCCTTTGAGAAGTGACTTTATGCCCCTACCAGGCTCAGTGAAAAAAATGTAAAATCGGTGCATGAAAAGATGACTCATGACCAACTTGGGAATGCATTCCCATCAGATCTGCAAATGGGAGGCATCTGTTGTAATTTCCCCTTCCTCTGTGAGCTGTCTTCAGCTGCTAATTGAGAGCAAACGATCCAGGTAAGATGACAATGTCAGAGTAGAATGAATCCGTGCCAACATCGATGAGAAGTGGAGTCTGAAGTGGGTTCTAACAAGAGCCCTTGGGATGCAAGTGGGTTAAGCACCGGGCTGCTAACTGAAAGGTCAGATGTTCCAACTAACCAGCCACTCCATGGAAGAGAGATGAAACTGTCTGCTTCTATAAAGATTTAGTTTTAGGGACCCTCTGATGCAGTTCTACTCTGGTTTATAGGGTCGCTATGAGT
>NW_006408536.1:31984912-31986156 GCF_000296735.1 Chrysochloris asiatica
GGGTCTCCCTCTTTTTCACTGACCCTCCACTTTACTAAGCATGACATCCTTTTCCACAGACTGATCCCTCCTGATAACATTTCTAAAGGGTTGAAGTCTCACCAGCTTTACTTCTGAGGAATATTCTGGCTCTACTTCTTCCCAGACAGATTTGTTCATTCTTCTAGCAGTCCATGGTACTTTCAGTATTCATTGCCAATACGATATTATACTTTATGTATAGTTTTATCAATAACACACACACACACATATATATACATATAGTTGTTGTTGTTGTTGTTAAGTGCCATCGACTCGGTTCCAATCCATAGTGACCCTGTGTAGGGTTTCCAAGGAGCAGCTGGTGAGCTTGAAGTTCATATATGGAGTTCATATATGACCTTGTATTTCATATATGGAGTCCTGGTGTGGAGCTGTGGTTTAATGTGCTTGATTGCAAAGTCAGTTTGATCTGCAAAAGTTAACAGTTCAAGCTCATTAGCGGATCCTTGGAAACGCTATACACAGTCACTATGGGACGGAACCAACACAACGGCACTTAACAACAACAACAACAACGTATATATATATATATATATACGTTGTTGTTGTTGTTATTAAGCGCCACTGAGTCAGTTCTGACTCATAGCGACACTGTATAGAGTTTCTGACGAGCAGCTAGTGTGTTTGAACTTCCAACCTTGTGGTTTGCAGTCCAGTATTTATCCTACAGCACCATGGTGACTACCACCTGTTTCTCAGTTTGTCGTCCTGTGGTGACTTGTATGTTACTGCAATGCTGGAAGCTATGCCACCAGGATTTCAAATATGTGAAGGACACACCCAAGGTGGACTGGTTTCAACTGAGTTCCAGAATAAGACAGGCTCGGAAAAAAGAGAGGTGGATACCTACAAATATTTAGTCACTGAAAACCCTATGAATTGCAGTGAAACACT
This sequence comes from Chrysochloris asiatica, assembly GCF_000296735.1. NCBI lineage: Eukaryota > Metazoa > Chordata > Mammalia > Afrosoricida > Chrysochloridae > Chrysochloris > Chrysochloris asiatica. Next base: position 31,985,849 of record NW_006408536.1, read on the forward strand.
GTCAACAGCAGAATATTGAATATTGAAACATGATGAAGAGCATGAGCACATTGTTAGAGATAGTGCCAGAAGATGAGCCCCTCAGGTTGGAAGGCACTCAAAATACGACTGGGGAACAGCTGCCTCCTCAAAGTAGACTTGATAGTGATGATGTGAATGGAGTAAAGCTCTTGGGACCTCCACTGACTACTGGAACACAACGCAAAATGAAGAGAAACAACTGTAAACATCCATTACTAATCTGAGCATGGAATGTACTAAATATGAATTTAGGAAAATTGGAAGTTGTAAAAATGAAATGGAACTTA
>NW_006408536.1:31993512-31997672 GCF_000296735.1 Chrysochloris asiatica
TGATAAAATGCCCAAAGTATGAGAGACAAAGTCTGGCCATCCTGTCTTTTAATAAAGAGCATTCTGGTTGTGCTGTTTCCAAAACAGATTTGCTCTTCTGGCAGTCCATGGTACTTTATAATATTCTCCTCCAACACCACAACTCAAATGCATCCATTTTTCTACGATCATCCTTATTCACTGTCCACATGCCTATGAAGTTATTGAAAATATAGCTTCGGTCAGGCACACCTTAGTCCTCAAACACACATACATAATGTTGTTGTTGCTAAAAGCCGTGGGGTTGGTTCCAACTCATAGTGGCCTTGCATAGGGTTTTTGAGGATCAGGTGTTGGGTTTGAACTGCTGACCTTGTGGTTTTCAGCCCAGTGATGACCCTACATTGCCAGGAGTCCTACATACATATGGGAGTATAATATTATGCTCCGAGTGAACAGCCTTGAAAGTTTAATATACAACCTCCAATGCACTCCACAAGGAGAAACCCATTCCAACATGTGCAGGGTGGGGGCTCACCTGCAAGTTTCCACCTCACACTGTTGCTGAATTCTATCTAGTCAATTAATTGCGTCCTTGACTACTCAGTTTTTGCCGTGATTTTCCTCTCCACCCCGATGCCTTTCTCATCAGATTTCTTTTAATTATGTTTTGATTAAATGTCACGCTCTCCTCTGGCTGAGCAAGAGGGCTCTTTACCACACAACTCAGGCACAAATGCGAACCGTGTGCATGTAGATGAGGGAATACAGCGAATTCATGAGGATCAAACAGCACATCATCTTCCTGAGTTGACCAATCATCTACTTTCTCCCTGTGAAAGAGTGTTGTAAAGCTCAATCGAGAAATCTCTTCATGTCTTCTGTCTGATCCTCAGCAGTCTTAAACACCATCACTATGAGATAGACCGTGCTGGTGTTGTTGGTAGGTGTCTTTGAATCAGTTCCTGATCATGGTAACCCTACAATGCTGTCTGGTCCTGAGCCATCCCCACAATCCTTGTGGTGTTTGAGCCTATTGCTATAGCCACTGTGTTAATCCTTCTTGTTGGCAGTCTTCCTCTTGTCTGATGATGCTCTAGTTCACGTTGCATGATGTCCTTCTCCAGGTACTGGTGTCCAAAGTACATGAGACAAAGTCTCCCCATTTTTGTTTCCAAGGAAACTTCTGGTTGTTCTTCTTGGAAGACTGTTCTCATGGCAGTCCACAGTACTTTGAATATTCCCCAGCAACATCCAATTCAATGCATCAGCTTTCCATCAGTCTTCCTTATTCATTGCCCAGCTCTTACATGCATATGAGGTGATTGAAAATACCATGGGTAGCTAAAGTAAATAGAGAGAAATAGTGCTAACTGATGGTATATACAGGGGATTATAATCATTATAATGAAACAAGGTGTATGAGTTGGTAAATGTAACACTGATGATCTCATTGTAAATTTTCACTCAATCCACAATAAAAACCTTAAAAAAGAAGAAGAAGAACCATGATGTAGTCCTCAAAGTGACATGTTTGCTTTTTAACACTAGAAAGAGGTCTATTGCAGCACATTTACTTAATACAATATGCCATTCTTGGCTGCAGCTTCCATGGACATTGATTCTGGATTCAAGTAAATTAAAATCCTTGCCAACTTCTATCTTTTCTTCATTTATCATAACGTTTTTCATTGGTCTAATTTTGAGGATTTTTGTTTTCTTTAAATTGAATTGTAGTCCATACTGAAGGTCATGAAATATGCTTAATTCTGAAGATCCAAAATAACAACAACTTTAGAAAAGATAACATCTACTGAATTCAAAATGATTTTATGGCCTTAATGCTTTGTGCCTAAACCAACCCTGACTTCTCAATCATAAACCCCGTACTTGTATATGTTGTTGTTGTTATTAAACTGCCATCAAGTCGGTTCCGACCTATAGCAAACCTGAATAGGGTTTCCGAGGAGCTACTGATGAGCTTGAACCACCGATTTTGCAGTTTAAACCAACTTTGTAGTCCAGTGCATTAATCCGCAGCGCCACACCAGGACTCCATCCCTATAAATGTTGTTGTTGTTGCTATGTGCCATCGAGTCGGTTCCGACCCATAGCGACCCTGTACAGGGTTTCTGAGGGTGTAAATCTTTATGGGAGTAGGAAGCCTTATCTTTCTCCCGTGGAACAGCTGGGAGTTTCAAACTGCTGACCTTAAGGTTTGCAGCCCTATTTGTAACCACTACGCTACCAGAGCTCCTTATCCCTATAAATGAGGAGGGTTCAAAAAGGTTTTTTTTTTTGGGGGGGGGGGAAGAAATCTTATCTTTTCATTTCACTTTTCCATGAATTTTTGAAGCCCTCTTGCGTACCTCTTCCCAGTGTGATCATTAAAACAGCTCACATCAACTCTTCAAAATATTTTTATCAATGTCATGATTTAAAAAAAAAAAAAGGCACTAATAAAGAGTTTTATGTTATAGAAAAATTTGTAAGTTCAATTTAGCTCAGCATTTCTCAACATCTCACCTGAGACCCGTGCTTCTGGAAGAATAATGAATGTAAGTCAACATGCACTGCTAAATATTTTGCTTAAAAATGAATGATTTTGTAAAATAGATGTGTAAATTTAAAAATCAGAAAAATACCATAATCGCTCCATCTATTTTGTTGTTTTAAAAAACGATATCAAGAATTGGAGATACTCAAGGTTTAAGGAAATGTTGGAAGTGATTTATTCTGAGACCAGTGCTTAGAATAGCAATTATATTTAACTTCTGTCCTAAGGATGATGGATTTGTTGTGGGAAATTAGGAGTCTGGCTGAGGCATATTAATCACTTATATTCAGGATCATGGGGAGAGAGTATAATTTATGTGGAGTGGTTTATTCTGCACCAGTCTCATTCAATAGTGTCGTTGTAAAATTAACACACCACTCTCACACTCACACATAAACACATGAGGGAATGGAGATATAATATGTGTTACAACTGATGAGACAGTCTGATATGTTTGAATTACGGTATTGGCAAAGATATTGAAATATGGTAGATTGCCAGAAGAAGGAACACATCTCTATTGGAAGAAATCTGCTTCTTAGACACAAAGATGATGAGACCTCATCTCACGGGCAGGAGAGACCAGTCCCTGGAGAAGAGCATCATGCTCGGAAAGGTACAGCTTCAGCGAAAAAGAAGAAGACCCCTAAAGAGATGGGTTGATGCAGGGTCTTCAAGAACGGATTCAAACATTAGAGAGATTGTGAGGATGCTGAGGGACCAGGTGGTGTTTTCTTCTGTTTGGGGGCACTCTGAGTCGGCACTTAGCAACAATACTACCACCATGGTCAGTTGAGTTCATCTCAGGCAAACATAGTCCACTTAACATTGTTATTGTTGTTAAGTGCCGTCGAGTCTACTCCAACCCATGGCAACCCTTGTATAGAGTTTCCAAGGAGCAGCTGGTGAGCTTGAACTGCTGACCTTGCAGTTCAAACTGTTTTGCAGGCTGGCACATGAACCCACAGTGCCACACAAGAACTCCCCCCTTAACATTAGAGTGTAAGTTTTTTTTAACATTATAATAGGTAAGTGGGGGCAGGGGGAAACAACCCATGGTGGTCATCTCAATGGAAATTCTTTTTAATCAACCCAATCCAACCAAATCCACTGATGTGGAGCAGATTCTGATCCATGGTCACCTCATATGTGTCAGAGTAGAATGTTGCTCCAAAGCATTTCTAGTGGTCGATTCTTAATAAATTGAATATGAATCGGGCTGCAAACCGCAAGGTCAGCAGTTCTAAAGTACCAGCTGTTCTGTCAGAGAAAGATGAGGCTTTCTGCTCCCATAAAGATTTACAGCCTTGGAAACCCTGTACAAGGTCACTATGAGTTGGAACCGACTCCACGGCACATAACCACCACCAAGCTTTCTGGACTTCTTGGGTTGGATGTGAACCATCAGTATTTTTGGTTAATAGTCCAGCAGTTAACTATTTGCTTCATCTAGGACTTTTCGGTATTCAACATTGGTTGAGAATTTCAAGATGGCAACCCAATCCAAAGTGTTGCCACAGAGATCCTTGTGAATCATGGTGTCCCCATGTGTGTCTGGGTGGAACTGTTCAATGGGGTTTTCTTATCTATCCATTCCCAGTCATGGCGTCCCCATGTGTGTCTC
>NW_006408536.1:31997927-31998330 GCF_000296735.1 Chrysochloris asiatica
ATTCCCAGTCATGGCATCCTCATGTGTGTCTCAATAGAACGTCTCCACAGCATTTTCTTATCTGTCCATTCCCAATCATGGCGTCCCCATGTGTGCCTCAGTAGAACGTCTCCACGGCATTTTCTTATCTATCCATTCCCAGTCATGGCGTCCCCATGTGTGTCTCGGTAGAACGGCTCCACAGCATTTCCTTATCTGTCCATTCCCAGTCATGGCATCCTCATGTGTGTCTCAATAGAACGTCTCCACAGCATTTTCTTATCTGTCCATTCCCAATCATGGTGTCCCCATGTGTGCCTCAGTAGAACGTCTCCATGGCATTTTCTTATCTATCCATTCCCAGTCATGTCGTCCCTAGGTGTGTCTCAGTAGAACGGCCCAACAGCATTTTCTTATCTATCCA
>NW_006408536.1:31998553-32008142 GCF_000296735.1 Chrysochloris asiatica
GGTTCCACCGGGTTTCTTATCTGTTCTCATCACAGAAGCATATCACCGGATCTTTCTTCTGGGGTGTAGTTGGTTGGGTTGAACCATCCATATTAAGAAAGTCATGTAACCCAGATCCTTTGTCACAATAAATAAATAGAATTCTGAAAACGTTCATGAACAGAATTCTCTGGAATCTGGAACTGAAAGGACCTTTCATAACAAGGAAAAGCTTTATTAAAATCGGTAGGAAATAACGTGCATAGGATACTTCAGATTGGAAAAAGCCAACGATATCCTCTAGCTATAAGTCCATCCTATATTGTGCTGATTCTTCACATCAGCACAGTTACAGAAGCAAGAGGTGACCATTTAATGAACTAAGTACAAGAAAAGTTCCCTCCTCAATGCAGGATTACCACAGACATTCAATTTGTATGAAAACAAAAAAACAATAAACTCAGTATCTGCAAAGCGAAATGCTCCTGTACCGAAAAAACTCATAGACTCAATATTGTTGATGTTGTTGGGTGTCATGAAGTTGATTCCAACTCATAGCTGCTTTGTGCACAACAGAACAAAACACTGCCTGGTCCTACGCCATACTCACAATTGTTATTTTTGAGCCCATTACTGCTACCACCATGTCAACCCATCTTGTTGGGGGGGTCTCCCTCTTTTTCTCCGACCCTCCACTTTACCAAGCATGATGTCCTTCTTTGGGGACTGATCCCTCCTGATAATATGAAAGATGAAGCCTGACCATCGTCACTTCTCTGAAGGATTCTGGCTGTACTTCTTCCAACACAGAATTTTTTGCTCTTCTTATTGCTCACGATACTTTCAATATTCTTTGCCAACACCATTACTCAAATGCATTGATTCTCTGGTCTCCCTTATTCTTTACCTAGCTTTTGCTTGCTTGCATTGTTGTTGTTGTTAAATCAGTTATGACTCATAGTGACACTGTATAGGGTTTCTGAGGAGTATCTGGTGGGTTTGAACCTCTGACCTTGCAGTTAGCAATTCAGTGGTTATTTTACAATGCCACACAGGACTTGCATGCATATGAGGGGGTTGAAAATACTATGGTTGGAATCAGGTGCACCTTAGTTCTCCAAGTAACATCTTATCTCCTTAACACTTTAAAGAGGGATTTTGCAGCAGATTTGCCTAATGCAATGATGTTTGAATTCTTGGTGCAGAAACTGGGATTCGGGGCTAAAATTTATATGCATGAACTACTTCAGGAAATGCTAAGGCACATGGGTTTGTAAAGCTGTATTCACATGAAATCATCCACTTCTTCCCCTCCACCGCAATTCTTTTGGTGGTGTTGTTAAGTCTTGTTGATTTGGTTCTGACATTTAATGACCCTGTATAGCATTTCTGAGGAGTGGATGGTGATTTTGAATTTTCAGTTAGCAGTCCAGTGCTTATCCTACAGTACCACACCAGGACTCCTTTATTGCTTCTTTTAAGTGTGATTGCTTCGGTTCTGACTCATAGCAATAAGCAAAGAGTTTAAATGTTTGTGGGAGCAGAAAGCCTCATCTTTCTCCTTTGCTGGTACAGCTGATGGGCTCAAACCACCAACCCTATGGGTCTCAGCCTAGTGCTTATCCTACAGTGCCACACCAGGTTTCCTGTAGGAGTTTGAGAATTCATGAAAAGTGTGAGTGTGTGAATTCTGGAATTATGTTCTGATTTCTCGAAGGATTATACAGTTCTTCAGACTGTGACGCCAATTACCTCTTTCCTAAAGGCTTTTCATTCCCCTGAGGAAGTTTCTAGTTTAATCAAAAATGCCTTTGCCCTCTCTTGGGTGCTGAGCTATGTCATTTAGCAAGACGAACAAAGTGTCACCAAAGTCTAGGTGAGATTAATCTATGAGAACTCATCCAAGATGACACTGTTCAAGGATTGTTTAATGCAAGACCGTGCCAGAGGTCAGGAAAACCTCTACAGAATAAGAAAATGCCAATGCTTGCCAACATATTAAAATAATAATATAGATACTGAAATTGACCAACTGCACACACATTGACTATCAAAGATTTTGAAACTGACGTACTACACACACATTGACTATCAATACACGACATGATGGGTGACCAAATAATTCTTTAGGTCTTTCTTTTGATGTTTAGGTATTACTACTATTTTAGTACAAAGACCCAGGAATCTTAAATAAAAATCAATAAATTACAAATGTGTGTGTATATGTGTGTATACAGCCAAGCACTATATAATGACTGATCATGATTACATATACATGGCCCCACAAGATCATAACAGAATTAATTAATCTTCACTGCAGACATGGACCTAGTGAGTACAGACCTCAAGTACGTCCTGTCTTTTGTATACGCAGCTATCAGGCATATAATGGTATGGTCCACACATAACCTATAATATGAAGGGGCTTGAAAAGATTGTGGGAAAATGGAATCAAGAAAGTGGAATTTCCCCACAGATTTTTTAAAGTCCCTTTGCATTGTCTTAAGAGTCATAATAAATGCCTACGTTATTGGATTCTATAACCCATTTCAGTGTACTTTCATGTGGGTGTCCCCTGCTTTATAATAAAAGCATTCAACTTATGATGGACTCTGGCCTCTTTCTATCTGTTGGCTGCACCATGGGTCCCTTGAACATTGATGGTAGCGTTCTCTTTCTGTTTAATTTTCTTTCGAAGGTATCATCATCAAGTGTGCCACACGAGGACTCTCGCTCTATGTTGTGGCTGTCGTTAAGTGCCATCAAGTCGGTGCCCACCCACAGCGGCCTTACGTACAACAGAACGAAACACCACCCGGTTCTGATCTATCCTCATAAAGCTTGCTATACTGGAGCCCATTGCTCCTGCCACTGTGCCAGTCCATCTTGTTGGGGGTCGTCCTCTTTTTCCCTGACCCTCCTCTTTACCAAGTATGATGTCCTTTTCCAGGGACTGGTCCCTCCTGAAAACATGTCCAAAGTAACAGAGATGAAGTCTGGCCATCGTGACCTCTAAGGAACATTCTGGTTGTACTTCTTCCAACACAGATTTCTTCATTCTTCTGGCAGTCCATAGTACTTCCAACACTGTTCTAATACACCATTATTCAATTCTTCTACGTCTCCCTTATTTAAACTCTTACACACACACACACACACACACACATTTTCCCCCACTCTATCCAGAGCAGTTGGTGGTGAAAGCCAACCTGCACTTCTTCATCTACTTCAAGTTTCTGTATTTCAAACCACAAAAGTCTCATTTCGATTTTACAATTCCAAAAAAACAACAGGTTGTCGGCTCTCGCTGGCTGCTTTGGATCCAGCTATCTGGGTGGAGTACATAGAGATAGTTTTCTAAGCCTCTGTTGCTATTAGGTGATGCTGAGTCAATTTCCACTCATAATGACCACACACAGGGTGTCCGAGTAGCACCTGGTGGAGTACAAGTACTGACCTTGCAGTTCGCTGTCCAGTGCTGATCGTACAGTGCCTCACCAGCCACTAGCTCCTGATGTCAATGAAACAAGATTGGGTCTGTTTATTTAAGTAGAAACTACCAGACTGTGTTTTATTTGGGCAGCAGCAGTGGACTCGAACATAAAACGATGATGAGGTCAGTGCAGGACCGGACTGGGTTTTGTTCTGTTGTGCATGGGGTCACTATGAATGTCAACCCACTTGACGTCACCTAACAACACCAATTTCCTATCCCATGCAGTATTACCCAGGAGTGGAAGGAAGATGTCGTAGTCTGTCTCTGTAGAGATGGCCATTTCAGAAACCCTATGGGGCAGTTCTGGTCTGTCCTCTAGGGTCTTGGGAATGCACTTGAGGGCAGTGGGCTTGAGTTTGCATAGCATCTGCTTCCAGCAGCTTTCCTGAGGATGGAGTGAGTCTCAGATTTCCCTGACAACAAAACCCGGCCTCCAGCCCCCTCAGCTCTTCTCCCCTGGCTCTGGTCGGCTGCTTCAGACTTGGAGACGTATTTTGATTTCTAAATTACCCGGTGAAGGCACAATGGCTCCTTTGCTACTGGTGCCTCTGACCTTTGGACCGGGGTTGCTTGCATTCTGGGAAACGACCCTTTTCTGATGTGAAAAAGCCCTGTGTCTCTCCCCAGTTTCACAGTAATTAGATAAAGCCGGGGCTGCTGCCAGCTCTATCCCACACTCGGGACAAAAGGTCCTAAGAAAAGGATGGTGGCATCGTTTCCCAAAAACCGGAGAGACATGAGGCAGCAGGATCCATCAGCAGGCTGTCCTCAGAGCAGATAGCAACAGATCCGGCCCACACCAGGGATGGAGACTGTTGGTTCCCGGAGTTTTAAAAGGCACATCTGTACCCCCCACTCCCAGAGAGGAAAATGCTGACATCCTGCTTGAACAGTCAGCTGCTAACCCCAAAAGTGAGCATTCAGCACAGCAGCTCTGCAGGAAACCATCTTACAACTTATATCCCATAAGGACCACAGCCTTGGAGACCGTCTAGGGCAATTCTACTCTGTCACATGGGTTGTGGTGAGTCAGAATCCACTTGCTGACAACCATCAGCAAAAACAACCTGCAAAACCTGATTCCTGTCTCCAGAATCCCAAAGCAGTGTGCAGCGTCCCTTAGTTGTTCATACACATCCACACCAAACGCGCTGTGGTCATCCATTCTGACTCACGGTGACCTTCTAGGTCAGAGGAGAACTGCCCCTGGGGTAAATCAATCTGCTTCATCTTTCTCCTTCGGAGCGACTGGTGGGATCGAACTGCTTAGCTGTTGGTTCACTGGTTAATTGTTTTTCAGTCAGTTCTGACTCACAGCGCCCCTGTATAGGGTTTCTGAAACTGTCTTTTGTTATAGGAACAGACAGCCTCATCTTTCTGCCTGATAGTTCCAGCCCAAAACCTAACACACAGTGTCTTGTTGTTTTTATGTGCCGTGGAGTTGGTTCTGACTCATAGTGACCCTGTACAGGGTTTCCGAGGCTGTAAATCTTTACGGGAGCAGAAAGCCTCATCTTTCTCTCGCGGAACAGCTGGTAGTTTCGAACTGCTGACCTCGTAGTTCACAGCCCAATTCGTAACCACTATGCTACCAGAGCTGTTATTAAATTGTTGTTGTCAAATGCCAATCAGCTGGTTTTTACTTTATTGTTATTGTTGTTCAGTGCCGTCGAGTCGATTCCAACCCATAGTGACCCTGAATAGTGTTTCCAAGGAGTGTCTTGTGGGTTTGCACCACCAGCCTGTGGTTAGCAGTCAAATACTTATCCTACAGCACCATCCCAGGACTCCTAGTTAGCAGTCATGTGATTTAACCACCCTAACACCATGACCTTTTTTTCTGTCTCTAATGAGCATGACTTCCTTGGCACATCCTAAAACATCCCTGCATCTTCATTACTTGAATAAGAGAATTCATCCCTTGTACTTTGGGCACATTGTCGGGGGACTAGTCCCTGGACAAGGACAGCACGCTCGTTTAAAGAGGATGGTCAGCAACAAAGAGGAGATGGATTGGCACCATGGCAGCAATGGTGGGCTCAAACAATCATGAGGATGGATGGTGCAGGGTCGTGCAGAACTGACTCGACACACCTACCACCACCACCACCAACGTTATAAAAAGAAGACATGCAGAAGAAGAATTGTTTGCATTAAGTTGTTGCTGTTGGTGTAGTTTCTACTCATGGTTACCGTTTGTCCAACAGTACAAAACTCGGCCAGGTCCAGCTTGCACGTGACTCAGGCTTGTCTACTGTTTACCTTCATTTCCACCTACCCTGTATGTCTCATCAAGATAGCCTTTGTCTACAATGAGGTCTTGGCTGATGGCCCGTCTAAAGTATGTGAGAAGTCTCGCTATCCTGGCTTCTGAGGAGTATTGTGGCCAGAGTTCGGACAAAGCAGAATGGTTTGCATTTCAGACAACCCATGGTTTAGTTAATGCCCTTTACCATCACCACAAACCCAGCACATGAATCATTCTTCGGTCTTCCTTATTCCTCGTGGAGCTTTCGTATGCATGTGTACTTACTGAAAAGACCACGGCTTAGGTCAGGTACTACTAGGCTAGCCAAGTGAATTACCTGCTTTTGATCACTTTAACTTGGAGCTTTTCCACAGACTTCTCTGTAGGCAAGAATCATCTGGAAGAAGACAACAAAGGAAGTGCTAGAGTGCGTTACTCGAATACACATTCAAGAAACAATGGGAGGGATCGTGGATAATATAGTCTTCCTGTGTTCTCGAAATCACAGGTGGGTCTGACTTGCATTCGTGATCGTAATTCTCCTTTCAAGGTGAGCCTGGAGGTCCTGTGGCCAGTGTGACCCCATGTTCTCACTTCTGGAAATTTCCTTTGCGACATCCGACAGGGTAGACGGAGGAGTTTAGGAGAGACTGAGTCATCAGGGTGGGAAGGCGCAGACTGAGAGCTGGAAAACATGGTGCAAGGATTCAAGGCCACTGTTATCATTTTGTAGATGAGGAAATTTATAACCCTGAAGTTCGTGGAATGTGATAACTAATTAATGATAGAGCAGGAGTAGTGAGTGGCCGAATTCTCACCTTCCAAGAGGAGACTCAAATTTCATTCCCACCCAATGCCCCTCACCTGAAGCCCACCACTCATGGAGGCTTGCGTGTTGCTGTGATACCGAACAGCTTTCAGCAGAACTTCCAGATTAAGACAGACCAGGAAGAAAGTCCTGGCAATCTAAAAAAAATCAGCCTGTGACAATCCTCTGGGTCCCAATTGAGCATTGTCTAATACAGTTTCAATGATTCACAAGTGAGTGGAGATGTGAGATGGAAAATTCTCAGGTTTTTGAGGGCTCTAAGTCCTGGGGCTTAGATAAGCACTCCACCACACGGTTGGTTTGAGCCACAAGGTCGGTGCTTCAAACTTACCAGCTGTTCTTCAGAAACACTATACACGGTTGGTATGAGTCAGGACTGACTCGATGGTACTCAACAACAACAATGAAATCTACAAAGGCAATGGTTGTTCAGTGGAACATTCTTTTCTTCCATTCTGAAGACTAAGGTTTGATTCCTGGTCATTTCACTTCATATGCAATTCTCAACTGTCCATAGAAGCTTTTGTGTAGTTGTAAGGAGCTTCCAGACATGTAATTGTTAAGTGCCATCAAGTCAATTCTGGCCCATAGTGACCCTGTATAGGGTTTCCAAGGAGCAGCTGCTGAGCTTGAACCACCGACCTTGTTGTTCAAACGACTTTGCAGTCTGACACATTAGCCCACAGCACTACACCAGGACTCCATTTCTTATCCTACTAGTTAAAAATAGCAAAAGCAAAAAAAAGATGCTAGATGAAGAGCTTTGTAATGCAGAAACTTTAGCATTACTCTTTGCAGAAATACCAAAGGTTAAATATTACAGCGCTTGGCTAATGGGTTAGCTGCTTTCTGTTGTAGAACAAAAGGAAATGTTTTTATGTTTCTCTGAGTATCATTTCCTTATCATTTGTTTTAGGTTACCTTACTAATTAAGCAATTTTATTTATTTTTTTAGGTCATTGGCCACGAAGTTGGTGAGACTACAAAAAGTTAAAGAACATTAAATAAAACCTACCGCTAAGCAGAGCCAATGTCTCAGTCCCTGGGATCAGAGCATTTCCACTAAAATGCTAATGAGGCATTTTCGTTGTAAAAGTTGACCTTTTTATCACTTTCTCTGCAGCCTTGAGTGGATCCTTCCTCGTAATTCTTTTTTTAGCCAACCTTCAATGTAGAAATGTTCACTTTTCTTTTTGGTGCACCTATTTTTAATCTCCAAATGCTTCAAGCACCTTTTCTGGGGGTTTCAGTTGAAACTCGTCATTGCTATCCCATGTGGACTGGATTTTAACTCACATGACTTGACTCACAGCGATCCTCTGGGACAAAGCAGAATTGTCCTGAATTCTGCTAGTCTTTCTGCAGCAGAATGCCAGCTCTTTCTTCTGAGGAACTGGTGAGTTTTCTGCTTGCACCTGAGCTCAGCGGCTTCATATGGTCAGCACTGAACTGCAAATCACAAGGTTGACAGTTCAAGCCCATTGACTACTCCGTGGGAGGAAGATGAGGCTTTCTTCTCCCTCAAAGGTTTAAAACCTCTGAAAGAGATTGGGAATCACTTACTGACAAGAACCCAAGCGCTTAAACACAGCAACACCAGGGCTGCTGTTTGGACTCCTAGCGCCCCCATGTGGCAGATTAGAACCCCTCCATAGGGTTCCCTAGGTTGTCATGTTGATGGGAGCAGGTGGCCAGAACGTTCCCCTGCAGAGCCACTCATGGACTCGAACAGCCAGCATCACTTAGCAGCTGAGGGCTTAGCTAGTGAGCACCAAGTTTCCTGATTTGAAGTCTAGATACTTTTATTTAAAGTCCCACAGTCATGGAATGACAACTTCTGAAATCCCAAAAGCACCTGGCTTCACCCCAGTTTCCTCTCTGTCCCTGGCTAGAATGAACACACTGTGTTCCAAGATTCAAAGTCCCTACACGACTTGGGCCAAATACAACACAACTGGCTCTTGCTCAGTTCACTCTGACTCACTGCAACCCCATGTACGTCAGAGTAAAACTGGGCTCCACCGGGGTTTCCAGGGGCGGATTTTTCAGAAACAGATTGCCAGGCCTTTCTTCTGATGCACTCCTGGGTACAGTCAAACTGCCAGCCTTCCTAGACGCAACTGAGCATTTTAATTGTTGGCTCTGCTCAGGGGCTCTACTGGGCTGCTCTAATGGTGGTGGTGGTGGTGTGCCGTGGAGTCGGTTCCAACTCATAGCAACCCTGTACAGGGTTTCCGAGGCTGAAAATCTTTACAGGAGCAGAAAGCCTCATCTTTTTCCCTCGGAACGGCTGGTAGTTTCGAACAACTGACCTTGGGGTTAGCAGTATGACTTGTAAGCACTACCAGAGCCCCTTGGGCAGCTCTATGAAATGTCCCCAAACCATCCTGTGGTGCAGATTTTAACTATGTGCCTTAGTTTTCCAGTATGGACCTTGTTTAAATTCTTTGCCTAGAGACAGATTTCATGTCTCTAAATCCATCACAGTGCCCTGTAAAATGATGTTATTACTGCTTTTCCTGGGCCATGCTTAGGTATGTAGAATCATTCAACATAGTAGGTTGAATCTGATCTTTTGCAGAATGGAGAACAAAGAGAGCTGGGATAATGTTTGTACGACAAATTAGACATAGGACACTGGACACTGACCTTTCCTGTGAATGACCAGACATTACTAGTCTATACTCTGGGGGTATAGGAGCTGTATTCGTACTGTGAGACTAGCAGCCTTTCTTGTTCTTGTTATTAGATCCCATGGGTTCGATTCCAATTCCTAGCTTCTCCATGTGACAAAATACAACTGCCCCATAGAATTTCCTAAACTGGAATTTTGGTTTTTTTCAGTGTTTTATTATGAATTATGTGATATGGGAGAACTTCAGCTTTACATTCATCCTATCATGTATCATTTCATTGCCATGGTTACAATCCCCTCTATGCGTCATCAACCAAACAAAGGGTATACCCTGCAAGCCTGCCTCCCTCTCCCCCCACTCCCCCCCCCACAGTAGTCAGCACACAGCCCCTCTACCACTCT
>NW_006408536.1:32009898-32014280 GCF_000296735.1 Chrysochloris asiatica
CCTTATTTATTGTTTGTTTAAGGGACGCTGCCTGTCTTAGGTGGTCAGTGCGAATTCCTCCGTCTTACCAGTTTCTCCTTTACTTTTACTTTTTGTGTCATTTGAATCCAATAGTAAATTCTAGACATGTAGCTTAAAGATACAAACCACATAGTTTCACATTGTTGTTTATGTTGGGTCTGTTCTGACTTTCAGTGACCCTGTATAGGGCTTCCCAGAGCAGTTCGTGTGTGTGAATCACCAAGCCAGCGGTTAGCAGTCCAGTGCTAATCCTATAGCACTGCACTAGAACTCTCTGAAGACATAGGCAGAAAACTGTGGCAGGTTCGCCACAGACTTTATTTGTTGAGACAACTTCAGGGTCAGATGTTGTCTGTGGGCCAATGTTAGCCAGAAAGCTGATGTTGTTGCCAAATGCCATCGAGTCAGTTCTTATTCATTGTTGTTGTTGTTAGGTGCCATCGAGTCAGTACTGACTCACAGCGACCCTATGCACAACAGAATGAGCACATTGATGCTGCCACTTGGCCAATCCATCTCGCTGGGGGGTCTTCTTTATTTTTTCCCATGCTCCACTTTACCAAACATGATATCCTTCTCCAGTGTCTGTTCCCTCATAGTGACCCTGTCTCAGATTTCCAAGGAGTGGCTGGTGGGTTTGAACCACTGACCTTGTGGTTCAAACTAATCTTGTGGGCCAGTGTTTTATCCCACAGAGCCACCCCAGGACTATGTTAAAAAGCTGATAGATTAAATTAAAACCAAGCAACTACTACCATGGGGTCAGTTCTTACTCATAGTGACCCTGTAGAATAAGGTTTCCAAGACTGTAAAAGCTTTACAGGAGAAAACAGCCTCATTTTTGTCTGCTGTTGCATTTGAATCACAAACTTTGCAGTTAACAGTCCAGTGCTTATCCAACAGTGCCCCCGGGGCTTACAGACACCTGACCCTTTTTTAAGCTAACATTCTCTGATTGATACACTCCAGGCTCTGGAAATAAGTGAAGAAAAAAAAAGACAATTTGATCTTATGGAATCTGTGGTCTAGTTGAAGGTTATCAATATAATGGAGAAATGGAAATGTTAGCCCTTCTTATTTTCAATAACCTCATATGCATGAGGAAGTTGGACAATCAAGAAGGAAGACCGTAGAAGAATTGATGCTTTTGAGTTACAGTGTTGGAGGAGAATATTGAAAGTGTCATGGGCTGCCCATAGAACCAACAGATCTGTGATGGAAAAAGTGTAGCCAGAGTGCTCCTTGGAGGCCAGGATGGCCACACTTCATCTCTCATACTTTAGACATATTGTCAGGAGGGACTAGTTGCTGGAGAAGGATATCATGTTTGGTAAGGTGGAGGGTTAGAGAAAAAGAGGAAGACCCCCAGTGAGATGGATTGGCCAAGTGGTAGCGTCAATGGACTCAACCATGGCAACAAAAGTGAGGTTGGCCCAGGATCGGGCAGTGTTTCGTTCTGCCGTGCATAGGGTCACTATGGGTTGGCATCGACTCGATGGCACTTAACAACAATATCAACCACTTGGAGACCTGGTGTGGTACTGTGGGATAAAATACTGGACCACAAGGTCAGTTTGAACCAGAAAGTTGATGGTGCTTATCTATCCTACAGCGTCACAGCAGGCTATGGTTTGATTAAAATGATTGTGTCCATTGCAAGGAATTTATTAGATTCCCTTATTTCTCCTTTACTTTTACTTTTTGTGTCATTGGAATCCAATAGTAAATTCTAGACATGTAGCTTAAAGATACCAACCACATAATTTGTTATTGGATTCAAATACATTTTCTGACACTGCAAATCTGTATGGAAGCTGGCAGCCTCATCTTTCTCTAGAGGGGTTGTTGATAGGTTCCATTCTCTAACCTTCTGGTTAGAAGCTGGGAGTTTTAACTAATGTGCCACCATCCTTACCTAACATACTAGTGATGCTCTAACCACGTTGTTCCTGCATGCCATCAAGTTGATCCACACTCACTGCGACCCTCTATGAGAGAGGAGAACTGACCCACAGGGCTTTTTTGGTTGTCATCTTTATGGGTGCAGATTGCTGGGTGGATTCGAACCTCTGAACTTTTGGTGAGCAGCTTCAACCTTTATACCACCAGGGCTCTTGCCCAGTCACATTAGCTCCTTGTGAATCTTCACATTCACCTGAAAATAGTCCGGCAGTCATTGGAAGAGCTGAAGAACTCTGCGGATTTGCATCTTTCAAGGTGAAGGAGAGCAGGCATTGATCTGCCACAGCACAGAGCCGACGCATATAAATGAAATTCATAACCCATTTGGACACCTGTTTTCTGGATCGTTTATGGGTGAGATTCACAAACACAAATGGAACTGCCCTCAGCGAAGTTCTCATTGCAATCATGAGCTGGAATCTGTTTGTATTATAATGTTGAACCAGGATCCTCTGGCGTTTCCACCACCAAGTTTAGAAACAGCAGGCTGACTGACAGGAAAGGAATCTATGTGTGGTTAATTAGGGGAACTGTAGAAAAGGCAATAGCTTTACTTTACAAATTGTGATCATTTTGGGGGGAGAAGTCACTAGAGTTTTGAATGCCAAGAGATATGTGATTTGAGTTATTTATCAGGATGCCTCCTGGGAAAACCTATTCTTTCCTCTGTAGGAGAAAGATGAGGCAGTCGGCTTCCAAGATTACCATCTTGGAAAGCCTTTAGACAAATTCTATTTTGTCCTATACAGTCCAAATCAACTCTAACTAACATAATCTGTAATAATTCTTTTCTACGGTCTATTACATAAGGATCAGTCATAGACAGGAGATTAATGTATATTTCATTAAAGGAACCATTATAAGAAAATGTGGAATAAAACTCAAAATTACTAAAGAATTTTTTTAAAAGACTGGATTACTAGTCAGAAAGAGACTGGAAGAACCCAAGACTATAACCATCGACCAGCCTTCAGGTCTAGAAAAGAACTCACCCTCAAAGCCCAATTTTCAGCCAAGCAGTGTATAGGTATATGGGGGGACAGCAATACTACTTAGGTCTGTTCACCACAGAATAGTCCATCATTCAAGATCAAAATGACATTTACCCAAGGACAGAATTGAGAAGGGCTGGGAAGGAGGGTGGGATGGAACTAGGAACCTCGGGGAGGATGTGGGATAACTGTTGTTGCAGGGAGGGGATTGTAATCATTGAGATGAAATAAAGTGTATGTAAGACTGATGAGCTTCTCTGTAAACCTTCACTTAATTCACAATAAAAAGTTAAAAAAAAAGGAAATGTCAAATTATTTTCCCTCCTGTTTGTGGCACTGTATGATAAACACAAGGTTACAAGGTCGGTGATGTAAACGCACTAGCTACTCTTTCGAAACACTATACAGGGTTGCTATGAGTCAGAACTGGCTTGGCGACATTTAATAAAAACAATATTGCAAATTTTGTGCCAAAAGTCCACGAGCGTTTTCCCAAAAGCACTGTAAATGCATTGTTGTTGTTGAATGCCATTGAGTTGATTCTATTTCATAATGACCTCATGGGACGGACACAACTACCCCCATGAAGTTTCCTGGGTTAGAGTCTTCAGGACCTGAGGCCACTTAACAACGCTACTAACAATCTTTACAGGAAGGAGCCCTGTGGCTCTGTAAGAGAAGCAAAGGACTTCAAATCACAAGGTCAATTGTTCAAGCCCACCAGCCACTCCTGGGGAGAAAGATGACATTTTCTGTTCCTGCAAAGATTTACAACCTTGGAAACACCCTACAGGGTCACTTTGAGTTGGCACCAACTCAACAGAACTTAACAACAACAATATTTTTTACAACAGCTGATTGTCAGTCTTTTTCCCTCAGAGCTAGTGGTTTGAACTGCTGACTTTTAAGTTCACAGCCCAGTGCTTCACTTCTGTGCCACTAAGGCACCTGCATGTATGCCATCAGGTAAACTATATATGGCATCAACTCAGAAGTTGCTAAGACTAGTACTACATTTTGGGCCCAAACCACCAAATCCACTTCAATCAAGTTGATTCTGGTATGGAGTGGAAGGGGACCACAGATGTTGTGTCACACCCTACAGTGCATAAGACAGCTTCCACCACAGAGAGTGACCAGTGGGTGAAGACCAGGGATGCTGCTCCACACCCTACAGTGCACAGGATGGTCCCCACCATAGAGAGTGACCAGTGGGTGGAGACCAGGGATGCAGCTCCACACCCTTTAGTGCACAGGACAGTCCCACCACAGAGAATGACCAGTGGGTGGAGACTAGGGATGCTGCTCCACACCCTACAGTACATAGGACGGTCCCCACCATAGAGAGTGGCCAGTGGGTGGAGACCAGGGATGCTGCCCCACACCCTACAATGCACAGGACGGTCC
>NW_006408536.1:32014820-32035155 GCF_000296735.1 Chrysochloris asiatica
GAAGCAGACCAGCTCTTTAACCATGTCATCGCCAGGGTTCTTACTCCCCATAACCAAGTTATAATCAGCACTTTGAAGGGCTACATAGTAGCATAACTGACACATTTCCTAGGGCCATATTGATTTCTCGTATAGCTTCCACAAAATTTTTACCAACTAATCTTGGTCTTGGAGTCCTGGTGTGATGCTGTGGGTTAATGCACCAGACTGCAAAGCCATTTGAACTGCAAGGTCACCAGTTCAAGGTCACCAGCTGCTCCTCAAAAACCCTCTACAGGGTTGCTATGGGTCGGAATTGACTCGACGGCACTTAACAACAACAACAACAATCTTGATCTTGCCTTCTGATGAAGAAATTTAAGAGCAAAGATGATGATTGTGTATCTGTCTTTATTTGTTTTGCTCTAAATTAGAGAAAGATTTGTTTGTGTGTGTGTTTGATAAAACATGAAGCATCCTTGTAATCTCTCTTGTTAAGTGTTGTTGAGTTGGTTCTAACCCATAGCAACCCTGCATAGGATTTCCAAGGAGCAGCTGGTGAGCTTGAACCGCCCACCTTGCAGTTCAGACTGATTTTGAGGTCAAGTGTTTATCAGATGGTACTACACCAGGACTCATGTCACCCATTCATTCATTCAATAAATACGACTAAACCTTTACTCGAAGTGAGGTCCCAAATGAAGCGAAGTACAGCCAAACCTGTTGCCTTCTATTCTCATTCTATTCTCTAGTCTGTTCTCATTCATAGCTGCCCTATAGGATGGAGTACAATTGCCCCATAAATTTGCCAAGACTCATTGTGGAAGCAGGCTGGCATAGCTCTCTCCCATGGACCCACTGGTGGTTTAGAACCTCAGGTTTTGGTTTACTTATTGAGCATTTTAAGCACTGAGCCATAAGGTTCATTTCCCGCTAGACTACGAACTGAAAGGTTTGGAGTTCCAACCCAAGGGCCCTGTGGGAGAAAGAGGAGGGAGTTTGTTTCTGCAGATTGTTATTGAGACATCATGCTATTGAGTTGGTTCCAACTCACAGAGACCCCATGAACCACAGTGGCTAGTCCTGAACCATTCACACAAGTGTTGTTATGTTTGGTCCCATTCTTGCCAACACTGTGGCAACCCATCTCTTTGGAGGGTCTTCCTCTTTCTCTCTGACCCTCTACTTTACCAATCATGATGTCCTTCTCTAGGGACTGATGTCTCTTGATTACAGGACTCTTGGAAACCCTAGGGAGCAGCTCTGCCCTACCCTATAGACTCAGTATGACGAGATGGAAGTGATTTTACCAAGCCCACATTTTCCGGGAGCATTGTTCATGAATGCCACAGAACAAATTCAAGGAGCCCTGGTAACGCAGTGGGTTACGTGTTGGATTGCTCATTGCAAGGTCAGCAATATGAATCTACCAGCAGTTCCATGGAGAAAGATGAGACTTTCTGCTCCTGTAGAGATTTATAGCCTCAGAAACCCTAAAGAGGGTAGCTGAGTGGTGACTAACTCCATAGTACATAACCCCCACCACAGATCAAATTTAGGAGGAGACAGAGCCAGCTGAGCTATTGAACTTTTTCATTGTTAGGGGACCCTGGGATTAATTGCCTTGATTTCTCATGTTGGTATGCAGATCACCAACAGTCTATGCACTCTGCCTGGTCAGTGCCTAATGAATTGTAGAAAGCTGAACAAGGGCTCATTGCTCCCCACCCTCATTTGAATCAGAACCTGAACCAAGTCAGTTGGAGTTGCCCCTACTATCATAGGTGGATTGTAATTCCAAATTTCCCTTGTGACCATATTTTTAAAGAATGCAAAGGATTTTAAGGCTGTCCTGGAAAAGCTCAGAACAGGAGAGAGCTGGTCCTTCTTATCCCATTATGGGAGCGCTTTATAGCTCAGAGTAAACCTGGTATGGCACTGCAAGACAAGCACTGGACTGCAAACCACAATATCAGGGATTCAAACCCACCAGCCGTTCCTCAGAAACTCTGTAGACCAGGAGTGGGGAAACTGTTTTTCTGCCAAAATTGATAACATCTTTCACAAGCCATACAAAACTATCAGCTTAAAAATTAGCCTGCTCTAATTGGTCAAACATTTAATAAAGTCATCCCCAAACTGATGGAGTCCTCCCATGGTGCTGTGGGTTCATGTGCTGGACTGCAAACTCAGTTTGAAATGCAAGGTCGGCAGTTCAAGCTCACCAGTCGCTCCTAAGAAAGCCTATATAGGGTCGCTACGGGTTGGAACTGAGTCGAAGGCACTTCACAACAACAATGCAATGACTGGGCCAGACTAAAGGATTTCTCAGGCTTTATATAACCCTTGGGCTGGATGCTAACTACCCCTGCTATACAGGATCACTAAGAATCGGAACCAACTTGATGCAGCACTTACACAAACCTAATGAGTAAGAAACATCTCACCCAACACTTAATTTTAGCAAACAGGGCGGCCACAAGCTGACGTGGAAAATAGAAGAGTTTAGGATCTGGGTTCTGAAATGTTGACCAGCTTAAACAGAGCTTTGCTTCTGGAAGGCTCTTGTGGTTGGTTTGCTGGTTGAATCACATACTGTGACAAGATACCATATCACATCAAAACTTGGTTCTCTGAGTAGTGCTTGTAAATTGGTAGTCTACGGATTACTTCACATACTATAAAAACATATCGCCCTGTAAAGCAATGTGTTATTGTTTTTGTCAGGTGCCATAGAGCTGGTACCAACTCATAGCGACAGAATGAAACACAACAGAATGAAGCACTGCCCAATTCTGGACCAACCTCATAATTGTTGCCACACTTGAGCCCATCGATGCTGCCACTTTTCCAATCCATCTCGCTGGGGGTCTTCCTCTTTTTCTCTGACCCTCCACCTTACCAAACATGATATCCTTTTTTAGGGACTGATCCCTCCTGACAATATGTCCGAAGTATGAGAGACAAAGTTTGGTCATCCTGGCGTCCAAGGAGCACTCTGGCTGCAATTTTTCCAACACAGATCTGTTTGTTCTTCTGGCAGGCCATGGCACTTTCAATATTCTCCTCCAATATCATAACTCAAATGCATCAATTCTTCTTCAGTCTTCCTTATTCACTGTCCAGCTTTCACACGCATATGAGGTTAATTGAAAATATCATGGCTTGGGTCAGGCGCACCTTAGTCCTCAAGCTGACATCTTTGCTCTTCAACACTTTAAAAAGGTCTTGTGCAGCAGATTTACCTAATGCAATACATAGTTTGATTTCTTGAAGCAACGTAGGTTCTTAAAGCAATGCAGGCACTTTAAAAATTATGCTGTTGTATGATTCTCAAATATAATTAAATGTATGTT
This sequence comes from Chrysochloris asiatica, assembly GCF_000296735.1. NCBI lineage: Eukaryota > Metazoa > Chordata > Mammalia > Afrosoricida > Chrysochloridae > Chrysochloris > Chrysochloris asiatica. Next base: position 32,018,156 of record NW_006408536.1, read on the forward strand.
AAAAGATAGAGGATAAGTACTAGATTGCAAACCACAAGGCCTGCAGTTCAAACTCACCAACTGCTCCTCAGAAACCCTATTTAAGGTCGCTATGATTCTGACTCGTTGAAATCCCATGTGCAGAACAGACCTATGTAGAGTAGTGTTCCAAATGAGTCGATAGCCAGACCTTTCTTCTGATGTCCCTCTTATTGGGTCAAGCCAACAACCCTTATGTAGGATGTGTTGTTGTTGTTGTTGTTAAGTGCCATTGAGTTAGCTTAGACTCATAGCGAACCTATGCACAACAGAATGAAATACTCTCCAGTCCTGTGCTAACCTCACAATTATTGTTACGTTTGAGCCCATTGCTTCTGCCACTGTGCCAATCCATCTCATTGGGGATCTTCCTCTTTTTCTCTGACCCTCCACTTTATCAAGCATGACGTCCTTCTCCAGGGACGGGTGCAAAGTATGAGAAGACAAAAAGTCTGGTCATCTTGGCTTCTTAGGATCATTCCGGTTGTACTTTTTCCAACACAGATTTGTTTGTTCTTCTGGAACAAACAAATGGTACTTTGAATATTCTTTTTCAAAATGGAAGGGGAGACCTGGGAACAGTGTCATTTACAGGGGTTCATAGTATCGCATAAAGTATATAAAGTAGCAACATCAAGAAATCCTTGTGGCTACAAGACACTGAGATATGACAGGATTTTCCTCTAGAACTAACAGAGCACAGCACAGACAAGTTTCTAGATTTGGACTGCTAATCTACAGAACTGTGAGAAAACAAAGTTCTGCTCTTTATACTCCCCAACACACTTTGTGGTCTTCTGTGAGGGTAACCATAGGAAACTAAGACAGTATAGTATAGATCTTCAATCATGTTAAAGGTGATTTCTTTAGGGAAATGAGAGATAATTTTTTTAATAGCTAAGAGAAAAATGGATCATTTCCTCACAATGATCACAACCGACCCAAAAAGAGTTGGAAAGTTGCCAATTCAATAATGCGAAAAGGTCTTGTGTATTAAGACAAATATATCTTTGAAATCCAGACGGTTTTGCAAACTGTTTTCATTCTGTTTAAGGAGTGATCTTTTCTATTCTCTTTATATTTGTCAAAGTAATGCTACCTACGTTGTTAAAGTAAAAGCAAAGGGTTTTATTGAAAGTAAGACAATAAAAACTGGGGATAAGCAGAGTCTACAAAATGAACTATGTTCTCCCCAGAGCTAACAGATTCCAGGCAATGTTTATATTGTAAAACCAGGAACTACTTAATCTTCTGAGTTCCATCAAGTCATTTCCCACTCATAGAGACCCTGTATGTGGTTTACAAGGCTGTAAACCTTTACAAGAGCAGAAATCCTCATCTTTCTCCTGAGAAAAAACCAGTGGATTCAAACTGGCGATCTTGTGCTTAGCAGCACAACGCATAATCCACTGTACTACCTGGGGCCCCTTGATTTGTAAACGTCTTAGTAGTGTTTTGTAAAAGTCAAAAGGCAGGTTACAAAACATGGGGGCTTTATTCCTGCAATTGACAAACAGCACTTGAGGAACACAACAAAAGTGGATTTACCTGATTGGCTGAAAGAGTCTTTGTTGGTGAGTTACCACTTAGAGACATGAGTGCTTTCTTGGACCAAGAGGCAGTTATTCAGAGCCTAGGAACACTGAACAGTTTAAAATTAAGAAAGGTGTGCAACAGGGTTGTATTCTTTCACCATACTTATTTAACCCGTATGCTGAGCAAATCATCTGAGAAGCTGGGTTATATGATGGAAAACATGGCATCAGGATTGGAGGAAGACTCATTAACAACCTGCGATATGCAGATGATATACCCTTGCTTGCTGGAAATGAAGAGGACTTAAAATATTTACTTATGAAGATCAAAGACCACAGTCTTAGGTATGGATTGCATCTCAATGTAAAGAAAACACAAATCCTCACCACTGGACCAACAAACATTCTTATCAATGGAGAAAAGATTGAAGCTGTCAAGGACTTCATTCTTCTTGGGTCAACTATCAACACTCGCGGAAGCAGTCAAGAAATCAAACGGTGTATTGCATTAGGCAAATCTGCTGCACAAGACCTCTTTAAAGTGTTGAACAGCAAAGGACTTGATGACTAAGGTGTACTTGACCCAAGCCACGGTGTTTTCAATAATCTCATATGCATGCAAAACCTGGAAAGTGAATAAGGAAGACCATAGAAGAATTGATGCTTTTGAGTTATGGTGTTGGAGGACAATATTGAAAGTGCCACGAGCTACCAAAAGAACCAATAGATCCGTTTGGAAGACATACAGCCAGAGTGCTCCTTGGAGAACAGGATGGCCAAACTTCGTCTCTAATACTTTGGACATATTGTCAGGAGAGACCAGTCACTGGAGAAGGATATCATGTTTGGTAAGGTGGAGGGTCAGAGAAAGAGAAGATCCCCCAATGAGATTCACAATCTCTGAAGCCCTATATAAGGGTAACAATGAGTGGGGATCGACACAATGCAAGTGGGTTTACATGAGATCTAAAGGTCAGTATTTATCGAAGGACAAAGTTCAGAAAGGTTAGGAAAGGCGTAGGAATGGGAACAGGAATCCCAGGGAGAAAGAGGGGTAAGTGATGTTATATTGAAGGGGTTACAATCAAAGAGATGAAACAGAATGCCTATGAATTGTTGGATGTAAAACTGACGATCTGCTCCCTAAACCTTCACCCAATTCACAAGAAAAAGTTTATTTTAAAATATCAAACTTTCCCTACTTAGAAAAAAAACCCTGAGCAATAAAGAAATTGCTTTTGCAAAAGAAAGAAAACTTAATGGCTGTAATGAACGTACAAAATGATGAACTTGGGATCATAGGGGGAGAAGAAATATTAGCCACTTAATTGAACTGAGTAACAACTGACCCCGTCTTATGAAGGAAAATCATTTATTACCTAAAGTAGAACTCTTTGCTTTTCCCAGAACTGACAGACATTCTGGAAAATTAGTGACTGTGGTTCAGTAAGAAAAGGTCCTTAAAATATGTCAAACAATTGTAACAGTCAGTCTTAAGTAAAATAAATCCAAGCTTTTGCTGGGCACTGGAAGGAGGGTACCATGATCTCAGTGAGAAATTGACTTACACTCTCAGTTTTCCAAGCAGAACCTGAATTTTACCTTTAGCTGAGCTATGGTATGCAAATAGAAGATGTCATCTAATCAACTCTGACTCAAGGAGAGCCCCAATATATGTAGACTAGAAATTAGATCCGTTGGCTGATTTTTGGCAAGTGAATTGCCAGGCATTTCTTCAGAGGATCCTTTGGGAGGACTCGAACTCACAACCTTGTAGCAGTCATCAACTGAGAGCATTAACTGTGTACACTGTTCAGGGTCTGTGGTTGTTAAGTGCCGTTGAGTTGGGTCCAACCCATAGCAGCTCTGTATTGGATTTCCGAGGAGCAGTTGGTGCATTTGAACCGCCCACCTTGTGATTCAAAGGGACCTTGCATTATCCTGCAGTACCACACCAGGACTCTAATTTTAGTGCTTTCTGTCAGAAGTTTGTTTTGCAGGTCTGCTACTAATTCATTTATTGCTTTCTGGGGCTACAGTAAGCTCCCTGGTGGCTCTGTAAGATAAGCACTAGACTGTGGACCTTAAAGTCGGCAGTTTAAACCCACCAGCCACTCTAAGAGAGAAAGATGAGGTTATCTGCTCTCCTAAAGATTTACAACCTCAGAAACACTATACAGTTTCCGAGGCTGTAAACTGACTTGTGTTAGTGGGTGAGTGTAGGATAGACTACTGTAAACTCAGCCTCAATAGGAATGAGACTTCTCATAAACTTCTGAATGTAAATATGTACCACACATCTCCATGTATGTCTGAGTAAAACTGTGCTCCATAGGGTTCTTAATATCTGGTTTTTCAGAAGCAGGTTGCCAGATCTTTCTTCTGAGTCTCCTTTAGGGAAACTTGAGCTGCCAAGATACCAGTTAGTTGAGTCTTTATCTATTTGTGTTTTCTAGGGATTCTAAATAAAGGATACCATTCATTGGCAAATTGGCTGTATAAGTTCATTTAAAAAAATGAAAACTCAGGCATGTTAAGAAGCTGTTTGAAGAGATTTCTCCCTACTGGGTTTCATTTTGTAATATCTTCCGATGTGTTCTGAGCACTTGAACACATTTTTACAATTGCTTAAAATGGACTTATTTTTGCAAAACAGACATAATGAACTTTATCAGAAATGGTATGTCTGTTATAGATTGTAGATCTGCTAGATCGTCTATCTGTTCGGAAATGGTTCAAAACTCTTCAAAGAGGTGAATGAAATGCTTCAAAAACACTTGATACCTGATCAAGACTTGATAACAAACCAAGTAGAAGAGTTTATGTCAGTATTTTACAATGCTGTGGCTAGTTACCTGTAAGTCACTTCTGGGTGAGGTACACCATAGTCCTCAAACTGACATCTTTGCTCTTACACACTTAAAAAAAAAACTTGTGCAGCCAATTTGCCTAGTGCAAGACAGAATCTCCAATTGAAGACCCCGTTGTTGTTGTTGTTGTTGTTGTTGTTGTTGTTATGTGCTTTTGAGTCGGTTTTGACTCATAGCAATCCTGTGAAGGGTTTCCAAGGAGCGGCTGGTGAGTTTGAACTGCTGACCTTGTGGTTCTAGCTGACCTTTGGGTCCAGTGCTTTATTACACAGCGCCACACCAGGACTCCCTTGAAGACCCTAAAGAACAATTCTATGCCGTACACGTGGGGTTGACAAGAGTTGGGATCAACTCAGTAATAGTTGGGGGTCCTTATTTTCAAATTAGGAGACACCAATGTTGACCCTGCCCAAAATTGCTACATTTTAGTTAAACCAGGATTAGAATATTTGAAGTCTGAACAATGAGACTGATAAAGTTCATTATGTCTGTTTTGCAATAATAAGTCTACTTTAAACAATTGTAAAAATGTGTTTGACTGCTCAGAACACATCGCAAGACATTACGAAATGAAATTCAGTAGGGAGCGGTCTCTTCAAACAATGCTTCTTAACACCCCTGAGGTTTCATTTTTAAAATCTGACTTCCTATGGAATATCTCTACAGAGAACAAATGTTAAATGGCCAAACAAGAAATGAATAAAAGATACTTAGTAACTTTATGGTTACTTAGTGTGGCTCTGGGTGGCATAGCAGAATAATGTGCTGGACTGCAAGGTTGGTTTGAACCACAAGGTCAGCGGTTCAAACTCACCAGCCACTCCTTGGAAACCCTACACAGGGTACCTTTGAGTTGTAATCAACTCGAGGGCACTTAAAAACAGCAAGAAACCTTTATTGCGTGCTGATTCAAATATAAGCAACATTATCTGCCATTGGATATTTGATTCTTTTTAAAGTAACATTTTAAGATACATTATAATGTGATTATTTCTTTAATGTATCCTTTGCCGAATATGGATGTTTATACTTTGACCCAGTTAAAGGAGTCTGGCATTAAATCATCCAATTAACTACCATCTTTTGCCAAGCATTTGTGTGTTTAATTCAAAAGGATCAGAAATTCTTACCTACTAGACAATTACACATACAGTGTTGCCATTGTTGTTAAGTCCTGTCGAATTGGTTCCATCCCATAGCAACCCTGTATAGGGTTTCCTAGGAGCAACTGGTGAGCTTGAACCACTGACTTTGCGGTTCAAAGTGACTTTGCAGTCCAGTGCATTAACCCGCAGCGCCACACCAGGTAAGACCTGTGAGAGCTGGATCCAGGTAAGAGGGAAACCCCTCAGAGAAGGAAAAGTCTGATATTGTCTACTACTAGACTATTTAGTCAAGCAAGAACTGTAGTATGTACACAGACAATAGTATGGATTGCAGCTTCATATACAGAAAAGACAAATCCTCACCACTGGATGAATAAATAGCATTATGGTAAATACACAAAAGATTGATGTTGTCAAAGACTTCATTTTATTTGGATCCACAGTCAACACTCATAGAAGCAGCAGCCAAGGATTGCATTGGGCAAATCTGCTACACAAAGGCCTCTTTAATTGTTCCAGAGCAAAGACATGAGTTTGAGGACTAAGGTGTGCTTGACCCAAGCCAGGGTCTTTTCATTCATCTCCTATGTACTGGACTGCTAACCACAAGGTTGGCAGTTCAAAACCACTAGCTGCTCCTTGGAAATCTTATACAGAGTTGTTAAGAGTTGGAACAAACTCGACGGCAACTAACAGCCACAATAGGACTGGAAAAGTGACAGGCTGTATCCTGTCAAAGGTAGACAGCTTGTGGAAACAGGATACAGAAAGCAGTTCTGTTGATCCACAGTCCATCTCAATCTTTCATTTATAGGAATGCGCAGTAGGTCCTTAACACCCAAAGAATTTACCGAAAGACTTAAGACAAGTTATTTTTTGCCCCCACACGCTGACGCTGTTTTCCTTAGGATTTTGCCCAGAGTGAATAGGATTTGGTGACAGATGGTCATTCTATATCAGCCCTTCACCATTAAAGAGCCAAGAGCAGACGTGTGGTACTGTAGCTGCTACTTTTGAAGGAATATAGACTATTGGTCATGCTCTAGAAAAAGCAGACTTGTTCATTACACACAATAAACCTTGCAATCAGCTATGCCTCTTTAAAACACGGGTTGAATGGCAGTGGGCAATGAAGGCCCTGCTGGAAAATGGACAGATTCATGACCAAATTTCTGTGCACTTCTCTATATGTAAGTACCGAGTGCGGTGCCATCCTGACGTTGTCCCCTGGGATCTGCTTCCTTAGTCGTTCCTTGATTGTCCATCCCAAGAGGTAGTGTGGGTGTCTGAGCAACTGTGAACATGCACAAACCTACACACATACCACATACTGACACCTGAACACACCACACACAAAAAACACACACGATACGCACCATATAAACACATACCCCATATAAATACCACACACGGGCACACAGATCCCACATACATGCACAAAGATATTGAACATCACACACACACTACTCACATGCCACACATACAACCCATACACACTCACTATATCCACCACATGCATACACCATACATAAACACCAACACACACACACACACACACACACTCTATATATATATATATATGCACACACCTAAAACACATCACAAACACACTCACACCACAACTCACATGCCACACATACAGCCCATACACACTCACTATATCCACCACATACATACACTATACATAAACACCAACACACACACACACCCTATTATATGCACACACCTAAAACACATCACAAACATATTCACACACCACAACTCACTTGCCACACATACAGCCCATACACACTCACTATATCCACCACATGCACACACCATACATAAACACCCAACACACACACCATATATATATATATATATACACACACACACACCCAAACACATCACAAACACACTGACACACCACAACTCACATGTTGCACACACAACCCCATACTCTCTCTCTCTATATATATATGTATCATATATACACACTCCACAAAATACCCTACACACCTAAACATATCACATACACACACCATATACTGACATGCTGCACACACAACTCCATACACATTATGTATAGCACATGCTCACAACTTGCATACATGCCCCACATATATGCAAAAACCTAAGCATATCACAAAACCACACACACAGCACCACATGAAACATACCACACACACTCAGACTCACCGTATATACACACACAACTCACACACACTATATACTCAACGTAAACACTACATACGTAGACCACATTCATACACAACACATACACACCACACCCCCACATAGATATCCCCACATACACTAAACACACTCATACACACTATATACTACACACCACATCCCTACATAGACACCCCCAGGTACACTACACACCCTATATATACACTGCACCACCACATAACCCTCCCCAGATATACACCCTCATACTCACACATATATACATCCTACCCATACACACCTGCATATTTGCACACACCACACCCCCACATACACTAAATGCACTCAGACACACCATATAGATACCATACCCCACATACACTACACACATTCACACACTATATATGTACTGCACTACCACATAAACCTTCCCACACGTACACCCCCATACTCACACATCACACCCCACCTAGATACCCCACATACACTAACCACACTCATACACCCCATACATACACCCCCCATCTAAATAGCACTCATTCTCGCTGAAAGAGAATTATGACCAGCATTGAGTGCTTTCATCTTGGGGGCTTATCTTGTGGCACTATAATGGACAACATTTTCTTGTGATCCCCAGGATTTTCAGAAGTCGATCACCAGGCCATTCTTCCTAGTCTCTCTTACTCTGGAAGTTCTGCTAAATACGTCCACCATGGGTGACCCTGCTGATAACTTGGAACACCTATATCGCAGCTACACGTAGTCCACCTCAGTGCCACACACGGACAGACAGAAGGGATTGGGGGTGACAGTTAATTCTCAAAGTATATTTGAACTCCCTCCACAGCACAAACAGCCCTTTTATTTCTTCTGTGATAAATTTCCAAGTATGCATTCCTTGAATTGATGGTGCATCCCTCCTGAATAACCTTCTAGGTGTCAGCGAGTGAAAGACATTCTCATTAGAAAAAATCAGTCCGTGTATTTTCAGTATCTGAAGGTGTTTACAAACTCTCTCAATAAAGCTTCTGTGCACCAATTATTACACATGCAGGATATCCATCATACATTTCCACCCCAGGGGCCCAACTTGGTTGGTTGAAATGACTGAACAATACTGTTTTAAAACCTATGGAGAAATCATCATCACTATTTTAGACACACTTCGCTTTGGGAGAAAAACAAAACAAAACAAAAATCCCTAACTGCAATTGTTATTTTCAAGGGTGAGATTAATCTTATTATATTTATAGTGTGATGAGATGTGTCTATCAGTTTCTCTTAATTTCTGTGTTGTTTTTGTTTTAAGAAGAGAAATATAGGTCTCATAACTGGTTAACATATTACTGAGTGTCTTGGCCTTAAGAAAAGACAATTGCTGATGAATTGGTCCTGACTCCTAGTGACCCCAGAAATATCACAGTAGAAGAGCGTTTCATCAGGTTTTCACTGAGAGATTGTATGGAAGCAAATCACCAATCTTCCTTCTAAGATGCCTCTGGGTGGAATTAAACCTCCGCATTTGAGGGTAACCACTTGCAGCTTATTTGTATGCCCCATCCAGGCACACCTGTCTGGGAAACTAGACACACAGAAGGGAAAGTCACTTGATGATAAAGAGGGAAAAGAAGGTATGGAGTGGAAGAGAGGAAAAGGGAGAGGAGACTGGAGGAAGAAGAATTAGAAGATGAAGAGAGGAAGAGAAAGGAAGAATATCACTATGTACTGGGAAACATGAATTTGTTGTCCTTGTTTCATCCCTGTGCTCCCAGAAACATACTTTGGACAGGTGCCAGTTACATGTCAATCTCCTTGCACATCTTCCTTATTGTTGAATGGATACAACTAAGAGTTTTGTTTTGTTTTCAACAAGATTGGTTTAGTGATTCTTTTCCTAGCCAAAGAGCATTAAGATCAAAGCACTGTGGAGCTTATTTTAAGGAAGTGAAAGAAGAAAATCCAGATATTAATATTTATTTTAAGTCAGGAAACCTCTAATAAATATGTCACTTTGAGAACCAACTTGGTCCTGATCCAAACCATGGTATTTTCAATAGCCTCATGTGGATGAGGAAGCTGGACAATGAATAAGGAAGATCACAGAAGAATTAATGCCTTTGAATTATGGTATTGACAGAGAATATTCAATATATCATGGACTGCCAGAAGAACAAACGAAAGTCTTGGGGAAAAATACAGCCAGAAGAGAATGTGTCTTAGAAATTAGAATGACAAGACTTCATGTCACATACTTAGGGCATGTTATCCAGAGGGATTGCTCCTGGAAGAAGGACATCATTCTTCATAAAGTAGAAGATCAGTGAAAAAGAGGAAGACCCTCAACGAAACGGACTGATACAGTGACATCAACAATTGACATACACATAGAAACAATTGTGAGAATGGTGCAGGACTTCTATGGTCTTCCTTATCCTTTGCCCGACTTTCACAATCATATCAGCCAATTGAAAATACTATAGCATGGGTCAGGCACACCTTGGTCCTCAAATTGACATTTTTACTCTTGAATACTTGAAAGAGAGGTTTTATGCAGCAGATTTGCCCAATGCAGTACATCATTTGATTTCTTGACTGCTCCTTCCATGAGCGTTGATGGTTGATCTAAGCAAATTGAAGTCTTTGACAACTTCAATCTTTTCTCCATTTATCATGTCATTTATTGGCTCAGTTGGGAGGATTTTCATTTTCTTTAAATTGTAGTACAAGCCTTACTGAAGACTGTAGTCTTTATCTTCATCCATACATATTTTAAGTACCCTTTGCTTTCAGCAAATAAGGTTGTATCACCTGCATATTGCAAGTTGTTAATGAGTCTCCCTCTAATCTTGATGGCACATTCTTCTTCATATAATCCAGCTTCTCAGATGATTTCTTCAGCATACAGATTAGAATAAGTATGATGAAAAAAATACAACCCTGGCACACACTTTTCCTGATGTAAAACCATTTAGCGTCACCGGGTTCTGTTCAAATGACTACCTTTTGATCTACGTACAGTTTCCTCACAAGCATAATTCACTGTTCTGAAATTCCCATTCTTCTCAATATTACCAATGATTTTTTGTGATCCACACAGTCAAATGTTTTTGCATAGTCAATAAAACAGAGGCAAACATCTTCATGGTATTCTCTGCTTTCAGCCAAGATCCATCTGACATCAGCAGATGGCTGGCTTCCTCGTCTGAATCCAGCTTGAATTTCTAGAAGCTTGTTCTCAATATACTGCCACAATGGTTTCTGAATGATCTTCAGCAAAATTTTACTTGCATTGGATGGTAATAAATTGTGAGATGATTTCTGCATTCCGTTGGGTCACCTTTTTTTGGAAATGCACCTAGACATGGATCTCTTCTAGTTGGTTGGCCTGGTAGCTATTGTCCAAATTTCTTGACATAGATGAGTGAGAGTGTCCATTGCTCCATCAATTTGTTGAAACATTTCCATTTGTATTCTGTCAAATCCTGGAGCCTTGCTTTTTCACCACTGCCTTCAGAATTACTTGGGCTTCCTTTTTTTCATTACCATTGGTTCTGGATCATGTGATATCTATTGAAATGACTGAACGTCAGCCAATTATTTTTAGTACAGTGATTGTATTTCTTTCATCTTCTTTTTATGTTGCCAGCATCATTTGATATTTTGCCCGTTGTTATTGCTAGGTGATTTTTGTGTTGGATCTGAATCATAGCAACACTGTACACAACAGAACAAAATACTGCCCAGTCTTCACAATTGTGTCATGTTTGAGCCCACTGTTGCTGCATCTGTGCCAACCCATCTCATTGGAGGTCTCCCTCTTTTTCGCTGACCCTCTACTTTACCAAACATGATGTCCTTATCTAGGGATTGGTCCCTCCTGATAATATGTCCAAAGTTTGAGAGATGGAGTCTCACCATTCTGGCTTCTTAGGAGCACTCTGACTATACTTTTTCCAACACAGATCTGTGTGCTCTTCTGGCTGTCTGTGATACACTCATATATGTATAAGGAAAGAGAGGTTTATATTAAGGAAATGGTTCACTCCATTGTATAGGTGGGCAAGCCCAAAGTCCATTGGTCAGATGTCAGGTTGGGTCCTTCTGACTCTGATAGTAACAGGGCTGGTAAATTAAGATGGTCACATTAGGTGGCAGAAAGGTAGGCAAGTAGATCCAGCAGGTAAGAAGGGAGCCTACAGAGGAGTCCCAGGATCAGCAGGTAAAAAAGCAAGCTCAAGTCCAAAGAACTGAATATCAGAGGATGAGCCAGATGCAAGATCCAGACCCAACAGAAAACAAACAAGCCTTGCCTCACTGTCTAATCTTTAGGTAGCAGGCCACACTCCCAAGGAAACGAATTTCAAATGATTGGCTGCTCATTCAAGACTTTGTCATAGAGTTGATTTTATTATATTAGATCTCACCATAGGGGATGAGCCCATCGCAATTGCCAAACCACCTGGAATCCTGGCCCAGTCAAAGTGACACACAACCGTAACAATCACAGTTGGAGTCAACTCGACAACATCCAGCGATAACTGCAAGGTTCCCCAGAATGCATGACTCTGCTGGCTGGATTTATAGACCGATTCTTCTACAGTTTGTTGGGATGTCTTGACCATCTTTGTCTTGTTTCTTCTCACCCCAACTCCAGTGGGAGTGTGGTCAGAGGAACTTTTTCTAAAGCTCCAGCTAACTAATTGTTAGACTCGGTTCAGATTCTATGATAAGATCGGTTGCCAACCGCCAAGTCAGCGGTTCGAATCTACCAGCCGTGCCGAGGGAGAAATATGAGGCTTTCTGCTCCCATAAAGATTTACAGTCGAAGAAACCCTATACAGGGTTGCTCTGAGTTGGAACGGACTCCACGGCACACCACCACCATCACCACCACCTACAACATATGGAAGCTGGCATGTGAGCTTGTATAATGAATTTCTGGTGGGATCCCATGACACACTAGATTTTGGGGTCAAACTTTCAAAGAATCTTGGCATTTACTTAACCAGTCATTAGCTTTAGTTTTTCTGTAAAAAAAAAAAACTCAAGTGTGAAATATAACCTTAATATTTTTTTTGAATTCTCTATTAATTCTGATTTGTGCATAATCCTTTTACTCATATAATTCATCATTAGTTTTTAATGAACCTTACATTGAATTGGATTTTAATAACATAATTAATACAGGATCTTTTGCCTTTACTAGTGCTAAAATTAAATCTTAATTTATCAAGAATGATTATGAATCTTTAGAATAAGAAGGATGAATTACCCTTGATCATTACCGTATTTACCCCCCTATAGCATGCCATGGAAAAAAACTCATATGACACTAATAAGAAACTGACACATGATGGGTTTGTATGGTTTGTAAAAACTGTTCAACACACTCATTATTTGTGTAAAAAAAAAAATACAGTAAATGATATAATGCACAGTGCTGTGGGGATCAGCGCTGGACTATGAACCACAAGACCTGTGGTTCAAATCCTCCAGCTGTTTCTCAGAAACCCAAAACAGATCGCTATGAGTCAGAACCAACTCAACTGCCCTTAACAAAACAGAAAAGGTCAAATGATGGAAATGTGTTGATCATTCATTTCTGGAAAGTCTACAGTGTTTTGAGACAAGTCCACTCTTTTTTTGTTATTTTTTCATTAACCAAACAGAAATCAAACCTAGTATCATCAATTCAGGGTCAATGCATAGATACTCTAGAGGTCATAGGAGAACTGCCTCAAAGCTGTACTTTTACCAGAAGCAGATGGCCTCCTCCTTTTCCTGTAAATCAGCTGGTGGATTTGAACCACTGAACTTTCGGTTAGCAGCTGAGTACTTAACCACCACACTACCAGGGTTCCTGATTCAGCCATAGTGGTTATAAGTTTCCCATTTTGTCCACTGTTTCCTTTATCTAATCATCATTCCTATGTCCCATTAAGTTAGAACCAATCTGATGGCACCTATAGTCCTATAGGCCTTTGCTCACCTATGTAACCCAAATGGCTGTAATAGAGTAGGAACTTAATACCTGTGTTTCTCCAGCCAAAGAAGAAAGTCAATCCAATGGAAGAATGATACAGCCTTGTACAAATGACATGGAGGCAGCATCTGACCACCTCTAATTTCACAAGTTGAAAAAGGAAGAGCGTCACCATCAGCATCAGCCAAGAGCCAATTCCTACCACCCTGCAGTTGTTTTCTCTAATTCTGAGACCACCTATTCCCCTCCTCCTCCCCACAACACTCTCTCTATTTCTGTTAAACTGCATAATTCACTGCAACAGCCACACAGAACTCAGAGAATACCCGTGAGCCTGGGGCTCACGAAGGATGTTAACAGATTACAATTCAAGATTAGAAATGTTGAGGATGTAGTTTTTTGGTCGGGATAACCTCTTCTCTGTCATACCTACAGGGCTGGCCTCTCTCTGGCCCTCAAACCTTTAGCCCAATCCCTCTCCTGCTCTGGCGATGTAACGAAACTCTTTTAATGCTGCTGATAAATGCTCAAAGGGCACACCACTCTGGTATAAAGCTCAGTCTGAAGGCATCTAGAGCTAGCTCTGTGGGTCAGCAAATCTAGCTCTCCCAATTCAGTGCTTGAAGGCACACCACTCTGGATGCAAGTCTCCCACCCAAAGTCACTCAGTTTTACTTGCTCCATGAACTGGAAGCCCACTGCTTTGTGTCATTCTCTGGTTCCTGGTTCTGCTGCTGCTGCTCCTCTGCCCTTCCTCCAATGTTATTGATCTGTGTTCCTGGGCTGAGGAGGTTTAATGTGCAGGGATCTCAGGGTCCAGACATTCCACTCATGGCTCTTCCCATTTGCTGAGATTCTACCCCCAACCCCCAGCCTACTTCTGAGATGGCTCATTTGAAACCCATGAGGATGGTAACATTGACTAATCCCTTTGTTAGAGTTCCAAGTTTTTGTAATTGTTGTTAGCTCTGTTAACAATCACGCACAACTGAATAATATAATTCATCAGTATCACCCCCCCTCCCACCTTCCCTTATCTACCAGTCATTCTGTAGGAGAAAGATGAGGCTTTCTGCTCCGGTAAAGAGAAGGCACAGAATGTTTTTGGACACCTGGTTTGGTGCTGTAGAATCAGCGCTTGACTGCTAATCACAATCATCAGGAAAAACAGGCTGGTTAGTGTCACATTAAACCATGCACTGCACCACCCACCTAGAGTGTTGTTCCTCCCAAACCTTTTGGGTTTCTTTATATTCAGTTCCACTCATTTCCATACTGTTCTCTAAAATTCAAGTAGAAATAATTCTATGAGCGAAATCAGTTGTTGGTGGTGTAGTTAAGTGCTGTTGAGTCTGTTCTGACTCAGCAATGCTGTTTAGGGTTTCCAAGGAGAGGCTGGTGCATTTGAACTCCAAGCCTTTTGGTTCCCCTACTGCACCACAGCCAAGTGCACGTGATGATGAGGTAATGGTGATGGAGTACTGCCGAGTCGGTCCAACTCATAATGACCCTGCATATGGTTTCTGAGGCTGCCAATTTTGTTGTCAAGAGCCACGGAGTCATTTATGGCCCATAGCAACCCCTTATAGGGTTTCCAAGGAGCAGCAGTTACGTTTGAACCACCGACCTTGTGATTAGCAGTCAAGCACTGTTTCTACAGCACCAAACCACGTGTCCAAAAATGTTCTGTGCCTTTTCTTTATGGGACTAGAAAGTCTCATCATTCTCCTACAGAATGACTGGTAGATTTGAACTGCTGGCTTTGTGGTTACCAGTCTAGCTCATAATGCACTATGCTACCAGGGCTCCTTGGGGGAAAAAAGCAGTAAAGGTATCTAAATAGGATGGGACATTAGATGCCTAACACAGAGAAATATCTATGTAAAGGATTACCAAACTAGACTACCCGAAAACCAATGAGTAATCGACAGTTAAATTGAGTTCTAGATAAGCTATTTCTGTACCCTTCTACAATTATATTGTACAGTGTGAAATACACTAAGGCTTCACTTTAAAAGATTTACATTTTCATGACTTTATCTATAGGGTTCTCATTTGTAATTTTCTGAGGTGTGAAAACTGCAGGTGAAATTTACCCCAATGAGGAGGATTGCTCAGAGAATGTGGGAATCCAGGAGTCTTCAGTTATGGCAACGTATGAGAGTATTAGGAGACAAGGGGAAAAAAACAAAACAACAAAAGTATGCATTAAAATTATTAAAATAAAATGTGCCTCCCAAGTGCATTTGAATAAGAACATGGATGTTTCTAGGGAAATATAAAAAGCTCTTTTCAAAGAAGAAGAATCATTTTCATTAAGCTGACAATTGTATTAAGCTTCTTTTTCTTTGCACTTCTTGCTAACAAACTCCCACACTGAAACAATGGCTTCCAAGCCATCTGACGTCGTCTTCTTCATTTAAAAAACAACAACAGTTTTTTAACAAAATATTATTTTTTAAAACACTAAAGCTTGATCAATAATGCTGTTTTAGGTACCATTCAGTTGGTTCCAACACTGTGCACAACAGACCATAATTAATTACTACCCAGTCCTGTACCATCCTCACAATTGTTGCTACGCTTAAGCCCATTGATACCGCCACTGCGTCATTTCATCTCGTAACTGTCTCCTTCTTCTTCCCTAACCCTTTACATTACCAAGAGTGATGTCCTTCTCCAGGGACTGGTCCCTCCTCCCTAAAGTTTTGCAATGTTTCATCATCCTCACTTCTAAAGGAATCTCTGGCTGTACTAGTTGCAAGATGGATTTGCTTGTTCTTCAGCCATTGATGATATATTTAATATTCTTGACCAACTTCATAATTCAAAGGCATCAATTCTTCTTCAGTCTTAATAATTAAACAAAAACTCCAGTGACATAATAGAGTTGATTTCAACCCAGGACAGAGTAGAACTGACAATTTGAAACAAACTATACTGTCACATCTTTCTCCCAAAGAGCAGATGGTGGGTTAGAACCTCCGACTGTTCAGCTAGCAAGGGAGTACTTAGCCAATACCCAACCAGAGATCTTTCTTTAAAAAGGAAAACAAAACAGGGTTCTGCTCTTTGTTGGTTTACTTATTCAGCACATCTACATTGCTCAGATGTATCTGTGACTTAAAAATACCACTGACACAGAAGTCTTCTGATCACATCCTACACAAAATATGGTGGAGAATTCCAGTGTCTCTTTTTAGGACCTTCTTTTTAGTCTTCAGGGAAGTGGGTGATGCTTCTTACCAGACCCAGATCTCAGGTATGCTGATGCTGAACTAGTGGAACATTTTGAGTCACAGACATTGTTTTCAAGAAGTTTGTCTCTTGTCTACCT
>NW_006408536.1:32036011-32037412 GCF_000296735.1 Chrysochloris asiatica
CATTTGACTTATGGAGAAGAATATTAAAAGTATCATGGAGTGACAGAAGACCAAAGTAACCTATGTTGGAAGAGGTACAGCCAGAATGCTTCTTAGAAGGGAGAATGGTGGACCTTTGTGTCTCATACTTCAGACATGTTATCAGGAGGGACCAGTCCCTGGAGAAGGACATCATACTTGATAAAGTGGAGGGCCAGCAAAACAGAGGAAGACTCCCAACAAGATGGATTCACACAATGACAGTAACAATGGGGTCAAGCATAGCAAAAATTGTGAGGATGGCGCAGGGCCAGGTGGTGTTTTGTAGTGTTGTGCGTAGGGTCGTCTTCAGTCATAACAGACTTGACAGCTCCTAGCAACAGCATGATAGGGTAAGAATCATGGTATGAAACTAAAGGATAAGCTCTTGACTGCTAACCACATGGTCAGCAGTGAGCTCCATCAGCCACTCCAGTGTCGCTATGAGTTAGAACTAACTCAACAGCATTTAACAACAACAAAAAGACAACAACATAGAACTGTCCCATAGGGTTTCCAAGGGTGCCATTTCCACAGGTGGAAACTACCTCATCTTTGTCCCATGGAGCAGCAGGTGGGTCCGCCAACCTTTTGGGTAGCACCTCATCTTAACCCATTGTGCTACCAAAACTCATTACTTGAGAAGAAAAGTCATTATAAAGAGGGCATCTACAAGAAGGAGGTTGGCAGAGGAAAGATGAAGGTAGCAGAAGACACAAGGAGGAATGCAAGAGTTAAAGTGAATACAGATAAATACTGTTAACTTGTGATACCTGGAGGGGATCACAATCATTTTAATGAAACCAAGTATATGATTAGTGGAATGTAAAACAGTTGATGTGTTCTGTAAACTGCCACTCGATGCACAATAAAAAGTGTTTCATTTTTAAAAAAAATAGTGCATAGTATAAGCACTGGACCTCAAGGTCAGTTGGAACCACAAGGTTGGTAGTTCAAACTCACCAGCTGCTCTTAAGAAAACATACACAGGGTTGCTATGTGTCGGAACCAACTTGATGGCACTTAACAATAACAACTGTGGAAACAGATGTTGGAAAAACTCCATGCCAGCAGTCCAAACAAGGCCAGGGGCAAACTGTGGAACACATCATCAATTGCTCATATGCAAGCTCAAGCTGAAGCTGAAGAAAATGCAAACAAGTCCACAAGAGTCAAAAAATGACCTCGACTATATTGCACCTGAATTCTGACATCATCAAATCTAAGAGCACATTTGATACATTAAACACTAAAGACTGAAGACCACAAGAGTTGTGGGATGACTTCAAGAACATCATATATAAAGAAAGCAAAAAGGCATTAAGAAGACAAGACAGAAGGATAAGCTCAAAATGGATGTTAAAAGAGACTCTGAAACTTGCT
>NW_006408536.1:32038957-32040896 GCF_000296735.1 Chrysochloris asiatica
GGACCAACAAACAATATTCTTATCAACAGAGAAAAGATTGAAGTTGTGAAGGACTTCATTCTTCTTGGATCCACCATTAACACTCATGGAAGCAGCAGTCAAGAAATCAATCGATGTATTGCATTAGGCAAATCTGCTGCACAAGACCTTTTGAAAATGTTGAAGAGCAAAGATGTCAGCTTGAGGAATAAAGTGCACTTGACCCAAGCCATGATATTTTCAATAACCTTATATGCATCCGAAAGCTGGACAGTGAATAAGGAAGACCATGGAAGAATTGATGCTTTTGAGTTACGGTGTTGGAGGAGAATATTGAAAGTACCACGGGCTGTCAAAAGAACAAACAGATCTGTGTTGGAAGAAGTGCAGCCAAGAGTGCTACTTGGATGCCAGGATGGCCAAACTTCATCTCTCATACTTCGAGCATATTGTCAGGAGGGAGCAGTCGCTGGAGAAGGATATCATGTTTGGTAAGGTGGAGGGTCAGAGAAGAAGAGGAAGACTCCCAGTGAGATGATTGGCAAAGTGGCAGTATCAATGGGCTCAAGAGTAGCAACAATTGTGAGGTTGGCCCAGGACCAGGCAGTGTTTCATTCCGCTGTGCATACGGTTGCTATGAGTCCATACCAACTCGATGGCACCTTAATAACAGCAACTACACTAGTCAATTGCCAACACCCACAGACCTCCAGTGTTACAATTTACTCCATGAAGAACCAAGCACACTTTCTTTCTTTTTTTAAAAAAAAAATCTTGAGCATCTTAAAATGTTTGAAACAAGAGAGAGAGAGAGAGTGGCAGAGACAGAGAGCAATGTTCTGAATCCAGCTGTAAAATCTCTTCCTCTGTCATTACCTGCCTTTATCCCTGTCTAAAATAGGCCAGGCTAATAGTCCTCTTTGCATTTAATTAATAATTGATAGGGTTGTCCAGACAATTAGTGACCCCATGACAATGATTTGACATAATGCTGTCATTTTCCATCAGGAACAGTAATTCGGACACAGAGCCCTTGTCTTGTCACAGTGGAGTTTGTGGGCGAAACAGGCATATTACTAATGAGCTCTGTCCAATTGTGCTTGAATCCCACCTTGGGTAGGAACGAGCTCTTTTCCTTACAAATGCAATGTTTCTGCTTGAACAAATGAAGTAACAGAGCCAATTTAAAAACAGGGAGGCCAAAGGCACAGTAAACACATGAGCCTACAAGATATCCATCCCCAGTCACCAGAAAGAAAAACCTGGGACATGCAGGGTCCTTGTAAGGACTCTGTTGTTGTTGGAGTTTTCAATCAACTCTGGCACCTCTACGTGATTCCAGTATTTTTAAGTACTTGCTGTTTGTAAATATTGCAGTCTTTTTCTTCTCATATCTGCCTTGTTATGGCAGACTTTGGGGTATGTTCTTTGTGAGAGTACTCGTTCCTGAAAACCTCAGAGCTGTCGCTAATTACAGCTCAGGTGAGTCAGACCCACGATGTGTCATGAATTGAATTGTGTGATCCCAAAAGAAGTGTCGGTTTGGCTGGGCCTTGATTCTCAACAGAATGGCAGTTCTGTGATGATCCTCCATGATATAATCTGATGTGATAAAAAGATTAAGGGTGGGATGCACACACCCCTTAATCCCATAAAGACACTGATTCCCACAGGAAGGACTTTCCTGGGGGTGTGGCCTGCAACACCCTTTACCTTAAACAAAATGGAAAGAGAACCGATCAGAGGAATTAGACCTTATACCACCAAGAAAGAAGAGCCAAGAGTGGAGTGTGTCCTTTGGCCCTGGGGTCCCTGCTCTGTGAAGCTCCTAGATCCAAGATTGATGCCAAGATGCTTGGAGATCTCCAAGGAATGCTGAACCTACAGATGCTGAAAGGAGACAAGGAAGCTTTCTCCACAATTAGCACTGTTGTTGTTGTTGTTGTCAGGTGCCATAGAG
>NW_006408536.1:32042426-32043052 GCF_000296735.1 Chrysochloris asiatica
TCCTGGTGCCTTGTTCTTTGCCACTTCTTTCAATGTACTTTGGACTTCCTCTCTGTGTATCATTGGCTCTTGTTCATATGGTATCTCTTGAAATGATTGAACATTAACCATTTCCTATTGGTACAATTAGCACTGGGGATGTGGATTTATGCATGTTAATTTCATTTGCTTGTGCCATGTCTGTTACAGCAGCACCGGAGAACAAAGACATGGTGACCCCACATGATACCGGCTGAAACGTCACGTGGTCATATGATTCTTAATACATGGTAGTCCATTTTAGCTACTCTGGTACCTAACCAGCTGCTGGATCATCTCCCTCATTGCAGCTCCTCTTCTGTTTGACTAAACTGGATGCATTTCTCTAGCATCCAACTGTGCCTTTCCATCCAAAATAATGAAATCTGAGAAGCTCTATCTTCACCCAGACTTTATATCCCTAACCCTTGTATTAAAAATCATCAAATGATTATGATTACACACTTTCTACAGCTTTCTGGTTGTAGGATTCCTTTTCTGTACCCTTCTCCAGTCTTCATGTTAGAAGTGTTCTTCTCTTGCTCTTTCACCATAAGTTCAACTCTGTGTAGTGTTGTCACAAGCATACAAACATGCTTTCTTTCTTT
>NW_006408536.1:32045512-32048044 GCF_000296735.1 Chrysochloris asiatica
ATCCACTGAAGACATTGTGGAGCACACTGTTCTACTCTGTCACACCTGGAGACACAGGGGTTGAAACTGATGTTATGATATTTGGTTATTTTTGAATTAGGTATTCTAATTATTCTCTCATCTGATTTGGTGATTGTTGCTTTCCTATGAAGCGGTCCTCTCTAGGGTAATGGTGTGGTTGTTTATTCAGAACGACCCTCTTCAAATCAGAGAAGAGTTTCCACTTAGCACAAGGCTTCCAATTATCCCACTTCACTCTGCAGAGTGATGTCTGGGCAGTTCAAAACACTTAAATGAATTAATTCCAGTCTGCCACTTAAACGAAGAGGTCTAGACACCTTGTGGTTTGCCCAAAATCTATCTGAAATCTCCCCTCCCTGCATCTCTACTTCAGGACCACAGTCTTCCTCCATACTCGGCTTCAGCTGACTGGTCTACATTGCAATTTAATGTTGGAATATGGAACTGGCATCCTAATTATTTGCTGAAGAACGGAGTGTGGGTGCTTGTGCAATAAATCACAGCATCCTAATTGAACATCATCTCTGTTCTTCACCTACCCACCTTAGGAGAAAGACTTGAACATCTGTTCCCTTAAAAATTACAGCCTCTTATACCCTATGGGGTAGTTCTACTCTATGACGTGGGGTCACTATGAGTTGGAATTGGTGCAATGGCACCAAACATCAACAAGATAATAACTTTATTAATCCCTGGGTCATTAACACATTCAGCTGAAAACATAATGGTTGGAGGTCCAGATCCTCTCAGGAGCACCTTACAGGAACAGTGTGATGATCTACTTCCCCATCCTGAAAACCCTATAGGAGCACAATTCTACTCTGACATACACATGGGTCACCATGAATCAGAATCAGTTCCGTGGCAACTGGGTTTAATGGTTCAGTATACACAAATCTACTGGTGGCGATCTTGCTTTTAGATTCACTGAGAATCTGTTGTATCTACATCAGAGTTTGGGTATGTTATAAATTCATTTATGTTACTCAACATAGGCACCAGTAGTGTTTCATTATGTGCTGTTTTGTGATATGATGCCATTGCCCCATGTCTTGTACGTATAATGAAGAAGGAAGGGAGGCACTTACGTTAATAAAGCAGCCTGCAGTCTACAGGCATAGCTTGATTCTTGAATCAATCTCATTTGAGATATAAAAGAGATTAAACAAGCGAGCAGAGCTCACTGGGACCTACCATCACCTAGCTAGAAGAAATGGGAGGAGGGCATGTCCTTTGCACCTGGGGCCCCTGTACTGTGAAGTTCCTACATCCAGGGGAAGGTTGATGCCATGACACACGGAGATCTCCAAGGAACACTGGGGCTACAGATGCTGAAGGACCTTCCT
Source organism: Chrysochloris asiatica (assembly GCF_000296735.1). Taxonomy (NCBI): domain Eukaryota; kingdom Metazoa; phylum Chordata; class Mammalia; order Afrosoricida; family Chrysochloridae; genus Chrysochloris; species Chrysochloris asiatica. The sequence goes on from NW_006408536.1 coordinate 32,046,880, forward strand.
CTTAAACTATCAGCTACCAGAAAGAGAAAGCCTTCCCCTAGAGCTGACACCCCGGATCTCACACTTCTGTTCTCCTAACTGGTGAGAAAATAAATGTCTGTTTGTTAAAACCACCCCCTTGTGGTATTTCTGTTATAGCATCACAAGATGATTAAGGAAATGGCTATAAAATCATCTGACAAAGGGTTTGTGTGTGTGTGTTTTTTTTTAATGAGATGAGTTGGGTTTTTTTTTAAATCTTATTGTGTTAACTGACTCATAATGATCAAATGTTTTTTAATAGTTGTTAGGTGCTGTTGAGTCTGTCCTGACCCATAACAACTGTATGTACAACAAAACGAAACACTGCCTGGTCCGGCACCATCCTCACAACTGCTGCTATGCTTGAGCCCATTGCTGCTGTCAGTCTGTCATTTATCTTGTTGGGGGTCTTCCTCTTTTTCATTGACCCTCCATTTTACCAAGCATGATGTCCTTCTCCAGAGACGGGTCACTCTTGATAATATGCCTGAATTTTGAGACACAAAGTCTGGTCATCCAAATGCATCAATTCTTCTACAATTTTCCTTACTGATAGTCAATAGTAGTATCTTTTACTATTCTTTATGACTTCTCTCCTTGTTTCCATTTTGATTACCAAGTAAAACACTCCTTCCCCTTTTTAACTATCTCTCTTTGAATCAGTTTATCAAACCATTATTACATGTCCTTCTATTTGCCTCTCTAATGTCCTTAGGGCTAACTTCATAATTACCCATTCATAGTTCTCTTTCTGAAGAAGAATATGACCACCTCCGAGGGTGCTGTAAATATTTTCTTCTTCGTCACTGCTTCAATTTCGTATATACTCTGAGTGTGTCGTCTACATAGACATTTATTAATTCTTGATGAAAGATCATTTGAGTAAACACATGTAGACAGTTTTCTGGGTCATAATGAGTTTATTTATAAGTGTTAAGGAGCTCTGGTAGCGTTGTTGTTGTTAAGTGCCGTCGAGTCAGTTCTGACCCATAGCGACCCTGTACAGGGTTTCCGAGGATGTAAATCTTTACGGGAGTAGAAAGCCTCATCTGCTAGGTTGCGGGTTCAAGCTCACCAGCCACTCCTTGAAAACTCTCTGGGTCAGAACCGACTCGACAGCAGTTCACAGCAACATGTTGGAATC
>NW_006408536.1:32048144-32059219 GCF_000296735.1 Chrysochloris asiatica
TTACGGGAGTAGAAAGCCTCATCTTTCTCCCGCAGAGCGGCTGGTAGTTTTGAACCGCTGACCTTAAGGTTTGCAGCCCGATTCGTAACCACTACGCTACCAGAGCTGGTAGCGTAGTGGTTACGAATTGGTCTACTAACTTCATGGTCTAGCAACTTAATTGCTCCCGTAAAGACTTACAGCCTCGGAAACCCTATGTAGGGTCACTATGAGTTGGAACCAACTCCACGACATAACGACAACAATAGATGAGCATACGATTATTTACAGGATGCCACTGTGGTTACTGTTGTCTTCGAATTGGCTCTGATTCAAAGCAGTATTATTATAGAACAAAACATTACCTAATGTTGGGCGATTTTTAGTTGAAAATGACTGTTGCTATGTTGGAATCCTGGTGTGGCACTGTGAGTTAATGCGCCAGACTGCAAAGCCATTTGAACTGCTAGGTTGCGGGTTCAAGCTCACCAGCCACTCCTTGAAAACTCTCTGGGTCAGAACCGACTCGACAGCAGTTCACAGCAACATGTTGGAATCCATTGTTTCTGTTCTTGTGCCCATATCTTTCATGAGGGGGTTCCCTTGTTTTCATTGACCCTTTCTTTTATCACCCTCATTGATATTTTCAAGCAATTACTCTTTCTTGGCATCAGGTCTAAAGTAAGAGAGGCAAAGTCTTGTGACCTGCTCCTCTAAGGAGCATCCTGGTAGAACTTCTTCAGAGACAGATTTGTTCATCCTTTTGGCAGTCCATGATATCTTCAGTATTTTTCACCGATGTCAAAATTCCAAGACAACTATTTCTCTTTTGTCTTCCTTTTTCATTGCCCAGCTTTGCTGTGCCTATGGGGTGATTTAAAAGATCATGCCTGCGTCAGGAGCTCCTTGCTTCTCAAAGTGACATCTTTTAAAAATGGTACAAGTTTACACGATAGGTGAATTTTGCCATTTAAATGATTCCGTTATGGCACACAATTGGTAAATTTCGACCATGGTAAGAAATTGTTGTTGTTGTTAAGTGCCATCAAGTTGGTTCCAACTCATAGTGACCCTGTGCATAACAGAACAAAACACTGCCTGGTCCCACACCATCCTCACAATGGTTATATTTGAGCCCATTGCTGCTACTACTGTGCCAATCCATCTCATTGGGTGTCTTCCTCTTTTTCCCTGACCCTCCACTTTGCCAAGCATGATGTCCTTCTCCAGGGACTGGTCCCTCCTGATAACATCCTGGCTTCTAAGAAGCACTCTGGCTGTACTTTTTCCAACAGCAATGTGTTTGTTCTTCTAGCAGTTTCTGGTATTTTTCTTATTCTTCCCCAACACCATAACTCAAATGCATAAATCCTTCTATGGTCTTCCTCATTCACTGTCCAGCTTTTACATGCACCTGAGGTTGTTGAAAATGTCATGGCTTGGGTTAGGCACACATTAGTTCTCAAACTGACATGTTTGCTCTTGAACGTTTTAAAGAGGTTTTGTTCCAGAGATGAGCCTAATGCAATACAGTAAGAAATTACTATAGTTAGATTATGAAAGCCAATTTCTTCTGGTATTTGTATTTGCTCAATGTAAACTCATATAAATTGCTGGTGTTTATTTCGTGCTTAACATTGAATAGGTACAGACTGTATCAATTGGCTAAGTGTGTATATGTTAATGGACGATTAAAATGGTCACACCAGTGAGGCTGGTACAGAACTGGGCAGTATTTTGTTCTGTTGTGCATAGGGTCACCATGAGTTGCCACCTAACAACAACGAAAACCAGATCATTTGAAAACATGAAGAGCAGGTTTGTTAATGCATAGCTTTCTTTTCTGACAGTATTTAAATGCTCCGTTTATAAGTGTGGAGATCTCCATAAACATTAAAAATGAAGAAATCATGAAAGTAGAAAGCATTGATATATTTTTTTAAAAGCCTATTCTGGCTTAAGTTCAGAACGTCTGCTATAAACTCAATGTCTGGAACTAATTGCTTGTCAATGGTTACCAAGATCTGATGACAATTCTTAATAACAAACTAAAAGTAGTTGATCTTGAAGAAGGGTAATTAATATCAGTTCCATCTTGTGCCTGGTGGCTGGTATTTCTTGTGAGTGTAAATGAGTCCAAAAAATAATAAGCCAGTGACCCACAGGGATCGAGCATTCTGAACCACTCAGCCATCTCTTAAAAATGATTTCCGTCACAATGTAAACACTAAGATGCAGGTTGCTGGAATATAAAATTGGTGGTTCACTTGTTCAGCATAACTTGTAATCATTCAGAAATGCCAGTTAGCTCTTGTAAACATAGGCTTTTTTACCTGTAACATGCTTAAGGTTATGCCAGAGTCTTGTTCAAATTACTACAGCGAGGAAACATCTGCATCAGACTGTTTACGTAATGAAGCACACGGGGTTCAGAAGCATGTAAATATTTGGTAGCATTTGTGCACAGAATGGATGTGATTTTCAGACTGCCATCTTTGATGAGTCCTGATGTGGCTCTGTGGGATAAAGCACCGGACTGCAAAGTCAGCTTGAACCGTAAGCTCAGTGGTCCAACTCACCATCTGCTTCTTGGAAACCTTATACAGGGTCTCTATGGGTCTGAACCAACTCCAAGGCACTTAACAATAATCGTTGACAACAAAATGGCAACTTTTGTTTTGGGTGTAATGCGATCCCAGTTTATGGACGTTGTGCTACTTAAGGTTGTGTGTGAACTTGGTTGGGCCTGGATTCTCAGTGGTTTAGCAGTTGTTGTTGTTTTTGTTAGGTGCTGTTGAGTCCGTTTTGACTCATAGAGACTTCATGCACAACAAAATGAAACACTGTCTGGTCTTGTATCAATCTCACAGTTGTTTCTACACTTGAGACCACTGCTGCTGTCATTGTGACAATTCATCTCATTGAGGGTCTTCCTCTTTTCCATTGACCTTTCAGGTTACCAAGCATGATGTCCTTCTCCAGGGACTGATCCCTCCTAATAATACATCCAAAGTATGAGAGATGAAATCTGGCCATCCTGGCTTCCAAGGAGCACTCTGGCTGTACTTCTTCCAAGACAGATTTGTTGGTTCTTCTGGTAGTCCATGATCTATTTAACATTCTTCTCCAACATCATAACTCAAATGCATCAATTCTTCTACGGTCTTCCTTATTCACTGTCCAGCTTTGGCATGCATATGAGGTTATTGAAAATACCATGGCTTGGGTCAGGCACACCTTAGTCCTCAAGCTGACATCTTTGCTCTTCAACACTTTAAAAAGGTCTTGTGCAGCAGATATGTCTAATGCAATATGTCATTTGATTTTTTTTTTTTTTTTGACTGCTGCTTCAATTCGCTGATATGCATTCACATTATACTTCCTTTCATCTTCATCTGGGTATATTGGAAACCCCATCAACATCAATGAAAGGCTTGTGACCCATCTCATAGCATCTTGGGGAGCACCAAATATGCTCAAAGTTCTATAATTAGCTGAAAGGGGGACACATTATACATACCATTTTTTCCTCTAAGAGACATCAAATATGTGTAGCATAAATTATCTCATTTGTGCTGATAAGAACCAGAATTGGGATAAGTGTGTATAATTGATGTTCCGGGTACCACTTAGGATGATGAGAACCAGAACTGGGATAAGCATGCATAATTGATGTTCCGGGTACCACTTACATTATGCTTGCTCTGTGAAGATGGATTTAGACTTTTTTTGGGAGCTTCTAGACATGAATACTTTCTCTGATTAATCCGATCTTCTGTACCCCAAACTAGCCTAATCAAAGTAAAATCATCTTGGTATTGCTAAAGTAAATGCCTGATCTTCTAATTTCACATTGAATCATCTTCCCGTTGGCTTGCTGATATGAAGTTAATTAAACTAAACCATCTGCAAGAATTTATATTTCCTACACATGTTAGCAATGCATGGTTTTACTAGAGGTTATCCTTTTTTTGGGGACTAGATTACATAAATATCTATTTATTAGTATATAATGATTGTTGTTGTTACGTACCATCGAGTCAGTACTGACTCACAGCAACACTGTGCATAACAGAATGAAACAATGCCGGGTCCTGGGCCAACGTCACGATTGTTGCCTCACTTGAGCCCACTGATGTTGCCACTTGGCCAATAAATCTCGCTGGGGGTCTTCCTCTTTTTCTCTGACCCTCCACCTTATCAAACATGATATCCTGCTGCAGGGACTTGTTCCTCCTGACAATATGTCTGAAGCATTAGAGAAGTTTGGCCATCCTGGCCTCCAAGGAGCACTCTGGTGGCACTTCTTCCAACACAGATCTGTTTATTTTTTTGGCAGCCCATGGTACTTTCAATATTCTCCTCCAACACCATGATTCAAATGCATCAACTCTTCTACGGTCTTCCTTATATAATGATTGGTGTTGTTGTTGTTGTTAAGTGCCGTCGAGTCGGTTCCGACCCATAGCGACCCTGAACAAGGTTTCTGAGGCTGTAAATCTTTACAGGAGCAGAAAGCCTCGTCTTTCTCCCATGGAGCAGCTGGTAGTTTCGAACTGCTGACGTTGAGGTTCGCAGCCCGATTCGTAACCACTACGCTACCAGAGCTCCTAATGATTAATGGATCATTATTTTCCTTTCAGTATAAATGGCTGCCATTTTGTAACCACCCCATTTAGCACACTGTGTATATCCAATAAGTCATTACTCATTAAAGATTAATAAGAACAATACTATACAGAACCCATGGCTATCATCAATTCTTTTAGTGGAGACTTTGCTATTGCAGTGATGCTGAGTAGGTTCTGTCTCATAGTGACCCTATAGGACAGAGTGGAATTACCCCCACGGGGTTCACAACACTGCAGAACTTTATGGAAGCAGACTGCCTCATCTTTGTCTCCTGGAATGGATGACCGGTTAAAACTACTGACCTTTCATTAGAAGCGACTACATCACTCATTGTTCTTACTGTTTTGTTCTGTTACTCAGATACAACTCTTTGCAAGTCTGTTGTGACAGATGGTCACATTTCATTCCATCAACCCCGCCTAGACAGATTGGATACTACTCACTGGAGATTCTACCTTACTCCACACCCTCTGGATCTAGGTTCCCTTTTGAAAGCTTGTAAACCAGTCACTTCTTGCCTTTGTAACCACCACTCCCGCCCCCCCCCCCCCCACCCCCCATTTTGGGTAGCCAATGTCTAAGTTGCCCATCCCTGTCATCTCCATGTGTGGAGAAGATGGGAATGATCATTGCTGTAAAGATTTGTTCTTTCTTTTGAGCTACTGCATTCATAGGTATAGGTCAAGTTCATCAAATTGTATCAGATTACTCTTTTTTTCCTCTTCTTTCTTCTTCTAGTTGAGTGCTGATCATCCAGTCATTGAAAACAGGTCCAGTGGGTATTATCTGCAAGTGTGGGTGTTCTTGTGCATATGCCCTCTCTTCTTATCAGCTGGATGCTTCATTCTCCATTCTAGTCCTCTGTGGCTATGTCACGGACTCTGGGCCCAAGAGTCCTCAGGATTTGAAAGGTCACAGGTTTTGTACGCCTTGAACGTCAATATAAAGATGACAAAAATCCTCACCAAAAAACAACAATAAACAACAGCCATCTAAAGGGAGAAAAGATTGTAGTTGTCAAAGACTTCATTTTGCTCATATCTACCATCAACTAGCATGGAAACAGCAGCTAAGAAATCAAATGACTTATCGCATTAGGCAAATGTGCTGCACAAGGCCTCTTTAAAGTGTTGAAGAGCAAAAATGTTAGTTTGAAGACTAAGGTGCACCTGACTCAAACCATGGTATTTTCAATAACCTTGTACCTCAATAACCTGAAAATTGGACAGTGATTAAGGAAGACCATAGAAAAACTGATGCATTTGAGTTATGGGATTGGACAAGAATATTCAAAGTACCATGGACTGCCAAAAGGACAAAGTCATCTGTGTTGGAAGAAGTACAGTCAGAATGGTGCTTGGAGGCCAGGATGTTCAGACTTCGTCTCCCATACTCCACATACGTTATCAAGAGGTACCAGTCCCTGGAGAAGGATGTCATGACTGGTAAAGCGGAGGGTCAGAGAAAAAAGAGGACAACCTCTAAAAAGATGGATTGGCACAGTGGCAACATCAGTGGGCTCAACTGTAGCAACAATTGTGAGGCTGGCACAGGACCGGGAAGTGTTTTGTTCTATTGTGCATAGGGTCACTATGAGTTGGTACCAACTCGATGGCACCTAACAATAACAACATATATGTTAAAAGTTCTGGTGTGACTTTGTAGGATAAGCCCTGGATGGCAAGTTCAATTTCAACAGCAAGGTGGAATGTCCAAACTCACCAGCTTTCCATTGGAAACCCTATACGTGGTTGCTTTGATATGGAACTGACTTAATGGCTCTTAAAAGCAATATATCCATGTGAACACAGTGCATCTACACAATAAGCACTGAACTATGAATGACATGGTCCGTAGTTTGAGCTTGTCTGCTACTCCATTGAAGAAATATGAGGCTTTCTGCTTCCTCGAAGATTTAAAGCCAGGGTCATTATGAGTTGTAATGAACTGGATGGCATTTAACAAAAACAACATGTATATACATATTTTATATACATATATATAAACAATTATATATTTTATAAATATGTATAATTTAATATATTGTATAAATTTTATATATTAAGCAATTATGCTCTTGATGAATGTCATTCAATGACTTGCTTAATATGACCCCTCTAGACATTGTCCTCCAATTTGTGATCTATGGAACACCCTAACCTCTGTGTTTGTGGTGATGGTTGTATTTTAGAGTGAGTTTTTTGTTATGTTCATGAGGCAGGATTAAGTTTGGGGAGTATCTGGACTTTTCTCCTTAGTAGACCATATGGCTCAAGTCACTACCCTTAATTTTCCTTGGGGGTATGGTATGGGTGCAACATACAAGAATGCTTAGGTTAAGTTTGTTCTCTTGCTCTGGATTCTGAATCTGGTTCATCTCCAGCTGACCTTCGCTTTGAGGATTTTCATCTAAGCTGACTCTCCAGCATCTACAGCTTGTCGTTCCTGCAACCACTGGGTGGGAAGGATCCTCTGTGTTCCAGTCTCCACACTGCATGAGCTGATTCATTGATGGTTTGTAAGTTCTTTGAGATGTTCCACTGAAATGCAGAGCCCTGGGATGTGGGGGAGAATACTGAGGGGAAGAGTAGTGGTTGATACCAAGGGTTTTAAAGTGGTATAGGAGTCAAAATTTGATATTTGGTGTATCTTTAACCTTTACCTCATAGGGAACAGCCTTGTGCTGATCCTGCTAAAATAAATGATTCTTTCAGTGAACAATATTGAATATACCATGGATGGCCAGAAAAACTTCTTGGAGGAAGTACAGCTAGGATGCTCTTAGAAGCCTAGATTATGAGACTTCATCTCAAATACTTTGGACACATTATCAGGAGGGGGACCAGTCCCTGGAGGATATCATGCTTGGTCAGTGTAAAAAAAAGAAGACCCCCAATGACATGGATTGATCCCGTGGCTTCAACAATGGGCTCATAAATGACAACAATTGTGGGGACGGTGCAGGACCGGTTGGTGTTTCCTTCTGTTGTACATAGGATTGCTGTGAGTTGTAACTGACTTGAAGGCACCACCACCAACAACAATATGCATGTTTATGTTTAGTTTTATAGACTTTAAATAAAACCCTTCCACCGTCTTCGCCAGTGGACATTGAAGATCCCTGTCATCCCGTCCCTGCTCCAAGGATTACAGAGCTGTGGAACTTGGGAGAATTTAATCGTTGAACCGTACAGGACAGAACTACTGAACTATCATATACCAGAAGGACCTTCCGTGTGAGAGATGACCAAATGAACTTTGACAGCAGTTCACTTCCATCTGCTCTTGAACTGGATAGATACGCAGTTAATGGGAAGTGGGGTATTTAAAAAAAAGCAACGATACTAAAAGGAAACAGTTGTTAATAGACAGCAGAGTATTTAATTACATGTCTTTGGTTTGGTTCTGGAGAGTGCTAACATGTAGCTGGCTGCTTGACCTCAAAATGGACCACTTAGCCTTCGACTGGAAGATGTTTATTCAATTTGAAAGAACATGGAGAAAATAAGGCTATTCCGGAGACATGCCGAGACTGGACTTCCACCAATTATTGTCAAGAAGCAAAATGTTCACAGTTTATAAACTTGTGACAGTAAGTTTGCAGATACATTTAGACAATTAATTACAGTGTTATAGATTTCTACTGATTGTTCCAAGCCGCTCTCTAAACCACCAAAACCATATCTTGGCTTGATGTTGTGGTTAGATTGAAAGCTATTTTCCCTAAGAAGTCTTCTCTCAATATTCTAAGATCCCCCAGAAAGTATGTCCAAACTTAGACTGACCCATGTACAAGAGTATTGTATGAAGTACAAGCACAGTGATGTGCTCATTCACCCAACAAAGTACCATGTAACCAAGACAAAGACTCAGTATGAATGGGGTCTTACAAGTTCATGAGTGGCCGTTTAAAGTACTACTATTTGTCTGTCCCCATCCAGAGCAAAGAAGGGTGAAGAAAATTAAAGACATATAGAAGCAATTAAACCAGAGGACTAATGGACCAAGTAGACCACATTTCCATGACTCAGAGACTGGAAGAACTAGATGGTGCCCAACTATCACCATTGAATGATTTGAAAGAAATCATAATAGAAAGCCCAGGATAGGGTGGAAGAAATACGTGGAACAAATCTCAAATTCATTAGAAATATCAGTCTTCCGGGTCTGATAAAGACTGATGGGATCCCTGAAGACCATGACTCATACTGACCCTTCATGTCTGGAATGGAACTCAATGCTGTGATTTAAGTTTTAACCAAACAACAGGCAGCTTTATACAGGACGCATACACTGCTTAGAACAATCAACCAACCTTACAAGATCAAGTGGGCAGCATTTGTTCAGAGGCAGAATTCAGAAGGTAGGAAGGGTCAGGAAAGAAAAATGGATGGAAACAAGAAACACAGAGAAAAAGTAAAAAGAATACTGTTCCTTGTGGGGCCTCCAATCCAAGGCAGAGAAAAAAGTGTGTATGAATTGCATAATGTTCTGTAAATATACCCTCAAATCACAATTAAAAGTAAAGAAAAAAAAAATAGCTTGTTAGTTGAGTAACCTGTCATGTTCTGATAAATAACTGTTGAACTCCTGATAAGATGGATAGACTTCTAAATGTAAGCAAACATACATTTTGAATATCCTTTTTTTGTATCAAATAAATGGTGTTTTCATATATTTTTCCATGGAATTTTCCTGCAGAAGCTCCTAGGATGTGGAAGAAGAAGTCTGGGCCATCTCTTCAATTCAAGGCAATTATTGCTAAAATACTCCCATGAAATCTTTCCTAGCCAGCATCATGCTAGTTATAAAACCGTCAGGAAAGCTTCCACCCAAATCAAGACAAAATGACAAAGCACTCACTATTCATGTACCACCACTCATCTGTCAGTTGGTCATTCTGTGGTTCTGAGATCTATGCCACCAGTATTTTCAATACCAGCAGAGTCACCCATGGTGGACAAGTTTCAGATGAGCTTCCAGACAAAGACAGACTAGAAAGAAGGAATGATGAACTACTTCTGAATATTTAGTCACTGAAAGAAATTATGAATAGCAGAGAAACGCTGTCAGATACAGTGCTGGAAAATGAGACCCTCAGGTTGGAAGGCACTCAAAATGCGACCGGCGAATGAATACCTGCCTCCTCAAAGCAGTTGACCGTGATGACGCGAATGAAGTGAACCCATGGGAGAAAAGCCCACGGGACCTTCACTTACTGATGGGGCACAACTCGAAATGAAGAGATACAGCTGTAAACATCCATTAATAATTGGAAAATGGAATGTGTGAAGTATGAATCTAGGAAAATAAAAAATTGTCAAAAATGAAGTGTAGTGCATAAACATCGATATCTTAGGCATTAGTGAGCTGAAATGGATTGGTACTGGCCATTTTGAATCTGACAACCACATGGTTTACTATGCCGGGAATGACAAATTGAAGAGGGATGGTGTTGCATTCATTGTCACAAAGAGCATATCCAGATCAGTCATGAGGTACAATGCTGTCTGTGATAGGATACTATCCATGTGCCTACAGGGAAGACCAATTAATACCACTATTATTCAAATTTACGCACCAACCACTAAAGCCAGTAAGGATGAAATAGAAGAATTCTACCAAATTCTTCAATCTGAAATTAATCAAACATGCAATCAAGATGTATTGATCATTACTGGTGATTGGAATGCAAAGATTGGGAGCAAAGAGGAAGGATCAGTAGTTGGAAAATATGGCCTTGGTGATTGAAATGATGCTGGAGATAGCATGATAGAATTCTGCAATATTGATGATTTGTTCATTTCAAATACCTTCTTTACACAGCATAAGAGATGACTATATACATAGACCTCACCAGATGGAATACACAGAAGTCAAATTGACTACATCTGCAGAAAGAGACGATAGAAAAGTTCCATACCATCAGTCAAAACAAGGCCAGTGGCAGATTGTGGAACAGACCATCAATTGCTCACAGACAAATTCAAACTGAAGCTGAAGAAAATAAAAACAAGTCCACGAGAGCCAAAATAAGACCTTGAATATAACCCATCTGGATTTAGAGAACATCTGAAGAACAGATTTGATACATTAAACACTAAAGACCGAAGACCAGAAGGTTGTGGGATGCCATCAAGAACGTTGTAAATGAAGAAAGCAAAGTCATTAAGAAGACAAGAAAGAAGGAAAAGGTCAAAATGGATGTCAGAAGAGACACTGAAACTTGCTTTCCAGAGTAGAGATGCTAAAGCAAATGGAAGAAATGATGAGGTACAAGAGCTGAACACAAATTTTTAAAGATCAGCTTAAGAAGATAAAGCCAAATATTACAAAAAAAAATGTGCAAAGATCTGGAGTCAGAAAACCAAAAAGGAAGAACATGATCAGCATTTCTCAAGCTGGGAGAACTGAAGACAAAATTCAAGCCTCGACTTTCGTTATTGAAGGATTCTCTGGGCAAA
>NW_006408536.1:32061347-32070986 GCF_000296735.1 Chrysochloris asiatica
TGTTGGTGGTTCAAGCCCACCAGCTGCTCCAATGAGAAAAAGATGAGCTTTTCTGCTTCCACAAAGATAAATGCTCAGAAGCCTTGTACAGGGTCGCTATGAGTCTGAACCAACCCCATGAAACTGACACAGGAAACTGATGCCATTTCATCGGTTGTATTTGCTCTTTGCCCTGCATGAAGGCCTGAGCTTTGCCGCTTTGTTTTATATGCCTGCCTCTTCCTCTTTTTCACCTTCCCTCCTACGGGCTTCCTGTTCCTGGAATAGCTGCTGCCAGGGACCGTGAACCACATGGACAAGTGGTGGGAATGCATGGTCTCTTTGGGGTGCCTTGGGGGCAGGCCAGGGTGTGGACTCTGGCTTTGGTGGCCCTGGCTGTGGCTGTTTCATCACTTGATGGAGCTCTGGCTCCTACTGCTGCTGTGGCCGTGGTGGGAGCAGTCTCACTGGCTGCAGGTGTGGCTTCGGGAGTTAGAGTTGCTATGGGGCTGGAGTTGGATGATGAGAAGGTTCTATGTCTTGGTGTCCATGGAGGCCACACTTGGAGAGGCAGAGGCCGCCTCTTCCTCCTCTGCCAGCAGGCCCATCTCTCCATTATATCCTTTTACACTTGGAAGACAAGGCAGTGGTCATGAAATCTACCCCTTCATTTCACAGATGAAGAAATAACACAGAGAGATGCTAAAAGCCTGGATGAGAGACAGCCCACATTACACTAGGATGTGAGGAATGAACTCCTACCTCACACCCCATGCTGGTGTCCATGCTAAGGGCAGTATTTCACTCAAAGCTTTGTGAATGTAGACCCAAATGTCTGCACTGTGTTCCGGTGTTGCCTAAACCATCAGGCCCAGAGTGAACCTATTTCTGTGTGGACATTCATTATCCACAACTTTCATTTCCTACGAGACTGTTGTTCTTAATTAGCATGATTGTTCTGTGGATCATTTGACCAGTATGTGCATGATGTGACCCCCACCTGGCAAAATGATCTGCTTTCCATTTCATCTTATAGTGCTAGAATTCTGCCATCCATGCAAGATGCCTGAATTCGATTCCCACCCGTGCACGTCTTGCATAGCTTCTAACCATCTTTCTGTCCATGGAAGCTTCTGTATTGCTGTGATGCTGGGCAAGTTTCAGTGGACCTTCCAGACTAAGAAAGAATAAGAAGAAAGACCTGGAAATCTAGTTCTGAATTTGAGCCAAGGAAAACCCCGTGGATCACAGCTATGCCATCTGAAGCCTATCATGGGTTGATGAAAGACCAGGTGTCATTTTGTTCCATGTTGGGTGTGGAGTTACCGTGAATGAAGGACCAATTCACAAGTCATTAACATCTACAACAAAGATAAACTGCAAAATGGCATAACCAGGTTCAGTCTTTTCTGTCAGAAGATCTATAGTCATGAAAGCACATCATTACGATTTCTTTAAAGAAAAACATTGTTTTCTTTTTGTTGTTGTTGAGAATAGACACAGCAGGGCATACAACAACTTGGTTGTTTCTAGATGTACAATTCAATGACGTTCATGACCTTGGAAATGTTCAGCCATTCTCATACTACTTACCTGAGTTGTTCTCTCTATGGGCTAATTGTACTTAGTCACATGGGGTCACGATAAGTAGAAAATCAATTTGTCACTTAACAATAACAACAAGGATTCTTGCTTTTATTGCAGTCAACAGATGGCAACCTTCCGTACAACCGAACGATGCACTGTGGTTCTGTGCCATCCTCACAATTGTTATGTTTTGGGCCCCGTGTTGCTGCCACTGTGTCAATCCACCCCAATGGGGGTCTTCCTCTTTTTGCTGACCCTCAACTTCACCAAATATGATATTCTTCTCCAAAGGCTGGTCCCTCTTGATGGTATCTTCAAGTTAAGTGAGACCAAATGTCTCCATCCTGATTTCCTAAGAACATTTTGGCTACGCTTTCTCCAATATAGATTTGTTGTTTCTTTGATTTATTGGCTCATACTGTATTTAAAAGCTTTCTCTATTATACTAAGTCTCAAGTTCATATTAGAATGAAAGCACTTTTTTTTAATCAAGTGATTCTATAAATGGCATTTATAAACAGCAGTTTATTTAAGGGTTTTTATTTTCTCTTTCCTGTCCATCCTTTCTCAGATATCAAAGTATTACATTAGTTTAATCTCCTGCACAAGACCTCTTTAAAGTGTTCAAGACAGAAGATGTCAGCCTGAGGACTAAGGTGTGCCTGACCCAAGCCGTGGTATTTTCAATCACCTCATGTGCATATGGTAGTTAGACAATGAACAAAGAAGACAGTTAAAGAATTTACACCTTTGATTTACGGTGTTTGAGGAGAATATTAAAGTGCCATTAACTGCCTAAAGACCAAAGAAATCTGTGTTGGACAAAGTATAGATGTTGTTGTTGTTGTTGTTAGGTGCCATCGAGTCGGTACTGACTCATAGTGACCTTATGCACAGCAGAACGAAACAATGACGGATTCTGGGACAACCTCACTACTGTTGCCACGCTTGAGTCCATCGATACTGCCATTTGGCCAATCCATCTCATTGGGGATCTTCCTCTTTTTCTCTGACTCTCCACCTTACGAGGCTCCTAAAAAAAAAAGTATAAGTTGGACAAAGTATAAATGCTCCTTAGAAGCCAGGATGGCCAGACTTCATCTCTCATACTTTGGACATGTTATCAGGAGGGTCCAGTCCCTGGAGAAGGACATCTTGATTGGTAAAGTGGTGGTTCAGAGAAAAACAGGAAGACCCCCCAATAAGATGGATTGGCACAGTGGCAGCAGCAGTGGGCTCAAGGTTAGAACCCGGAAGTCCTTCGTTCTGTTGTACATGGGATCGCTGTGAGTCGAAACTGACTCTAGAACACGTAACAACAACAACAGCCTTCTCAGAAGATTTCAGTAGAGGGTATGGATGGAAAGACGGTTAAAAAAAAAAAAAAATTATCAGGAAAGGTCAGGCAGAAAATGTGACAGGAAACAACATGGAGTTGGGGATAGAATGTCAGGAAAATAAAGAAGAAAGAAACGCATTAAGAACTGGAGAGGAAATCAGAAAAGGCGGACATTCAAGGAGGTCTAAGCTCAACATTTAATTAATGTATTGGTGTCAGCCACAGCTGCAGAAGCACGACCATTTATTAATTGAATCCTAGGCATCATTGTATCAAGAAAAGAGGAGAAAGGCATGCAAATGGCTGTTTTTATCTAATGGAAAACAAACTCCCACAGGGTGAGAAGCCAGAGGGGTCTGTGGCTTAAATGCTCCGATTCTGAATTCTACACAAGGTAGAGCTGTAGCCACTGTTTGTAAGATAAAGCTTGCGAGATAGAAATCTGTGAGAGTTTCTGCTCTATCTTTATAATGTGGGCTCCTTTTATTTTATTTTTTAAAAGATTTTTAAGTTATTGAATACAGATTTTAAAATATGCCTGTCTCACTTTGGGCTTAGAAAATGGGGTTGTGTGTGCTTCTGTTAGAAGGCAAGCTTGCTTTGGTTTTTGATTATCGTGAAAATCTTACCCAAAATATGGTTAATGCTTTCACCTCTTGGGGAGGTTTTCATGTACCCTTTAATTCTAGAACCTGGCAAATAAAGATGTCTACTGCTGCTCTGTGCCTCCAAGGGGGTTCTGACTCATGGTGACATCGCTGGGGATGGTTTCAACGAGTCAGAGACTGGAGATCCTGTTTTAATTGATCTAATAATTAAAGACCCAGGGCATAGACAGTCTCATAGTAGAACTCTCGACTTCCACGTCAAATACCTAGGTTTTGTTCCCATCTCATGAGCCTCAAGTGTGTCCCCTACTCATCTGTCTGTGGCCGCTTGTGTGTTGCTGCGATGCCTAACCATTTTCAGTGGAGTTTCCAGACTTAGAGTAGGAAGAAAGACCTGGTGATCCACTCTGGAAAATCTAGTGGGACTCAGTTCTACTTTTACACACTCATGGGGTCAGCAGGAGTTACAGTTGCGTCCCCAGCTACTGTTTTACTTGTTTGCTTTTTCTTTTGTTTTTATTACGACCAGAAACAGAGGTACTTTTTGGGTAAGTGCTAGAATCCACATGTCACATGTCGGAACTCTCATGAGAAACCACTGCTTGTCTGTCAGTGGAGACTTGGGTGTGGCTGGGATGCTGAAGTTTCTATGAAGTTTCCAGACTGGGGAGCATGAGGAAGAAAGGCCAGGAGATCTACTTCCAAAAACAAAAAGAAAACCCCAAGATACTGATTCAACCTGTTAGAGGTTGAATCCAATAAATGCATAGTTGCTTGCTGAGCATTGAAGTTCTAGGCAAGTTATGACATATTTATCTACCTCTTATTGAAAGGAAAGCATGATAATGATCAGTGTCTTACACGTGGTGGTGCTGCAGGAAAGCACTGGAGTGTTGACTGCAAGGTCGGAAGTTCAAACCTACCAGCCGCTCCTCAGGAGAAAGATGAGGCTTTCTGCTCCCGTAAACATCTGCAGTTGCAGCAATACTATGCTGTCATTAATAAGTGCCACCCAGTTGGTTCTGACTCACAGAGACCCTGTATAGGGTTTCCAAGGAGCAGATGGTGAGTTCGAACTTCCCACATTGCAATTCAAACTGACCTTTTGATCTAGTGCTGAAACCCGCATTGCCACACTAGAGCTCGTATACAGGGTGGCTGTGAGTCAAAACTGACTCAGTGGCAGTGCGTTGGGTGGAATATAGGGTTATTGTGAGAATACTATAAGGTATGTGGTGCTGAGAGTTAATCACCTGAGCCACTAGTTCGGATGTTCAAGTTCACTAGCTGCTCCTTGTAAACCCTATACAGGGTCACTATGGGTTGGAACCGACTTGACGGCACATGGCAATAGCAAAACAACATCTTTATAAAAGGAGTCCTTGAGTGGCACTGAGGATAAGGTGCTGGACTACAAAGTCAGTTTGAAACACAAGGTCTGAGGTTCATATTCACCAGCTGCTCCTTGGAAACCCTGTACAGGGTCACTATGAGTCTGGACTGACTCGACAGCACTTAATAACAACAACAATTCTTAAAGAAAGGAGCCATGATAGTGTAGTGGATTACGAGCTGACCTGCTAACCTCAGGGTCAGCAGTTTGAAACTACCAGCTGCTCCGTGGGAGAAAGATGAGGCTTTCTGATCCCATGAAGATTTACGGCCTCAAAACCCTGTATAGGGTCGCTATGAGTCAGATCGACTCAGTAGCACACAACCACCACCACCACCACCATCCTTACAAAATCCATTCAAAGTAGCAGGTTATAGAACAAGGCAGCTGCTGGTGGTGGTTATGTGCGGTGGCGTCGGTTCCGACTCATAACAACCCTGTATTGGATTTTCTAAGGTGTAAATCTTTAAGGGATCAAAAGGCTTCATCTTTCTCCTGAGAACGGCTGGTAGTTTCAAACAGCTGACCTTGAGATTAGCAGCCCAATTCCTAACTGCTACGCTATTTATTATACATTAAGCTATTGTTTAAAAAAATGATAGTAATACATTTTTAAATACAACTGTTTGCAACGATGAATTGAACTTGCAGCTCAAGGTGGCCCAGGTATCATTTTTCTTAGCTGGAGTTGGGATGGGCTGACTTGTGTAATTAACCTGAGAAGAGAAGGTAGTATAAAGATAATGGAGAAAGATAGAAATGATGAATTAGGAGATAATTCATGGACAGTGACAATCTGCAGCTTACCTGACATTTAAGGTGCTGCTTACGTTCCTGACTTCTGTTTGATGAGGATTTAAATGCCACATCATTGTTATTAAGGGCTGTCGAGTCGCTTCCGACTCATAGCAACCCTGAATAGGATTTCTGAAGAGCTGCTGGTGGATTTGAACTGCCCAACTTGTAGCTCGCAGTCCAGTGCTGATCCTACAGCACCACATCGAGAGTCCTAAAATGCCATAAGACCCCATAAAGCCCATTGCCTTTGAGTTGAGTCTCCTTCATGGTAAGACTATGACAAAGAGCAGAAGTGTCCCATGGGGTTTCCAAGACTAAATCTGCACAGAAAGAGCCTGCCTCAAACGTCTTCCTCCAAGTAGCTGGTAGCCTCAAACTACTGACCATTTGGTCAGAAGCCCAACACTTAAGGGAAGAAAATCATCCACATGGTATCATTAGTACATGTGGATAGAATATCTTAGGGCCCCAGGATGATGCAAACATCTAATGTGTTTAGTGATAGGTTGGAAGTACCTCAGAAGAAAGGCATGGTGATCTTCATTTGAAAGATCAGTCATTGAAAACCCTACAGAACACAATTGTGCTCTGACACACATGGGGGCATTGTGAGTTGGAGTTGATACAATAACACCGTATTTCTTTTAGGGGGTGATAGAGTGTATTCAACCCCAAAACCACACTGTCAAGTTGACTTGGACTCATAGTAACCCCATAGGACAGGGTACATAGGACTCCAAGGTTGCCATTGCAAGGGAAACAGACTGTGCGTTATTCCTGTTGTTGTTGTTAGGTGCCACCAAGCTGGTTCTGACTCATAGTGACTGTATATACGGTAGGACAAAACACTGCCCAGCCCATACCATCCTCACCATCGTAGTTATGCTTGAGCCCATTGATGCTGCCACTGTGCCAATCCATATCATTTGGGGAAGGGGGGGGTCTTCCTCTCTTTTGCTGACCCTCCACTTTACCAAGTATGATGTCCTTCTCCAGGGACTGGTCCTTCCTGGAAACATTCCCAAAGTAGGAGAGATAAAGTTCTGCCCTCCTCAATTCTAAGGATCAATCCTGCCGTACTTCTTCCAAAACAGATTTGTTCATTCTTCTGGGAATCCATGGCATAACCAATGTCCTTTTCAAAGTTCATAATTCAAACGCCTTGATTTTTCTACAGTCTTCTTTATTCATTGTCCAGATTTCACATGCAATTAAAACAACAACAACAACAACATGGTGAATCCCCACTGAATAGTTTTCATCTTGTCTAGATGGGTCTGGTGAAAAGAGATGGGGATAAGATTCTTATGATTCAATAGTGAGTAATTGTTATCATGACTAACTGAGACTGTCATACCTATAGAGGTAATTTTGTAACAAAAACGGGGAAATAGTTAATCTTAAATCCAGGATCAGAGGACCCTAGCACCATCAAGGGAGAAGATCACAAGTGGAATGTGGGACCCTATGTGGTTCCTTCAGAGAAAAAAATCACATCAGAGATGAGGACATGGAGAGAGGGAGCAGCTGGAGGTTCTAGACTCATGGAAAGAGAAAGGCTGTGTTGGTGGGCACGAGACAGGCTTGCAGAATGTGCCCTTTGGTTGTTTAAATGATTATATATTCCTGAGTGTTTTGGTATACATCCCCCACCCCCAACCCCCCAAAAATAAAATAAAATAAACAAACAAAAATGGAATAGAAGCAAATACTGTTGAATGAGGATGCACGGTGGAAACTGTAATCATTGCAACAAAACAATGAGTGTAAAACTGATGTTCTCCCATGTAAACTATCACTCAATTCACAATAAAAACTTAAAAATACACACACACCAAAAAAACCATGGCTTGGGTCAGGAGCATCTTATTCCTCAAAGCAGCGTCTTTGTTCTTGAAGACTTTGAAGAGGTATTCTGCAGCAGATTAGTCTAATGCAATATGACGTTAGATTTCTTGATGGCCGTTTCCATGAGTGTTGACAACAGTATATATAATACGTCTGGTATTATAAAGGATATAATATGACATATTATATGGCATATTGTTAGACTACATAATACACAAAATACATTTCGTATATCATTTGTAATAACATAACAATCCTGTCATTGCTTGGTATCATCAAGTTGTCTCTGACTCATGGAGAAACTACATACAGAAGAACAAAGCACTGCCGTCCTCCTCACAATCCATTGCTACACTTGAGCCCATTGCCACTGTGACAATCATTCTCATTGAGGGTCTTCCACTTTTTCTCTGACCCTCCCACTTTACCAAGCACGATGCCTTCTCCAAGGACTGGTCCCTCCTGACAACATCTCCAAAGTACGTCAGCTACATTATTTCCATCCTGATTTCAAGGAAAATTCTGGATGTGCTTTTTCCAACATAAATTTGTTTGCTCCTTTGACCGTCTGTGGTCTATTTAATGTTCTTCACCAGAATCATAATTCAGAGCCATCTTCTCTCTTTCTAATCTATTGTTCAGCTTTCATCGATGTGCTTACACATAAATGATGCACTTTCAGGTAAACAAGTGGACTGGCTTTTACTATTGCATCCTCTCTTGCTGTAAGCAGAGTCTAAAAGCCAGTGTTCCGTTGAGAACCCACGGTTTTTACTTAACTAATGGTAGAGAGCTTTTAGTGTGCTTTAGTGCTAAAAAGAGACTTCACTGCTTTGGGTCTTGTTTACGGCTTGTTTATTACGGATGTACACTGGGTCTTACACAGTAGAGAGTGCCTTCCTTACGAGGAACTCAAGTCATCAGTGCATGTTAATCTTCTTGTTGCTGGTTGTTTTATTTGTGGATGCTATTTTTCTTCTTCCTAGAATGGACCTCTGATTTTTTTTTTTCCCCTTGAAACTCCATATCACTGATTCTTCTAGTCTTCAAGATTCATTTTCCAATTTTCACATGCTTATGAAGTTATTGAAAAAATACGGTGGGTTGGGTCATAAAAGAATAATAGATGCATTTGGATTATGGAATTGGAGAAAAATATTGAAAATACCATGGACTGCCAGATAAAGCAAAAAAAAAAATCTGTGTTGGAAGAAGTACAGCCAAAATGCTTCTCAGGAACCAGGATGGGGAGAATTCATCTCTCTTTCTTTGGACATGTTGTTAGGAGGGACCAGTTCCTGGGGAAGGATGTTATGCTTGGTAATGTGCAGGGTTAGTAAAAAAGAGGAAGACCCCCAAGAATATGGGTTGTCACAGCAATGTTCTCAGGCATGACCATACTTGAGAGGATGAGGAAGGACCAGGAAGTGTTTGTTCTACTGTGCAAAAAGGTCATCATGAGTCAGAACCAAGTCGACAGCACCTAATATTAGCATATGTTTGCCAAGCTGGAAATATTTACCCACCTTGACTGATATTAAATACAATGCAGTTCTGGGGTGGTACTGTAAGGTAAGCACTGGACTTCAAGGTTAACAGTTCAAACCCACCAGGCGCTCCTTGGAAGCCCTATACAGGATTGTTATGAGTTGGAATCTATTCATGACACTTAACAACAACATGCATTCTTATTTATATGTCTGTATATAAAATGGTATCCAGGGTAAGCTCATCACAAGGTTGGCAGTTGAAACTCCGCAGCCGCTCCTCAGAAATCCTATACAGGGTTGCTGTGAGTCAGAACCAACCCACTGATATTAAACAACAGCTGTCTTTCGAATCTTGGTGTGGCGCTGTGGATTAATGAGCCAGATTGCAAAATTGTTTGAAGTGCAAGGTCTGTGGTTCAAGCTCACCAGCTCCTCCTCGGAAACGCTCTACAGGGTCACTATGGGTTTGAATTGACTCAATAGCACTTAACAACAACAACCATCTTTACAGAAACAGACTGCCTCATCTTTCTCCCACTGGGTGAACTAGTGGGTTTGAGCTGCCCATTTTTGTTCACAGCCCATGCATAACCATTC
>NW_006408536.1:32072576-32086363 GCF_000296735.1 Chrysochloris asiatica
CTACCGACCTTGAGGTTAGCAGCCCAATTTGTAACCACTATGCTATCAGAGTTCCTGAGGCATCACATTAAGGGTGAGTTTATTAAACATTTGACCAAATGTAAAAATTTTCAAGTTTTCATTGTGAATTGACTGATAGTTTACATGGGAGAACATCAGTTTGTTTCATTGTAATGATTACAATCCCTGCACATTTCATCATTCAATAGTATTTGTTTCTATTCCTTCTGTGTTATTTGTTTGTTTTTTGGATGGGAATCAAAACACTCAGGAATATGCAATTATTCAAACAGCCAAAGGGCACAACCTGGCCCCTGGCCACCAGCACCCATCCCCTCTCCCTCCTTGAGTCTAGAATCCTTAGCTGCCCCATCTCTCCATGCCATCATCTCTAGTAGGCTATTTTTAAATTAATAATTTTGCATGGCCCACAAAAGGGTGTTAAAATTTTTGGCAGAAAAAAGGGCCCCCAGTATTCACTAGACAGAACTCTGGTTTTCTGTGCATGGGCCTCATTACTCTATTTGTCGGATTGTTCAATCCTGACTTTGCTACCTGACTTTGTTCTTAAGTCCCCACTTCATAACTTGTTGAAAATTCCATGAAATAGTTAATCGCTATACCCCACATATACACCCCCACTCCCTGTCGTAATTTCAATGAGGGCTGGTTGTTTGATGGTAGAGTTCTGGGCTGATAACAGAAAGGTAGGCGATTTGAACCCGCCAGCCACCCTATAGGAAAAATATGTGGCTGTCTGTATCCATGAAGAAGACAGCCTTGGAAACTCTCTGGATACAGCTCAACTCTGTCCCATGGGGTGGAAATCATCTCAACACTAATGGGCTGAGTCTTTGAATTTACCATGGTTAACATTACTTCTCTCCTTAGAAGCAAGACTTTACGTTAAGACTTTACTTCGGACGTGTCATCAGGAAGAACCAGTCCCTGGAGAAGGACATCATGCTTGGTAAAGTAGAACATCTGAGAAAAAGTGGAAGACTCCCCAAAGAGATGGACTATCACATTCGCTGTCACATGGAGCTCAAACATGACAATAGTGAGGTTGGCATAGAACCAGGCAGTGTTTCATTCTCTTGTGCACAGCGTCGCTGTGAGTCGGAACTGACTCGATCCAACAACCATAGTGATTTCTCTCAGCACCCACACCATGACAGAGCAATCTTGCAATTAATTCCCTTCAGAATTGTATCTATTCTAGAGTTTTTATTAGCTGTCATTGAATTGACTCAGACTCATGGAGACTCAGTGTACCAAAGACCATGGCCTTAAATTATCTTTATGACCACAGATCTGCTTGAGGCCTGTTGAAGCCATTGAGGGTTTTGATGGGCTTGCAACCTGGGGTCGGTGGCGGGAGCTCATCTTCCCACACTCTGTGGGGCAAAATTGTGTTGTAATCCATGGGACTGGTTTGCCATGGGGCCATTTTGTTAACAGTTGTTGTTGTAAGTGCTGTCGAGTCGTTTCTGACCCATAGTGACCCTGTATAGGGCTTCTGAGGAGCAGCTGGTGAGCTTGAACCGCCGACCTTGCAGTTCAAACAGCTTTGCAGTCTGGAGCATTAACCCACAGTGCCACACAATAGATCACTTGATTTCTCTTCCTAATCTGTCATCACGGTCAACTCTACTTTGAGGAGGAAGCTCTCCCAACCTGAGGGTCTCATCTTCTGGCACTATCTCTGACAATATTCTGGTACTATCCATCATATTTCAATATTCAATAGTACGGTGTTAACTGACAGTGTTCCACGGCTGTTACTAAGGTTTTCAGTGGCTAAACATTCAGAATTGTCAGCCTCTCCTTCCTCCTAACCTGTCTTATTCTGGAAGTTCAGCTGAAACCTGTCCACCATGGGTGACCCTACTGGTATTTAAAATGCTGGTGGCATAGCTTCCAGAATCACAGCAATGTACAAGCCACCACAGTATGACAAACTGACAGACAGGTGGTGGAATTATTCTATGAGAGGTTTCTGATTTTGTTATGCTTGTGAAAAGTACAAACAGTTTCAACAGAAGACAATTTTCAACTAAGGCCCTTCATGAGTATTGTGCACATTCAGTTTATTGAAATGTACTGATATTTACTTACAGCACACAGAATATGAACAGGGAAATAGAAGACAGAAATTGAGAGAGGTCATTGTATTCCAGGCAGAGTGGAGGGAGATTTGAAACAAACTGAAATTCCGTTCATGTTGACGATTCTTGAGTAGAACTCCGTCATCATAAAATTTCCTTAGGCATGAAATAAAACAAGAAGAAGAAAAGATGATGAATGCTGTTAGCCTGACACAGTGCCAGCAAAACAGAAGTGGAGATAAAAAAAGAAATACTTAAAGGGGTGAAAAGACATTAATGAAAAGGTAGCAGGTGAAACTCACAAGACTTCATTCTAATTTGATTCAGGATGAGAGGTGGGGTGGTTTCCAGCTGAATTTGGTTTTTGTTTTGTTTTGTTTTCTCTCTGGATGTACCTATTGTAGGAACTGGTACGGTACCATGTCAGAATTATTTTGCATTTATTAGGAGTTATGTTTATGGCCACAAGATACTTACATTACACTTAATGTGTCTGTGTGTCATCACAATCCTCTTTTAAATGTTATCTAGAATTATTTAAAACAATGAAATAATCCTGGCATGGGGCTGTAAGGATAAGCACTGGACTGCTCACGGCTGGTTCAAGCCCACCAGCCATTCCTCAATGAGGTTGCTATGAGTCAGAACTGATTTGACAGCACTTAACAAGAACAACAATGAAACAACTATGGGTTTACAATGTGTTTAGTGTATTTATAGCTTATATGAAACACTATGGAGTATGCGTACAGGAGAAGACTAGGTAATCTGCTCCCACAAAGATGCAGAACCTTGAAATCCTTGTACAGGGTCACTAGGTGTCAGAACTGATTTGATTGGCACTTAACAACAACACCATACAGTATGCATGATGGCCAGACTGTCTCATCGCTCAGATTTCAGCTAACAGGAGGGACTGGTCCCTGGAGAAGGACACCATGCTTGGTAAAGTGATTTTGTTCTTGTGGTTGCTGTTCAGTGCCACCCAGTTGGTTCTGACTCATAGTGACCCTGTTTCTGAGATGTGGAAAGTGGCTTTGAACCACAGACCTTGTTGTTAGTAGCTCAGTGCTTATCCTACAGTGCCACAACAGGATAAAGTACAGGGTCAAAGATAAAGAAGAAGACCCCCAATGAGATTAATTGGCACAGTGGTTGCAGAAATGGGCTCAAACATAACAATTATGAGGACAAAAGCGTTTTGTTCTGTTGTGTATAGTATGGAGTCCTGGTGTGGTGCTGTAGGTTAATGCGCCAGACTGCCAAGCCATTTGAACTGCAAGTTTGGTGGTTCAAGTTCACCAGCTGCTCCTCAGAAACTCTATACAGGGTCACTATCGGTTGGAACCAACTCTTCGACACTTCACAACAACAATACCGCTAAATAGTATATATACTACATTACATGGCTACATGGTATATATACTACACTACATGGCTACATGGTATATATACTACACTACATGGCTATATAGTATATGTACTACACTACATGACTACATGGTATATATACTACACTACATGGCTATATAGTATATGTACTACACTGCACCACTACATAGTGTACATACTATACAACACTACTACATAGTGTATATACTATACTATCCTGCTACATAGTACATGTACTATACTGCACTGCTAAATAGTATATATTCTATACTATACTGCTACATAATATTTGAGTTTGAACCACAAGGTCGGTGGTTCAGACTCACCGTGGAAACCCTATGAAGGGTCACCATGACTTGGGTCCTACTAAATGACACTTAACAATAGCAACAAATACTGTGATTATATTACTGTTGTTGTTATGTGCCTTGGAGTCAGTTCCGACTCAAAGCAACCCTGTACAGAGTTTCTGAGGCTGTAAATCCTTATAGGAGCAGAAAGCCTCATCTTTCTCCTGCCGAACAGCTGGTAGTTTCAAACTGCTGGCTGTGAGATTAGCAGCCCAATTCATAACTACTACGCTACCAGAGCTCCTTGTGATTCTCTTAGGCATTATGTTTATATTATATTTGCACTGGGATTCACCAGTCTCATCTTATTCCAGAAATTCAGGGTTCTAAATTGCTTACCCCACTGGGCACATAGCAAACATGGTATTGTTCATCCATAGGATGTCTTTCTTCATGGAAATTTGAATGTGACATTTTTGAGGAAACTGTAACTTTTTTTTTTTTTAAATCTTACAAGTTACAGTTTTCTTTTCAACCCAACTCCCTCTTCAAAGAACAGATGATCTGGATTTTCTTAACCTCTTTAGAGATATCATGTTGTTTACTCACCTTAATAGTAATTATCGGGGCAGGTATCTAGCAAACAAAAACAGAACAGAAAAATGGATCATCATAGTGTCTCAGCATATTGGAGAATTTTATTTTTTTTTAAAGAAACAACAAAGCAATTATGCATATAGATTAAGTCACCACCAAGACCAGGGTCTTTGAATCATGAATCAATTTGCTACGTACTGTATTTTCAAGCTATCCAAATGACACAATAGTTAGCTAAATTCCTATGTCCATAAACTTTAGATGATATCTTCCTGGCCACTATAGAATCACTTTACCTGTTTCAATGACTTTGATAATACTATCTTCTGGGATCTCCTTTGCTTTCGTCAAAGACAGGAATATCTGATATTCTGCGTCGCTGATGTCATCATTTTGGGCTGCAAATCATTGAGGGGAAGGTAAAAAGTGGTATCCATTAAGACCCATATGAAATTCTGGATGCAGGGGGTGAGAGAACTGAATGTGGAGAATGGTTCTCTGTGTGTGATCATTAGCTAGAATGCAGAGGGCAGCCACCTGCCGATGCCAGTGACAGACAAGGATGACTGAAGACATATAAGGCAATTGAACCTGTGATTATGAGCTTCCCCAGAAAGACAGACAACAGGCTGCATAGCCAAGTCAGAGCATCGGGAGGATGGTGTCTGGACATTTAGAATGGCACAATTGTGGCTTCTTCTTCCACCACCATGCCCCCATAATTTTGATCTTGTTTGCTAGTCTACCGAACCCAGTGATAACTGATGAATCCAACAAGAACATGAGCTGTTGATCAAAGACCGGTTCTACGATTGATGTTTCCTACGATCAATGTTGCCAACCCAAATGTGTATGAATGCTTGAATGGAAAACCAATTTGCTCTGCGAACTTTCACTTAAATCACAAGCGTAAGTTTAAAAAAAAGTTTTTAAAGTCTCGTCTCCCATTGTTATGAAGGCTCTTTTCTCTCTAACCCGCTTCTAAGCTGACAGATTGAAAAAAAACATGGCGACTCAGACCCTTGGGTGTCCCCATCTTGCACCAAACCTAATTCAGTCTAAATCCTAAGCATGCATACTGCTAATATGTTGATATGTCTGATAGCATAGTCATGGGTTACTCTCTACTGGGGGGCGTGAGTGAGTTGTCGAACATACTTATAGCACCAATGACTTTGGAGGTCTTGCCATTGTTCGTGTTGATGCCATACATCACCATGAAACGGTCTGAGTAATAAAGGATAGTGAAGTCAACCATGCCTGCATCTGTGAAGGAAAGGAAATAGAATTTGTATCATCATCTTCAGAGGAAACGTACTCCATGTGTTCGTTGTTGTTGCTACTGTTGGCTGACATTGTGTCGAACTGCGACTGATGAGAGTCCCAGGCAAGATAGAAGGGCCCACTGGTCCCACCAGAATCGTTTCAATGACTGTGAGCCATACCAGCTGCCATTGGATGGTTTCAGGGTATAGATCAATGAGCTTTTCTTCCTAGTCTGTCCTGCTGAAACCTGTGTAGATTAACACCATGCAAGTGATCCCTGACACACAGATGAACTAGTGACAATACCAAAGGTACATTGGCCAGGAATCAATCAAAAGTATTTTCATATGTCATGATATAAACTGGTGTCCTTAGTCCAACAAATTGTCCCTGTAACTACGCGTGTTCTCGTTCACTCTTCCCTTCTCGTCTTCTCCCTTTCTTCCTGTCTCTCTCTCTCCTTGTCCTCTGTCTTTTCCTCCCTTCACCCACTCCCAATCCAGAAACTATTATCATCCATGAAGAGAAACAGGGCACAGGACTGACTTTTCTTTACTGCTACTCTCTTACCTTGTAGACCATGTGAAATCGGTCTTAACGGCATTGTTCTCAGAATTCCTCTGTTTACATGGTTTTTTTTATTGCTTTCTAAGTTGCATCATTTGTTTTTGCTGTTGTCAGTGAGAATGTGGACACCAGAATACACACTCATTCTACAGTCTCTCCATGTACACTTTAGTGACGTTGATAACATTCTTCAAGAACCCTTCTCACCCTCCTTTCCGGAACCTCTCCTCCACAAGAAACAAAATCTCACTGCCTCCCAAGTTTCCTACCGAACCTGTTAGCAGCTTCTTCCTGTAGAGCTAGATCTGAAAGGAACACAATGCTCAAGGCAGGCATTTGTTACAGTTCAGCTAAACTATTGTTTGGTGTTGAGGAGATTTTTCAGGGGATAATTCTGAGTTCTGGATTAAAGATAATCTTAGAGCAATAGTTTCACGTGTCCATTTTACCCCCATGCCTCCAGAAAGTCTGTAGTCTGTGAGACTTTAAAATTCTTTATTTCCCCTTTTTTGATTAAGATTGTTCTCTAGAGGCTTTGATCAAAATATTCGGCCCTTCTGGTCCCTCGGTAAAGGAGGCACTTTGTCTTAGATGCAATTAGTCACACCTTCCCCCTGCTATTCCTGACTTCCCGTCTTCTTCTGTTGCTCCTGGTGAACAGAGATCAATCATTGTACCTTGGAGGGCCCCTTGAAAGCTTTTAAGACCCCAGGCATTAAAAAATGAAATAGGAGACCGAACAGAAGTACAAACATGTTATTAGACCAATGAACTGGGATGTCCCATGAAACCATGGCCCTAAACCTCCAAACCAATGAGGCACATTCTATGAGGTTGTACATAAGCTACCTCAGAAGCTACCCCTAATATATAGATATAGATATACATATACAAATATACATATAGATATACATATACATATATACACACATGCACATACATATATACACACACACATATATATACATACATACACACATATATATACACACATGCACATACATACACACACATATATAATATATGTGTTGTCATTGTAAATATATCTATAACACAGCTTTTTCAAATTCAACTTTAAACATCTGTACAATTTACTGACAATGATTAGTATCACCAGC
Organism: Chrysochloris asiatica; assembly: GCF_000296735.1. Lineage (NCBI taxonomy): Eukaryota > Metazoa > Chordata > Mammalia > Afrosoricida > Chrysochloridae > Chrysochloris > Chrysochloris asiatica. The sequence goes on from NW_006408536.1 coordinate 32,079,915, forward strand.
TGTGAAGCCCAGCCATGAATCAACGTGATTTTCTGTCTCCATTTAATGTCCCTTTCCCTGGTAAACACTGGTGTTTTTACATTTGCCTTTTCCTGTCTTTTTTATCTAGGTGAGATTATACAATATTTGTCCTTTGGGGATTAGTTGATTTTATTCATGGGCTAATGCAAAGGAGTTTGAACTGCAAGCTTGGTGTTTCCGGCTCACCAGCTGCTCCTTGGAAACCCTGTACAGGGTCACTATGGGTCAGAATGACTTGACGGCACTTCACTACAACAACAATGACCTCTAGCTTCACCAAAGGCTCCTACATGTAACAGTATTCTTGTGCTTTTACAACAGACTATGTAACAAGCTCTTCAATATTTCCTATCTTGTTTTTATATATATTATAAAAGTAACAGTCTTACAGACACTCGGGGGTCATTTAAGGTGCTGGCAAATGAACTATTTCAGTTCAGAATTTTCTTTTCTATGAGGTTTTTCTGAATAACTGAAACTCCTTACATACGTAATCTGTGAGCTAGCTTCTCATGTGTCTATCATTTACTTCATTCACAACAAAACAAAAAGCAGATTGCCTGGTGCTTAGAATCTAGATACCGTATAACCCACTGCCATCCAGTCAAATCTAACTCATAGTGACCTTGCCTCGTGTTTCTGAGGCTGTAACAATTTCCAGAGACAGAAAACCTCACCTTTCTTCCACTGAGCAGTTGGTAGGTTAGCAGTCCAGTGCTGATTCTACAGAGCCACCACGGCTCCTTTCAGATACAGTCTGTTGTTGTTAAACACCATCAAGTAGTTCTGACTCATAGTGGCCCTGTAAAGGGTTCCTGAGGAGCAGTTGGTGGGTATGAACCACCAACATTGTGGTTCAAACCAACCGTACAGTTAAGTGTTGATGCTACAGCACCACACCAGGACTGTGCTCTTATTGGAAACCAGATGACTGTGAGTCAGAATTGACTTCACAGCACAGAAAGCAACAACAATAGATAAGAAACCCTGGTGGCACTGAGAGATAAGCACTGAGATGCATATCACGACCCCACAGTTCGAGCCCACCAGCTGCTCCTCAGATCAAAGTTGAGGCTTCCTGTTCCTTTCAAGATGGACAACATCAGAAACCCTATAGAGAGAGGGTCGCTGTGAGTCAGAATTAGCTCCATGGCAATGGGCTTGCATTTTGGTTTGGCTGTAATAAATAAAAATACAACTTGAACTTTTTATTTTCCAAACAAACAAATCCACTGCCCTAGAGTTAATTCTGACTCACAGTGACCTTATGTAGGGCTTCAGAGGTTACACATCTTTACAGGAGCAGAAAACCTCCTCTTTCTCCCTCAGAGCAGCTGGTGGCTTTGAATCGCTAACCTTATGGTTAGTCATCCATGTTTTTCCAATCATACCACACTATCTCCCTGATAGTATGTTTTGTTGTTGTTTTGAAGTGCTCTCAAATTGGTTCCAACTCATAGCAAACCTGCATAGGGTTTCTGAGGCTGTAAGTCTTTGCAGGAGTAGAAACCCTCATCTCTCTCTCTTAAAAATAATGAAGGAAAAATAACGAGAGAAAGTTGGAAGGTGATTAGGCATTCAGCAGATCACAGTGCTGATTGGAATTAGAAACTGGATAAGAATCGTGCCCAGTGGATCCTGGTTTGTGTGACACTCTAAGGTCCCAAACATGCACTAGTTACAAAGTTCGAGGACTCACAGTTTGTTGTGTAAAAGTTTTCGCTTGTCTTCAGTCCCAGTTGATGTTGGAGAATGCATTGGTCATTTTCTCTGGAAAAGAAAGCAATGACAGCTTAATCGTCCAGTGTTCCATGAAATATGCAAACCCATTACCTTTGGCGAGTCAATTTTGATTCATAAAGACCCCATGAGACTTTAAGAAAAAAAAGAAGAAAAAGAAGAAGAAAAGAAAAAATAACTGTCCCCTTGGGTTTTCCAGGCTGTTATCTGCATGGGAAAGCTAGACTATGAATAATGAAGACTAAAGATGAATGGATGTCTTTGAACTATGACATTGGCGAACAGAATGAATATATCACAGACCTCCCAAAGAATGGAGTCCTGGTGTAGCACTGTAGGATAAAGCATAGGACCCCAAGGTCAGCTTGAATTCAAAATCAGTGGTTCGAGCACACCAGCCACTCTTAGAAACCCTATACAGGGTTGCTATGAGTCAGAACTGACTCGATGGCACTCTGCAACAACAACCCAAAGAAATAAATTAAAAAAAAAAAAAAATTCTGTCTTGGACCACACATAACCAGAACGTTCCTTAGAAGTGAAGATGGTGAGAATTTGTCTCACAGCCTTTGAACAGTGGGTACTTGTTCCTGGAGATGGACATCCTTCATGGTAAAATGAAGGGCCAGTGAAAAAGAGGAAGACCACCGAAGGGATGGACTGACAGAGTTGCAGCAGCAGCAATGAGTTCAAACGTAACAACGGTGAAAATGAGGCAGGACCAGGCAGGGTTTTCCTCTGTTGGACAAACACTATTTGCTAGGTGTTGGAACAGACTCAATGGCACCTGAGAGCAACAGTCCATCTTTACAGGAACAGATTGACTGGTCTTTTTCCTGGGAAGCCACTGGGTGGGTCGTAGCTACTAGCTATCAAGTTTGCATTGAAAACTTAGCCAGTGAACCACCAAGGCTGTTACTTAAACACCGAGTAAATCTCATACCCAATCCTGTATCACCATAACAATGCACTGTGCTTCCATCAATTGGACCCAAGGTGACCCTATAGGACAAGGTAGGGCTGTCCCTTAGCTTTCTGAGACTACACATCTTTATGACACTAGACTGCCTCATTTTCCTGCTTGAAGCAGTTGGTGGGTTAGAACCACCTTCTGGCTAGTAGTCCTATGATTACCCTTTGCAACCCCAGGGCTCCAGTATGGCTGAATTGATGAGTAGAAATTACCAAGATGGTTTCCCTCCTTGGTGTCGTCTCACCCAGTCATGAATTTCCAGCATTTACTCACTTGCTGTAAAAGTCAACCCGTATTGCTAATCCTAAACTCATGCACTGCATGTAACGGAAGTAAACTCTCATGGGATGGTTTTCTTCTATTGCCTCCTTATTATCAGATGCTGTGTAGGTGGTACGCCATGGTCCGGTAACCTAAAAAAGGACAGGCAAGACATGGTTTGCAAACAGATACAGACACATCTTCAGTTGGCGAGCATCCTACCAGGTTGCCCTCTGCCCCAGGTGAGTCCATCCCGGTACCTGTGTACAAGGATCCTGCAAGAGGGAGTCCTGAGCAGCACAAATGATTCCAAGTACTAGAGTGACTAGCAGGGTCTTCATCATGTTCATGCTTCTCAGTCCTTCTTACGAGAGAGATGAAATTGCGTCTCTTATTGTGAGATGGTATGCACCCCACCTTTTATACTATCCATTTGTGGATGGGGCAGTTTGTGAAGGGCTGCCTTTGAACAATGAGTACATAGTGTACGTGAAATTATCTTAAAAATCAACAAGAAGCATCCTGGTTGGAAGCAATGGCCTTTGGATGTTCTCTTGTCATTCCCTTAATACAATTATTTCGCTTGGACTCAATCTTTGACCTTTAAGGAGAACAACAGATTAGATTTCTTTAGATTCATTTCGGAGACAGTAACATTTGTTTGATCACATTGTTTCTTCAAGTAATGGCAAGTACAATGTAAGACAACCATCACCTACTATAAATTGTTGGAATGTGTCCCCCGTCCCTCAAAAATGTGTATTGTGAGTCCCAAAATCAAAATCATGGCAGCCATGGTCAAGAAATCAAGTGATGTCTGACATTAAGCAAATTTTCTGCAAAAGAACTCATTAAAGTGTTCAAGGGCAAAGATGTCAATTTTTACTGACATGAGACCCAAGCCATTGTATTTTCAATAACCTCATATGCATGTGAAGGTTGGAGAATGAATAAGGAAGACTGTAGAAGAATCAATGCATTTGAATTATGGTGTTGGAAAAGATTATCAAAATTACCATGGACTGCCAGAAGAACAAAGAAATCTGTGTTGCAAGAAGTCCAAACAGCATGCTCCTTAGACTCCAAAATGGCTAGACTTTGGCTCTCATACTTCGGACATATAATCAAGAGAGACGAATCCCTGGAGAAGAACATCATGCTTGGTACAATGGAAGGTCAGTGAAAAAGAGGAAGACCCCCCAACAAGATGGACTTGCATAGTGGCAGCAGCAGTGGGCTCAAGCTTAACAACAATTTTGAGGATGCGGTAGGACCAAGCAGAGTTTCGTTCTGTTGTGCATAGGGTCGCTATGAGTTAGAACTGACTCGATGGCACCTAACAATGATAAAATTAAAAAGCAAAACAAAAAACTGTCGAGTTGATTCTGAGTCACAGTGACCCTGTTGGGCAGAGTAGAATTGCCACATGGGATTCCCAGGATTGTCATCTTTATAGGCACAGAATGTGTGATTCGTTGTCTAGTTCTTATCCTACGGAGTCACTCTGCTCCCATCCTAGGCATTAGTGAGCTGAAATGGGTACTGCTATTGACCATTTTGAATGAAAAAAATCACATGGTCTACTATGCCAGCAATGACAAATCGAAGAGGAATGGTGTCACATTTATCATCAAACAGAGCATTTTGAAATCTATCCTGAAATTCATCATTGTCAGTGATAAAGATAATATCCATATACCTACTAGGAAGATCAGTTGTTATGACTATTACACAAATTTATGCACAAACCACTAATGCTAAATATTAAGAAAATGAGGACTTTTACTAACTTCTGTAGTTTGAAAAGGATCAAACTTTTAATCAAGATACATGCGTAATCCTTGGTGATTGGGGTGTGAAAGTTGGAAACCAAAAGGAAGGCTTGATGGTTAGGAACTATGGCCTTGGTGATAGAAATGAAGATGGAAATCACATGGTATAATTTTGTAAGTGCAATGCCTTATTCATGCAACTATCTTTGTTTTAACAAAATGAATTGTGATTGTACATGTGGCCCTCAAAGGTTGGAGTACAGGTATCAGTGATGGATGGAATACACAGGAATCAAATTTCTTACACCTGTGGAAAAAGACAAAAGAGAAGCCCAATAGAACAAATTTGGGTGCCTACTATGGAACAGACCATCAATTGCTCAGATGCAACTTCAAGATGAAGCTGAAGAAAATTAAAGCAAGCCCATCACAGACAAAATACAACCTGGAGTGTAACCCACCTGAATTTAGTGACCATCGAAAGCATAGATTTGACACATGGACCATGAATGACCTAATACCAGATGATATCTGGGATGACATAAAAACCATCATACATAAAGAAACTAAAATGCCATAAAAAAACTGGAAAGACCAAAATGGACATCAGAACAGACCCTGAAACATGGTCTTGAATGTCGAATAACACAATTGAAAAGAAGAAAAAAATGGTGAAGTAAATGAACTTAACAGAAGGGAAATATCATAGGAGACCACTATTATAAAACATCAAGGAAAGGTTTAGATGCAGAAAGAAACATACTTTGATGGCTACTAAGAGTGGGAGGGGAAGAGAGGACAAATCACTAATTAGAAGGTGTTGTTTTTCAGTGCCATCGAGTCATTTCCAACTCATAACGACCCAATATAGGGTTTCCAAGAATCAGCTGGTGAGTTTGAACCACCGACCTTGTGGTTCAAACTGACCTTGCGGGTCCTGCACTTATCCTAGAGCGCCACACCAGGACTCCTAAAAACTAGAAGGTGGATACATATTAACTTTGGGGAAGGAAAGCTGATTTACAGTTAGGGGGAGGGACAACCAGAATTGATCAAGACAAAGCAGGAAACTGAGAGGAATACAAGAATTAATGACAGCAAAAGTCAACGCTATTACATACACAGTCCTGCAATAAAGGAAGTAGCAATGACCAAAGAGTGGGTACAAAATGGACATGTTAGCTAAACAGGTGCAGGGGCAGTAAAGGGGAACTACACCCAAAAATATTAACATGCTTGACAGAGGATATTTCTACATATGGATTTGTTGTTGTTGTTGTTGTTAAGGGCCATCGAGTCAGTACCCACTTAAAGCGACCCAATCACAACAGAACGAAACACTTCCCAGTCTTGGGCCAATCTCATAATCGTTGCTCCATTTGAGCCCATTCATGCTGCCAATAAACAACATCTATATGCTTGAAGAAAAGATTGAAGTTCTCAAAGACTGCATTTTGCTGAGATCAACCATCAACACTTAATGAAGCAGCAGACAAGGAATCAAACAATGCATTGCATTAGGCAAATCTGCTGCACAAGACCTCTTTAAAGTGTTGAAAAACAATGATGTCAGTTTGAGGACTAACGTTCTCCTGACCCAAGTCATGCATGGTATTTTCAATAACCTTACATACATGTGAAAGTTGGACAGTGAATAAGGTACCATGGACTGCCAGAAGAAC